>NC_080162.1:209033004-209333004 GCF_950295315.1 Erinaceus europaeus | reverse complement strand
GCAGGGGTGAGCGTGTCTGTGTCACACACTGTTCCAGGGGCAGGGGTGAGTGTGTCTGTGTCACACACTGGCCCAGGGGCAGGGGTGAGTGTGTCAGTGTCACACACTGGCCCAGGGGCAGGGGTGAGTGTGTCTGTGCCACACACTGGTCCAGGGGCAGGGGTGAGTGTGTCTTTGTCACACAGTGGTCCAGGGGCAGGGGTGATTGTGTCCGTATGACACACTGGTCCAGTGGCAGGGGTGAGTTTGTCTGTGTCACACACTGGTCCAGGGGCAGGGTTGAGTGTGTCCGTGTCACACACTGGTCCAGGGGCAGGGGTGAGTGTGTCTGTTTCACACAGTGGTCCAGGGGCAGGGGTGAGTGTGTCAGTGTCACACACTGGCCCAGGGGCTGGGTGAGTGTGTCTGTGTCACACACTGGTCCAGGCGCAGGGGTGAGTGTGTCCGTGTCACACACTGGTCCAGGGGCAGGGGTGAGTGTGTCTTTGTCACACAGTGGTCCAGGGGCAGGGGTGATTGTGTCCGTATGACACACTGGTCCAGGGGCAGGGGTGAGTGTGTCTGTGTCACACAGTAGTCCAGGGGCAGGGGTGAGTGTGTCTGTGTCACACACTGGCCCAGGGGCAGGGGTGAGTGTGTCCATGTCACACACTGGTCCAGGGGCAGGGTTAGTGTGTCTGTGTCACACACTGGTCCAGGGGCAGGGGTGAGTGTGTCTGTGTGTGGTCCAGGGGCAGGGGTGATTGTGTCCGTGTCACACACGGGTCCAGGGGCAGGGGTGATTATGTCCGTGTCACACACTGGTCCAGGGGCAGGGGTGAGTGTGTCTGTGTCACACACTGGTCCAGGGGCAGGGGTGAGTGTGTCTGTGTCACACACTGGCCCAGGGGCAGGGATGAGTGTGTCTGCGTCACACACTGGCCCAGGGACAGGGGTGTCGTGTCTGTGTCACACACTGGTCCAGGGGCAGGGGTGAGTGTGTCTGCGTCAAACACTGGTCCAGGGGCAGCGGTGAGTGTGTCAGTGTCACACACTGGCCCAGGGGCAGGGGTGAGTGTGTTCGTGTCACACACAGTGGTCCAGGGGCAGGGGTGAGTGTGTCCATGTCACACACAGGTCCAGGGGCAGGGGTGAGTGTATCCGCGTCACACACTGGTCCAGGGACAGGGGAGAGTGTGTCTGAGTCACACACTAGACCAGGGGCAGGGGTTAGTGTGTCTGTGTAACACACTGGTCCAGGGGCCGGGGTGAGTGTGTCTGCGTCACAAACTGGCCAATGGGCAGGGGTGTCGTGTCTGTGTCACACACTGGTACAGGGGCAGGGGTGAGTTTATCTGTGTCACACACTGGTCCAGGGGCAGGGATGAGTGTTTCTGTGTCACACACTGGTCTAGGGGCAGGGGTGAGTGTGTCTGCGTCACACACTGGCCCAGGGGCAGGGGTGAGTGTGTCTGTGTCACACAATGGCGCAGGGGTAGGGATGAGTTTGACTGTGTCACACACTGGTCCAGGGTCAGGGGTGAGTGTGTCTGTGTCACACACTGATCTAGGGACAGGGGTGAGTGTGTCTGTGTCACACACTGGTCCAAGGGCAAGGGTGAGTGTGTCCGTGTCACACACAGTGGTCCAGAGGCAGGGGTGAGTGAGTCCGTGTCACACACTGGTCCAGGGGTAGGGGTGAGTGTATCCGCGTCACACATTGGTCCAGGGGGAGGGGTGAGTGTATCTGCGTCACACACTGGTCCAGAGGCAGGGGTGAGTGTGTCTGTTCACACCCTGGCCCGGGGCAGGGGTGAGGGTGTCTGTGTCACACACTGGTCCAGGGGCAGGGGTGAGTGTGTCCGTGTCACACACTGGCCCAGGGACAGGGGTGTCGTGTCTGTGTCACACACTGGTCCAGTGGCAGTGGTGAGTTTGTCTGTGTCACACACTGGTCCAGGGGCAGGGTTGAGTGTGTCCGTGTCACACACTGGCCCAGGGACAGGGGTGTCGTGTCTGTGTCACACACTGGTCCAGGGGCAGGGGTGAGTGTGTCAGTGTCACACACTGGCCCAGGGGCTGGGTGAGTGTGTCTGTGTCACACACTGGTCCAGGCGCAGGGGTGAGTGTGTCCGTGTCACACACTGGTCCAGGGGCAGGGGTGAGTGTGTCTTTGTCACACAGTGGTCCAGGGGCAGGGGTGATTGTGTCCGTATGACACACTGGTCCAGGGGCAGGGGTGAGTGTGTCTGTGTCACACAGTAGTCCAGGGGCAGGGGTGATTGTGTCCGTATGACACACTGGCCCATGGGCAGGGGTGAGTGTGTCTGTGTCACACACTGGTCCAGGGGCAGGGGTGAGTGTGTCTGTGTCACACACTGGCCCAGGGGCAGGGGTGAGTGTGTCCGTGTCACAAACTGGTCCAGGGGCAGGGGTGAGTGTGTCTGTGTCACACACTGGTCCAGGGGCAGGGGTGAGTGTGTCCATGTCACACACTGGTCCAGGTGCAGGGTTAGTGTGTCTGTGTCACACACTGGTCCAGGGGCAGGGGTGAGTGTGTCTGTGTGTGGTCCAGGGGCAGGGGTGATTGTGTCCGTGTCACACACTGGTCCAGGGGCAGGGGTGAGTGTGTCTGTGTCACACACTGGTCCAGGGGCAGGGGTGAGTGTGTCTGTGTCACACACTGGCCCAGGGGCAGGGGTGAGTGTGTCTGCGTCACACACTGGCCCAGGGACAGGGGTGTCGTGTCTGTGTCACACACTGGTCCAGGGGCAGGGGTGAGTGTGTCTGCGTCAAACACTGGTCCAGGGGCAGGGGTGAGTGTGTCAGTGTCACACACTGGCTCAGGGGCAGGGGTGAGTGTGTTCGTGTCACACACAGTGGTCCAGGGGCAGGGGTGAGTGTGTCCATGTCACACACAGGTCCAGGGGCAGGGGTGAGTGTATCCGCGTCACACACTGGTCCAGGGGCAGGGGAGAGTGTGTCTGTGTCACACACTGGACCAGGGGCAGGGGTTAGTGTGTCTGTGTAACACACTGGTTCAGGGGCAGGGGTGAGTGTGTCTACGTCACAAACTGGCCAATGGGCAGGGGTGTCGTGTCTGTGTCACACACTGGTACAGGGGCAGGGGTGAGTTTATCTGTGTCACACACTGTCCAGGGGCAGGGATGAGTGTTTCTGTGTCACACACTGGTCTAGGGGCAGGGGTGAGTGTGTCTGCGTCACACACTGGCCCAGGGGCAGGGGTGAGTGTGTCTGTGTCACACAATGGCGCAGGGGTAGGGATGAGTTTGACTGTGTCACACACTGGTCCAGGGTCAGGGGTGAGTGTGTCTGTGTCACACACTGATCTAGGGACAGGGGTGAGTGTGTCTGTGTCACACACTGGTCCAGGGGCAAGGGTGAGTGTGTCCGTGTCACACACAGTGGTCCAGGGGCAGGGGTGAGTGAGTCCGTGTCACACACTGGTCCAGGGGCAGGGGTGAGTGTATCCGCGTCACACATTGGTCCAGGGGCAGGGGTGAGTGTATCTGCGTCACACACTGGTCCAGGGGCAGGGGTGAGTGTGTCTGTTCACACCCTGGCCCGGGGCAGGGGTGAGGGTGTCTGTGTCACACACTGGTCCAGGGGCAGGAGTGAGTTTGTCTGTGTCACACATTGGTCGAGGGGCAGGGGTGAGTGTGTCTGTGTCACACACTGGTCCGGGGGCAGGGGTGAGTGTGTCTGCGTCACACACTGGTCCAGGGGCAGGAGTGAGTGTATCTGTTCACACACTGGCCCGGGGCAGGAGTGAGTTTGTCTGTGTCACACACTGGTCCAGTGGCAGGGGTGAGTTTGACTGTGTCACACATTGGTCCAGGGGCAGGGGAGAGCGTGTCTTTGTCACACACTGGTGCAGGGCCAGGTATGAGTTTGTCTGTGTCACACACTGGTCCATTGGCAGGGGTGAGTGTGTCCGTGTCACACACTGGCCCAGGGGCATGGGTGAGTGTGTCCGTGTCACACACTGGCCCATGGGCAGGGGTGAGTGTGTTTGTGTCACACACTGGCCCAGGGGCAGGGGTGAGCGTGTCTGTGTCACACACGGTTCCAGGGGCAGGGGTGAGTGTGTCTGTGTCACACACTGGCCCAGGGGCAGGGGTGAGTGTGTCAGTGTCACACACTGGCCCAGGGGCAGGGGTGAGTGTGTCTGTGTCACACACTGGTCCAGGGGCAGGGGTGAGTGTGTCTTTGTCACACAGTGGTCCAGGCGCAGGGGTGATTGTGTCCGTATGACACACTGGTCCAGTGGCAGGGGTGAGTTTGTCTGTGTCACACACTGGTCCAGGGGCAGGGTTGAGTGTGTCCCTGTCACACACTGGTCCAGGGGCAGGGGAGAGTGTGTCTGTTTCACACACTGGCCCAGGGGCAGGGGTGAGCGTGTCTGTGTCACACACTGGCCCAGGGGCAGGGGTGAGCGTGTCTGTGTCACACACTGGCCCAGGGGCAGGGGTGAGTGTGTCAGTGTCACACACTAGCCCAGGGGCAGGGGTGAGTTTGTCTGTGTCACACACTGGTCCAGGGGCAGGGGTGAGTGTGTTCGTGTCACACACTGGTCCAGGGGCAGTGGTGAGTGTGTCTGTTTCCCACAGTGGTCCAGGGGCAGGAGTGATTGTGTCCGAGTCACACAATGGTCCATGGGCAGGGGTGAGTGTGTCTTTGTCACACAGTGGTCAAGGGGCAGGGGTGATTGTGTCCGTATGACACACTGGTCCAGGGGCAGGGGTGAGTGTGTCAGTGTCACACACCGGCCCAGGGGCAGGGGTGAGCGTGTCTGTGTCACACACTGGCCCAGGGGCAGGGGTGAGCGTGTCTGTGTCACACACTGGCCCAGGGGCAGGTGTGAGTCTGTCAGTGTCACACACTGGCCCAGGGGCAGTGGTGAGTTTTCTGTGTCACACATTGGTCCAGGGGCAGGGGTGAGTGTGTCTGAGTCACACACTGGCCCAGGGGCAGGGGTGAGTGTGTCTGTGTCACACACTGGCCCAGGGGCAGGGGTGAGCGTGTCTGTGACACACACTGGCCCAGGGGCAGGGGTGAGTGTGTCTGTGTCACACACTTGCCCAGGGGCAGGGGTGAGTGTGTTTGTGTCACACACTGGCCCAGGGGCAGGGGTGAGCGTGTCTGTGTCACACACTGGCCCAGGGGCAGGGGTGAGTGTGTCCGTGTCACACACTGTTCCAGGGGCAGGGGTGAGTGTGTCAGTGTCACACACTCTTACAGGGGCAGGGGTGAGTGTGTCAGTGTCACACACTGGTCCAGGGGCATGGGTGAGTGTGTCAGTGTCACACACTGGCACAGGGGCAGGGGTGAGTGTGTCTGTGTCACACACGGGTCCACGGGCAGGGGTGAGTGTGTCTTTGTCACACAGTGGTCCAGGGGCAGGGGTGATTGTGTCCGTATGACATACTGGTCCAGGGGCAGGGGTGAGTTTGTCTGTGTCACACACTGGTCCAGGGGCAGGGGTGAGTGTGTCTGTGTCACACACTGGTCCAGGGGCAGGGGTGAGTGTGTCTGTTTCACACAGTGGTCCAGGGGTAGGGTTGAGTGTGTCAGTGTCACACACTGGCCCAGGGGCTGGGTGAGTGTGTCTGTGTCACACACTGGCTCAGGCGCAGGGGTGAGTGTGTCCGTGTCACACACTGGTCCAGGGGCAGGGGTGAGTGTGTCTTTGTCACACAGTGGTCCAGTGGCAGGGGTGATTGTGTCCGTATGACACACTGGTCCAGGGGCAGGGGTGAGTGTGTCCGTGTCACACAGTGGTCCAGGGGCTGGGGTGATTGTGTCCGTATGACACACTGGCCCATGGGTAGGGTTGAGTGCGTCTGTGTCACACACTGGCCCATGGGCAGGGGTGAGTGTGTCTGTGTCACACACTGGCCCAGGGGCAGGGGTGAGCGTGTCTGTGTCACAAACTGTCACAGGGGCGGGGTGAGTGTGTCAGTGTCACACACTGGCCCAGGGGCAGGGGTGAGTTTGTCTGTGTCACACACTGGTCCAGGGGCAGGGGTGAGTGTGTCCGAGTCACACACTGGCCCAGGGGCAGTGGTGAGTGTGTCTGTGTCACACACTGGTCCAGGGGCAGGGGTGAGCGTGTCTGCGTCACACACTGGCCCAGGGGCAGGGGTGAGCGTGTCTGTGTCACACACTGGTCCAGGGGCAGGGGTGAGCGTTTCTTCGTCACACACTGGCCCAGGGGCAGGGGTGAGTGTGTCTGCGTCACACACTGGTCTAGGCGCAGGGGTGAGCGTGTCTGTGTCACACACTGGTTCAGGGGCAGGGGTGAGCGTGTCTGTGTCACACACTGGCCCGGGGCAGGGGTGAGTGTGTCTGTGTCACACACTGGCCCAGGGGCAAAGGTGAGTGTGTCTGTGTCACACACTGGTCCAGGGGAAGGGGTGAGTGTGTCTGTGTCACACACTGGTCCAGGGGCAGGGTTGAGCGTGTCCTTGTCACACACTGGCCCCGGGGCAGGGGTGAGTGTGTCCGTGTCACACACAGGTCTAGGGGCTGGGGTGAGTGTGTCTGTGTCACATAGTGGTCCAGGGGCAGGGGTGATTGTGTCCGTATGACAAACTGGCCCATGGGCAGGGGTGAGTGTGTCTGTGTCACACACTGGCCCAGGGTCAGGGGTGAGCGTGTCTGTGTCACACACTGGTCCAGGGGCAGGAGTGAGTGTGTCTGTGTCACACACTGGCCCAGTGACAGCGGTGAGTGTGTCAGTGTCACACACTGGCCCTGGGGCAGGGGTGAGTGTGTCAGTGTCACAAACTGGCCCTGGGGCAGGGGTGAGCGTGTCTGTGTCACACACTGGCCCAGGGGCAGGGGTGAGTGTGTCAGTGTAACCACTGGCCCAGGGGCAGGGGTGAGTTTGTCTGTGTCACACAATGGTCCAGGGGCAGGGGTGAGTGTGTCTTTGTCACACAGTGGTTCAGTGGCAGGGGTGATTGTGTCCGTATGGCACCGTGGTCCAGGGGCATGGGTGAGTGTGTCTGTGTCACACAGTGTTCCAGGGGCAGGGGTGATTGTGTCCGTATGACACACTGGCCCATGGGCAGGGGTGAGAGTGTCTGTGTCACACACTGGCCCAGGGGCAGGGGTGAGCGTGTCTGTGTCACACACTGGTCCAGGGGCAGGGGTGAGTGTGTCTGTGTCACACACTGGCCCAGGGGCAGGGGTGAGTATGTCAGTGTCACACACTGGCCCAGGGGCAGGGGTGAGCGTGTCTGTGTCACACACTGGCCCAGGGGCAGGGTTGAGCGTGTCTGTGTCACACACTGGCCCAGGGGCAGGTGTGAGTCTGTCAGTGTCACACACTGGCCTAGGGGCAGTGGTGAGTTTGTCTGTGTCACACATTGGTCCAGGGGCAGGGGTGATTGTGTACGAGTCACACACTGGCCCAGGGGCAGGGGTGAGTGTGTCTGTGTCACACAATGGTCCAGGGGCAGGGGTGAGCGTGTCTGCGTCACACACTGGCCCAGGGGCAGGGGTGAGTGTGTCTGTGTCACACACTGGTGTAGGCGCAGGGGTGAGCGTTTCTGTGTCACACACTGGTTCAGGGGCAAGGGTGAGCGTGTCTGTGTCACACACTGGCCCGAGGCAGGGGTGAGTGTGTCTGTGTCACACACTGGCCCAGGGGCAAAGGTGAGTGTGTCAGTGTCACACACTGGTCCAGGGGCAGGGGTGAGTGTGTCTGTGTCACACACTGGTCCAGGGGCAGGGGTCAGCGTGTCCGTGTCACACACTGGCCCCGGGGCTGGGGTGAGTGTGTCCGTGTCACACACAGGTCTAGGGGCTGGGGTGAGTGTGTCTGTGTCACATAGTGGTCCAGGGGCAGGGGTGATTGTGTCCGTATGACAAACTGGCCCATGGGCAGGGGTGAGCGTGTCTGTGTCACACACTGGCCCAGGGGCAGGGGTGAGCGTGTCTGTGTCACACACTGGTCCAGGGGCAGGAGTGAGTGTGTCTGTGTCACACAATGGCCCAGTGGCAGGGGTGAGTGTGTCAGTGTCACACACTGGCCCTGGGGCAGGGGTGAGTGTGTCAGTGTCACAACTTGGCCCAGGGGCAGGGGTGAGCGTGTCTGTGTCACACACTGGCCCAGGGGCAGGGGTGAGTGTGTCAGTGTAACCACTGGCCCAGGGGCAGGGGTGAGTTGGTCTGTGTCACACAATGGTCCAGGGGCAGGGGTGAGTGTGTCTTTGTCACACAGTGGTCCAGTGGCAGGGGTGATTGTGTCCGTATGACAAACTGGCCCATGGGCAGGGGTGAGCGTGTATGTGTCACACACTGGCCCAGGGGAAGGGGTGAGCGTGTCTGTGTCACACACTGGTCCAGGGGCAGGAGTGAGTGTGTCTGTGTCACACACTGGCCCAGTGGCATGGGTGAGTGTGTCTGTGTCACACACTGGTCCAGGGGCAGGGGTCAGCGTGTCCGTGTCACACACTGGTCCAGGGGCAGGTGTGAATGTGTCTTTGTCACACAGTGGTCCAGGGGCAGGGGTGATTGTGTCCGTATGACACACTGGTCCAGGGGCAGGGGTGAGTGTGTCTGTGTCACACACAGGCCCAGGGGCAGCGGTGAGTGTGTCAGTGTCACACACTGGCCCAGGGGCAGGGGTGAGTGTGTCTGTGTCACACACTGGTCCATGGGCAGGGGTGAGCGTGTCTGCGTCACACAGTGGCCCAGGGGCAGGGGTGAGCGTGTCTGCATCACACACTGGCTCAGGGGCAGGGGTGAGCGTGTCTGTGTCACACACTGGTACAGGGGCAGGGGTGAGCGTGTCTGTGTCACACACTGGTCCTGGGGCAGGGGTGAGCGTGTCTGTGTCACACACTGGCCCAGGGGCAGGGGTGAGTGTGTCCGTGTCACACACTGGTCCAGGGGCAGGGGTGAGTGTGTCTGTCTCACACAGTGGTCCAGGGGAAGGGGTGATTGTGTCCGTATGACACACTGGCCCATGGGCAGGGGTGAGCGTGTCTGTGTCACACACTGGTCCAGGGGCAGTGGTGAGTGTGTCTGTGTCACACACTCGCCCAGGGGCAGGGGTGAGCGTGTCTGTGTCACACACTGGCCCAGGGGCAGGGGTGAGTGTGTCAGTGTCACACACTGGCCCAGGGGCAGGGTTGAGTTTGTCTGTGTCACACACTGGTCCAGGGGCAGGGGTGAGTGTGTCTGCGTCACACACTGGCCCAGGGGCAGGGGTGAGCGTGTCTGCGTCACACACTGGCCCAGGGGCAGGAGTGAGTGTGTCTGTGTCACACACTGGCCCAGGGGCAGGGGTGAGTGTGTCTGTGTCACACACTGGTCCAGGGGCAGGGGTGAGTGTGTCCGTGTCACACACTCTTACAGGGGCAGTGGTGAGTGTGTCTGTGTCACACACTGGTCCAGGGGCAGGGGTGAGTGTGTCTGTGTCACATACTGGTCCAGGCGCAGGGGTGAGTGTGTCCGTGTCACACACTGGTCCAGGGGCAGGGGTGAGTGTTTCTTTGTCACATAGTTGTCCAGGGGCAGGGGTGACTGTGTCCGTATGACACATTGGTCCAGGAGCAGCGGTGAGTGTGTCTGTGTCACACACTGGTCCAGGGGCAGGGGTTATTGTGTCCGTATGACACACTGGCCCATGGGCAGGGGTGAGTGTGTCTGTGTCACACACTGGCCCAGGGGCAGGGGTTAGTGTGTCTGTGTCACACACTGGCCCAGGGGCAGGGGTGAGCGTGTCAGTGTCACACACTGGCCCAGGGGCAGGGGTGAGCGTGTCTGTGTCACACACTGGCCCAGGGGCAGGGTTGAGCGTGTCTGTGTCACACACTGGCCCAGGGGCAGGTGTGAATCTGTCAGTGTCACACACTGGCCCAGGGGCAGTGGTGAGTTTGTCTGTGTCACACATTGGTCCAGGGGCAGGGGTGAGTGTGTCCGAGTCACACACGGGCCCAGGGGCAGGGGTGAGCGTGTCTGCGTCACACACTGGCCCAGGGGCAGGGGTGAGCGTGTCTGTGTCATACACTTGTCCCGGGGCAGGGGTGAGCGTGTCTTCGTCACACACTGGCCCAGGGGCAGGGGTGAGTGTGTCTGTGTCACACACTGGTCTAGGCGCAGGGGTGAGCGTGTCTTTGTCACACACTGGCCCAGTGGCAGGGGTGAGTGTGTCAGTGTCACACACTGGCCCTGGGGCAGGGGTGAGTGTGTCAGTGTCACACACTGGCCCAGGGGCAGTGGTGAGTGTGTCTGTGTCACACACTGGTCCAGGGGCAGGGGTGAGTATGTCTGTGTCACACACTGGTCCAGGGGCAGGGGTGAGCGTGTCTGTGTCACACACTGGCCCAGGGGCAGGGTTGAGCGTGTCTGTGTCACACACTGGCCCAGCGGCAGGTGTGAATCTGTCAGTGTCACACACTGTCCCAAGGGCTGTGGTGAGTTTGTCTGTGTCACACATTGGTCCAGGGGCAGGGGTGAGTGTGTCCGAGTCACACGCTGGCCCAGGGGCAGGGGTGAGCGTGTCTGCGTCACACACTGGCCCAGGGGCAGGGGTGAGCGTGTCTGTGTCACACACTGGTCCCGGGGCAGGGGTGAGCGTGTCTTCGTCACACACTGGCCCAGGGGCAGGGGTGAGTGTGTCTGTGTCACACACTGGTCTAGGCGCAGGGGTGAGCGTGTCTGTGTCACACACTGGCCCAGTGGCAGGGGTGAGTGTGTCAGTGTCACACACTGGCCCTGGGGCAGGGGTGAGTGTGTCAGTGTCACACACTGGCCCAGGGGCAGTGGTGAGTGTGTCTGTGTCACACACTGGTCCAGGGGCAGGGGTGAGTATGTCTGTGTCACACACTGGTCCAGGGGCAGGGGTGAGCGTGTCTGTGTCACACACTGGCCCCGGGGCTGGGGTGAGTATGTCCGTGTCACACACAGGTCTAGGGGCTGGGGTGAGTGTGTCTGTGTCACACAGTGGTCCAGGGGCAGCGGTGATTGTGTCCGTATGACACACTGGCCCATGGGCACGGGTGAGTGTGTCTGTGAAACACACTGGCCCAGGGGCAGGGGTGAGCGTGTCTGTGTCACACACTTGTCCAGGGGCAGGGGTGAGTGTGTCTGTGTCACACACTGGCCCAGGGGCAGGGTTGAGCGTGTCTGAGTCACACACTGGCCCAGGGTCAGGGTTGAGTGTGTCCTTGTCACCACTGGCCCAGGGGCAGGGGTGAGTTTGTCTGTGTCAAAAACTGGTCCAGGGGCAGGGGTGAGTGTGTCTTTGTCACACAGTGGTCCAGGGGCAGGGGTGATTGTGTCCGTATGGCACACTGGTCCAGGCGCAGGGGTGAGTGTGTCTGTGTCACACAGTGTACCAGGGGCAGAGGTGATTGTGTCCGTATGACACACTGGCCCATGGGCAGGGGTGAGAGTGTCTGTGTCACACACTGGCCCAGGGGCAGGGGTGAGTGTGTCAGTGTCACACACCGGCCCAGGGGCAGGGGTGAGCGTGTCTGTGTCACACACTGGCCCAGGGGCAGGGGTGAGCATGTCTGTGTCACACACTGGCCCAGGGGCAGGTGTGAGTCTGTCAGTGTCACACACTGGCCCAGGGGCAGTGGTGAGTTTTCTGTGTCACACATTGGTCCAGGGGCAGGGGTGAGTGTGTCTGAGTCACACACTGGCCCAGGGGCAGGGGTGAGTGTGTCTGTGTCACACACTGGCCCAGGGGCAGGGGTGAGCGTGTCTGTGACACACACTGGCCCAGGGGCAGGGGTGAGTGTGTCAGTGTCACACACTGGCCCAGGGGCAGGGGTGAGTGTGTTTGTGTCACACACTGGCCCAGGGGCAGGGGTGAGCGTGTCTGTGTCACACACTGGCCCAGGGGCAGGGGTGAGTGTGTCCCTGTCACACACTGTTCCAGGGGCAGCGGTGAGTGTGTCAGTGTCACACACTCTTACAGGGGCAGGGGTGAGTGTGTCAGTGTCACACACTGGTCCAGGGGCATGGGTGAGTGTGTCAGTGTCACACACTGGCCCAGGGGCAGGGGTGAGTGTGTCTGTGTCACACACTGGTCCAGGAGCAGGGGTGAGTGTGTCTTTGTCACACAGTGGTCCAGGGGCAGGGGTGATTGTGTCTGTATGACATACTGGTCCAGGGGCAGGGGTGAGTTTGTCTGTGTCACACACTGGTCCAGGGGCAGGGGTGAGTGTGTCCGTGTCACACACTGGTCCAGGGGCAGGGGTGAGTGTGTCTGTTTCACACAGTGGTCCAGGGGTAGGGTTGAGTGTGTCAGTGTCACACACTGGCCCAGGGGCTGGGTGAGTGTGTCTGTGTCACACACTGGCTCAGGCGCAGGGGTGAGTGTGTCCGTGTCACACACTGGTCCAGGGGCAGGGGTGAGTGTGTCTTTGTCACACAGTGGTCCAGTGGCAGGGGTGATTGTGTCCGTATGACACACTGGTCCAGGGTCAGGGGTGAGTGTGTCCGTGTCACACAGTGGTCCAGGGGCTGGGGTGATTGTGTCCGTATGACACACTGGCCCATGGGTAGGGTTGAGTGTGTCTGTGTCACACACTGGCCCATGGGCAGGGGTGAGTGTGTCTGTGTCACACACTGGCCCAGGGGCAGGGGTGAGCGTGTCTGTGTCACAAACTGTCACAGGGGCGGGGTGAGTGTGTCAGTGTCACACACTGGCCCAGGGGCAGGGGTGAGTGTGTCCGAGTCACACACTGGCCCAGAGGCAGGGGTGAGTGTGTCTGTGTCACACACTGGTCCAGGGGCAGGGGTGAGCGTGTCTGCGTCACACACTGGCCCAGGGGCAGGGGTGAGCGTGTCTGTGTCACACACTGGTCCAGGGGCAGGGGTGAGTGTGTCTGTGTCACACACTGGTCTAGGCGCAGGGGTGAGTGTGTCTGTGTCACACACTGGTTCAGGGGCAGGGGTGAGCGTGTCTGTGTCACACACTGGCCTGGGGCAGGGGTGAGTGTGTCTGTGTCACACACTGGCCCAGGGGCAAAGGTGAGTGTGTCTGTGTCACACACTGGTCCAGGGGCAGGGGTGAGCGTGTCCGTGTCACACACTGGCCCCGGGGCAGGGGAGAGTGTGTCCGTGTCACACACAGGTCTAGGGGCAGGGGTGAGTGTGTCTGTGTCACATAGTGGTCCAGGGGAAGGGGTGATTGTGTCCGTATGACAAACTGGCCCATGGGCAGGGGTGAGTGTGTCTGTGTCACACACTGGCCCAGGGTCAGGGGTGAGCGTGTCTGTGTCACACACTGGTCCAGGGGCAGGAGTGAGTGTGTCTGTGTCACACACTGGCCCAGTGGCAGGGGTGAGTGTGTCAGTGTCACACACTGGCCCTGGGGCAGGGGTGAGTGTGTCAGTGTCACAAACTGGCCCTGGGGCAGGGGTGAGCGTGTCTGTGTCACACACTGGCCCAGGGGCAGGGGTGAGTGTGTCAGTGTAACCACTGGCCCAGGGGCAGGGGTGAGTTTGTCTGTGTCACACAATGGTCCAGGGGCAGGGGTGAGTGTGTCTTTGTCACACAGTGGTCCAGTGGCAGGGGTGATTGTGTCCGTATGGCACCCTCGTCCAGGGGCATGGGTGAGTCTGTGTCACACAGTGTTCCAGGGGCAGGGGTGATTGTGTCCGTATGACACACTGGCCCATGGGCAGGGGTGAGAGTGTCTGTGTCACACACTGGCCCAGGGGCAGGTGTGAGCGTGTCTGTGTCACACACTGGTCCAGGGGCAGGGGTGAGTGTGTCTGTGTCACACACTGGCCCAGGGGCAGGGGTGAGTGTGTCAGTGTCACACACTGGCCCAGGGGCAGGGGTGAGCGTGTCTGTGTCACACACTGGCCCAGGGGCAGGGTTGAGCGTGTCTGTGTCACACACTGGCCCAGGGGCAGGTGTGAGTCTGTCAGTGTCACACACTGGCCCAGGGGCAGTTGTGAGTTTGTCTGTGTCACACATTGGTCCAGGGGCAGGGGTGATTGTGTACGAGTCACACACTGGCCCAGGGGCAGGGGTGAGTGTGTCTGTGTCACACAATGGTCCAGGGGCAGGGGTGAGCGTGTCTGCGTCACACACTGGCCCAGGGGCAGGGGTGAGCGTGTCTGTGTCACACACTGGTCCAGGGGCAGGGGTGAGCGTGTCTTCGTCACACACTGGCCCAGTGGCAGGGGTGAGTGTGTCTGTGTCACACACTGGTCTAGGCGCAGGGGTGAGCGTTTCTGTGTCACACACTGGTTCAGGGGCAGGGGTGAGCGTGTCTGTGTCACACACTGGCCCGGGGCAGGGGTGAGTGTGTCTGTGTCACACACTGTCCCAGGGGCAAAGGTGAGTGTGTCAGTGTCACACACTGGTCCAGGGGCAGGGGTGAGTGTGTCTGTGTCACACACTGGTCCAGGGGCAGGGGTCAGCGTGTCCGTGTCACACACTGGCCCCGGGGCAGGGGTGAGTGTGTCCGTGTCACACACAGGTCTAGGGGCTGGGGTGAGTGTGTCTGTGTCACATAGTGGTCCAGGGGCAGGGGTGATTGTGTCCGTATGACAAACTGGCCCATGGGCAGGGGTGAGCGTGTCTGTGTCACACACTGGCCCAGGGGCAGGGGTGAGTGTGTCAGTGTAACCACTGGCCCAGGGGTAGGGGTGAGTTGGTCTGTGTCACACAATGGTCCAGGGGCAGGGGTGAGTGTGTCTTTGTCACACAGAGGTCCAGTGGCAGGGGTGATTGTGTCCGTATGACAAACTGGCCCATGGGCAGGGGTGAGCGTGTATGTGTCACACACTGGCCCAGGGGCAGGGGTGAGCGTGTCTGTGTCACACACTGGTCCAGGGGCAGGAGTGAGTGTGTCTGTGTCACACACTGGCCCAGTGGCATGGGTGAGTGTGTCTGTGTCACACACTGGTCCAGGCACAGGGGTGAGCGTGTCTGTGTCACACACTGGTCCAGGGGCAGGTGTGAATGTGTCTTTGTCACACAGTGGTCCAGGGGCAGGGGTGATTGTGTCCGTATGACACACTGGTCCAGGGGCAGGCGTGAGTGTGTCTGTGTCACACAGTGGTCCAGGGGAAGGGGTGAGTGTGTCCGTGTCACACACTGGCCCTGGGGCAGAGGTGAGTGTGTCAGTGTCACACACTGGCCCAGGGGCAGGGGTGAGCGTGTCTGTGTCACACATTGGTCCAGGGGCAGGGGTGAGTGTGTCTGTGTCACACACTGGTCCAGGGGCAGGGGTTAGTGTGTCTGTGTCACATACTGAACCAGGGGCAGGGGTGAGCGTGTCTGTGTCACTCACTGGTCCAGGGGCAGGGGTGAGTGTGTCTGTGTCACACATTGGTCCAGGGGCAGGGGTGAGTGTGTCTGTGTCACACAGTGGTCCAGGGGCAGGGGTGAGTGTGTCTGTGTCACACACTGGTTCAGGGGCAGGGGTGATTGTGTCCGTATGACACACTGGCCCATGGGCAGGGGTGAGTGTGTCTGTGTCAGACACTGGCCCAGGGGCAGGGGTGAGTGTGTCCGAGTCCCACACTGGCCCAGGGGCAGGGGTGAGTGTGTCAGTGTCACACACTGGCCCAGGGGCAGGGGTGAGCATGTCTGTGTCACACAGTGGTCCAGGGGCAGGGGTGAGCGTGTCTGCGTCACACACTGGCCCAGGGGCAGGAGTGAGTGTGTCTGTGTCACACACTGGCCCAGGGGCAGGGGTGAGTGTGTCTGTGTCACAAAATGGTCCAGGGGCAGGGGTGAGTGTGTCTTTGTCACACAGTGGTCCCGGGGCAGGGATGATTGTGTCCGTATGACACACTGGTCCAGGGGCAGGGGTGAGTTTGTTTGTGTCACACAATGGTCCAGGGGCAGGGGTGAGTGTGTCCGTGTCACACACTGGTCCAGGGGCAGGGGTGAGTGTGTCGGTTTCACACAGTGGTCCAGGGGCAGGGGTGAGTGTGTCAGTGTCACACACTGGCCCAGGGACTGGGTGAGTGTGTCTGGGTCACATACTGGTCCAGGCGCAGGTGTGAGTGTTTCCGTGTCACACACTGGTCCAGGGGCAGGGGTGAGTGTTTCTTTGTCACATAGTTGTCCAGGGGCAGGGGTGACTGTGTCCGTATGACACACAGGTCCAGGAGCAGCGGTGAGTGTGTCTGTGTCACACACTGGTCCAGGGGCTGAGGTTATTGTGTCCGTATGACACACTGGCCCATGGGCAGGGGTGAGTGTGTCTGTGTCACACACTGGCCCAGGGGCAGGGGTGAGTGTGTCTGTGTCACACACTGGCCTAGGGGCAGGGGTGAGTGTGTCAGTGTCACACACTGGCCCAGGGGCAGGGGTGAGCATGTCTGTGTCACACACTGGCCCAGGGGCAGGGGTGAGTGTGTCAGTGTCACACACTGGTCCAGGGGCAGGGTAAGTGTGTCCGAGTCACACACTGGCCCAGGGGCAGGGGTGAGTGTTTCTGTGTCACATACTGGTCCAGGGGCAGGGGTGAGCGTGTTGCGTCACACACTGGCCCAGGGGCAGGGGTGAGCGTGTCTGCGTCACACACTGGTCCAGGGGCAGGGGTGAGCGTGTCTGCGTCACACACTGGCCCAGGGGCAGGGGTGAGCGTGTCTGTGTCACACACTGGTCCAGGGGCAGGGGTGAGCGTGTCCGTGTCACACACTGGCCCCGGGGCAGGGGTGAGTGTGTCCGTGTCACACACTGGTCTAGGGGCAGGGGTGAGTGTGTCTGTGTCACACACTGGCCCAGGGGCAGGGGTGAGCGTGTCTGTGTCACACACTGTTCCAGGGGCAGGGGTGAGCGTGTCTGTGTCACCCACTGGCCCGGGGCAGGGGTGAGTGTGTGTGTGTCACACACTGGCCCATGGACAGGGGTGAGTGTGTCAGTGTCACACACTGGTCCAGGGGCTGGGGTGAGTGTGTCTGTGTCACACACTGGTCCAGGGGCAGGGGTGAGTGTGTCTGTGTCACACACTGGCCCCGGGGCAGGGGTGAGTGTGTCCGTGTCACACACTGGTCTAGGGGCAGGGGTGAGTGTGTCTGTGTCACACTGGTCAAGGGGCAGGGGTGATTGTGTCCGTATGACACACTGGCCCATGGGCAGGGGTGAGTGTGTCTGTGTCACACACTGGCCCAGGGTCAGGGGTGAGCGTGTCTGTGTCACACACTGTTCCAGGGGCAGGGGTGAGCGTGTCTGTGTCACCCACTGGCCCGGGGCAGGGGTGAGTGTGTGTGTGTCACACACTGGCCCATGGACAGGGGTGAGTGTGTCAGTGTCACACACTGGTCCAGGGGCTGGGGTGAGTGTGTCTGTGTCACACACTGGTCCAGGGGCAGGGGTGAGTGTGTCTGTGTCACACACTGGCCCCGGGGCAGGGGTGAGTGTGTCCGTGTCACACACTGGTCTAGGGGCAGGGGTGAGTGTGTCTGTGTCACACTGGTCAAGGGGCAGGGGTGATTGTGTCCGTATGACACACTGGCCCATGGGCAGGGGTGAGTGTGTCTGTGTCACACACTGGCCCAGGGTCAGGGGTGAGCGTGTCTGTGTCACACACTGGTCCAGGGGCACGGGTGAGTGTGTCTGTGTCACACACTGGCCCAGTGGCAGGGGTGAGTGTGTCAGTGTCACACACTGGCCCTGGGGCAGGGGTGAGTGTGTCAGTGTCACACACTGGCCCAGGGGCATGGGTGAGCGTGTCTGTGTCACACACTGGCCCAGGGGAAGGGGTGAGTGTGTCAGTGTCACCACTGGCCCAGGGGCAGGGGTGAGTTTGTGTGTGTCACACACTGGTCCAGGGGCAGGGTTGAGTGTGTCCGTGTCACACACTGGTCCAGGGGCAGGGGTGAGTGTGTCTTTGTCACACAGTAGTCCAGGGGCAGGGGTGATTGTGTCCGTATGACACACTGGCCCATGGGCAGGGGTGAGAGTGTCTGTGTCACACACTGGCTCAGGGGCAGGGGTGAGCGTGTCTGTGTCACACACTGGCCCAGGGGCAGGGGTGAGTGTGTCTGTGTCACACACTGGCCCAGGGGCAGGTGTGAGTCTGTCAGTGTCACACACTGGCCCAGGGGCAGTGGTGAGTTTGTCTGTGTCACACATTGGTTCAGGGGCAGGGGTGAGTGTGTTCGAGTCACACACTGGCCCAGGGGCAGGGGTGAGTGTGTCTGTTTCACACACTGGCACAGGGGCAGCGGTGAGCGTGTCTGTGTCACACACTGGCTCAGTTGCAGGGGTGAGTGTGTCAGTGTCACACACTTGCCCAACGGCAGGGGTTAGTTTGTCTGTGTCACACACTGGTCCAGGGGCAGGGGTGAGTGTGTCCAAGTCACACACTGGCCCAGTTGCAGGGGTGAGTGTGTCTGTGTCACACACTGGTCCAGGGGCATGGGTGAGCGTGTCTGTGTCACACACTGGTCCAGGGGCAGGGGTCAGTGTGTCCGTGTCACACACTGTCCCAGGGGCAGGTGTGAGTGTGTCCGTGTCACACAGTGGTCCAGGGGCAGGGGTGAGTGTGTCCGTGTCACACAGTGGTCCAGGGGCAGGGGTGATTGTGTCCGTATGACACACTGGCCCATGGGCAGGGGTGAGTGTGTCAGTGTCACACACTGGCCCAACGGCAGGGGTGAGTTTGTCTGTGTCACACACTTGTCCAGGGCCAGGGGTGAGTGTGTCTGAGTCACACACTGGCCCAGTTGCAGGGGTGAGTGTGTCTGTGTCACACACTGGTCCAGGGGCAGGGGTGAGCGTGTCTGTGTCACACACTGGTCCAGGGGCAGGGGTGAATGTGTCCGTGTCACACAGTGGTCCAGGGGCAGGGGTGCGTGTGTCCGTGTCACACACTGGTCCAGGGGCAGGGGTCAGTGTGTCCGTGTCACACAGTGGTCCAGGGGCAGGGGTGAGCGTGTCTGTGTCACTCACTGGTCCAGGGGCAGGGGTGAGTGTGTCTATGTCACACACTTGTCCAGGGGCAGGGGTGAGTGTGTCCGTGTCACACACTGGCCCAGGGGCAGGGGTGAGTGTGTCCGTGTCACACACTGGTCCTGGGGCAGGGGTGAGTGTGTCCGTGTCACACACTGGTCCAGGGGCAGGGGTGAGTGTGTCCGTGTCACACACTGGCCCAGGTGCAGGGGTGAATGTGTCCATGTCACACAGTGGTCCAGGGGCAGGGGTGCGTGTGTCCGTGTCACAAACTGATCCAGGGGCAGGGGTCAGTGTGTCTGTGTCACACACTGGCCCAGGGGCAGGGGTGAGTGTGTCCGTGTCACACAGTGGTCCACGGGCAGGGGTGAGTGTGTCCGTGTCACACAGTGGTCCAGGGGCAGGGGTGATTGTGTCCGTATGACACACTGGCCCATGGGCAGGGGTGAGTGTGTCAGTGTCACACACTGGCCCAACGGCAGGGGTGAGTTTGTCTGTGTCACACACTTGTCCAGGGGCAGGGGTGAGTGTGTCCGAGTCACACACTGGCCCAGTTGCAGGGGTGAGTGTGTCTGCGTCACACACTGGTCCAGGGGCAGGGGTGAGCGTGTCTGTGTCACACACTGGTCCAGGGGCAGGGGTGAGCGTGTCTGTGTCACTCACTGGTCCAGGGGCAGGGGTGAGTGTGTCTGTGTCACACACTGGTCCAGTGGCAGGGGTGAGTGTGTCCGTGTCACACACTGGCCCAGGGGCAGGGGTGAGTGTGTCCGTGTCACACACTGGTCCTGGGGCAGGGGTGAGTGTGTCCGTGTCACACACTGGTTCAGGGGCAGGGGTGAGTGTGTCCGTGTCACACACTGGCCCAGGTGCAGGGGTGAATGTGTCCGTGTCACACAGTGGTCCAGGGGCAGGGGTGAGTGTGTCCGTGTCACACAGTGGTCCAGGGGCAGGGGTGATTGTGTCCGTATGACACACTGGCCTATGGGCAGGGGTGAGTGTGTCAGTGTCACACACTGGCCCAACGGCAGGGGTGAGTTTGTCTGTGTCACACACTTGTCCAGGGGCAGGGGTGAGTGTGTCCGAGTCACACACTGGCCCAGTTGCAGGGGTGAGTGTGTCTGTGTCACACACTGGTCCAGGGGCAGGGGTGAGTGTGTCCGTGTCACACACTGGCCCTGGGGCAGGGGTGAGTGTGTCCGTGTCACACACTGGCCCTGGGGCAGGGGTGAGTGTGTCAGTGTCACACACTGGCCCAGGGGCAGGGGTGAGCGTGTCTGTGTCACACATTGGTCCAGGGGCAGGGGTGAGTGTGTCTGTGTCACACACTGGTCCAGGGGCAGGGGTGAGTGTGTCTGTGTCACACACTGGTCCAGGGGCAGGGGTGAGCGTGTCTGTGTCACTCACTGGTCCAGGGGCAGGGGTGAGTGTGTCTGTGTCACACATTGGTCCAGGGGCAGGGGTGAGTGTGTCTGTGTCACACAGTGGTCCAGGGGCATGGGTGAGTGTGTCTGTGTCACACACTGGTTCAGGGGCAGGGGTGAGTGTGTCCGTGTCACACACTGGCCCAGGGGCAGGGGTGAGTGTGTCCGTGTCACACACTGGTCCTGGGGCAGGGGTGAGTGTGTCCGTGTCACACACTGGTCCAGGGGCAGGGGTGAGTGTGTCCGTGTCACACACTGGCCCAGGGGCAGGGGTGAGTGTGTCCGTGTCCCACAGTGGTCCAGGGCCAGGGGTGAGTGTGTCCGTGTCACACAGTGGTCCAGGGGCAGGGGTGATTGTGTCCGTATGACACACTGGCCCATGGGCAGGGGTGAGTGAGTCTGTGTCACACACTGGCCCAGGGGCCGGGGTGAGTGTGTCTGTGTCACACACTGGCTCAGGGGCAGGGGTGATTGTGTCTGTTTCACACCCTGGCCCAGGGGCAGGGGTGAGTGTGTCCGTGTCACACACTGGCCCAGGGGCAGGGGTGAGTGTGTCCGTGTCACACACTGGTCCTGGGGCAGGGGTGAGTGTGTCCGTGTCACACACTGGTCCAGGGGCAGGGGTGAGTGTTTCCGTGTCACACACTGGCCCAGATGCAGGGGTGAATGTGTCCGTGTCACACAGTGGTCCAGGGGCAGGGGTGCGTGTGTCCATGTCACACACTGGTCCAGGGGCAGGGGTCAGTGTGTCCGTGTCACACACTGGCCCAGGGGCAGGGGTGAGTGTGTCCGTGTCACACAGTGGTCCACGGGCAGGGGTGAGTGTGTCCGTGTCACACAGTGGTCCAGGGGCAGGGGTGATTGTGTCCGTATGACACACTGGCCCATGGGCAGGGGTGAGTGTGTCAGTGTCACACACTTGCCCAACGGAAGGGGTGAGTTTGTCTGTGTCACACACTTGTCCAGGGGCAGGGGTGAGTGTGTCCGAGTCACACACTGGCCCAGTTGCAGGGGTGAGTGTGTCTGTGTCACACACTGGTCCAGGGGCAGGGGTGAGCGTGTCTGTGTCACACACTGGTCCAGGGGCAGGGGTGAGCGTGTCTGTGTCACTCACTGGTCCAGGGGCAGGGTTGAGTGTGTCTGTGTCACACACTGGTCCAGGGGCAGGGGTGAGTGTGTCCGTGTCACACACTGGCCCAGGGGCAGGGTTGAGTGTGTCCGTGTCACACACTGGTCCTGGGGCAGGGGTGAGTGTGTCCGTGTCACACACTGGTCCAGGGGCAGGGGTGAGTGTGTCCGTGTCACACACTGGCCCAGGTGCAGGGGTGAATGTGTCCGTGTCACACAGTGGTCCAGGGGCAGGGGTGAGTGTGTCCGTGTCACACAGTGGTCCAGGGGCAGGGGTGATTGTGTCCGTATGACACACTGGCCTATGGGCAGGGGTGAGTGTGTCAGTGTCACACACTGGCCCAACGGCAGGGGTGAGTTTGTCTGTGTCACACACTTGTCCAGGGGCAGCGGTGAGTGTGTCCGAGTCACACACTGGCCCAGTTGCAGGGGTGAGTGTGTCTGTGTCACACACTGGTCCAGGGGCAGGGGTGAGTGTGTCCGTGTCACACACTGGCCCAGGGGCAGGGGTGAGTGTGTCCGTGTCACACACTGGCCCTGGGGCAGGGGTGAGTGTGTCAGTGTCACACACTGGCCCAGGGGCAGGGGTGAGCGTGTCTGTGTCACACATTGGTCCAGGGGCAGGGGTGAGTGTGTCTGTGTCACACACTGGTCCAGGGGCAGGGGTGAGTGTGTCTGTGTCACACACTGGTCCAGGGGCAGGGGTGAGCGTGTCTGTGTCACTCACTGGTCCAGGGGCAGGGGTGAGTGTGTCTGTGTCACACATTGGTCCAGGGGCAGGGGTGAGTGTGTCTGTGTCACACAGTGGTCCAGGGGCAGGGGTGAGTGTGTCTGTGTCACACACTGGTTCAGGGGCAGGGGTGAGTGTGTCCGTGTCACACACTGGCCCAGGGGCAGGGGTGAGTGTGTCCGTGTCACACACTGGTCCAGGGGCAGGGGTGAGTGTGTCCGTGTCACACACTGGCCCAGGGGCAGGGGTGAGTGTGTCCGTGTCCCACAGTGGTCCAGGGCCAGGGGTGAGTGTGTCCGTGTCACACAGTGGTCCAGGGGCAGGGGTGATTGTGTCCGTATGACACACTGGCCCATGGGCAGGGGTGAGTGTGTCTGTGTCACACACTGGCCCAGGGGCCAGGGTGAGTGTGTCTGTGTCACACACTGGCCCAGGGGCAGGGGTGATTGTGTCTGTTTCACACCCTGGCCCAGGGGCAGGGGTGAGCGTGTCTGTGTCACACACACATTCTAGTGTTCTTCTGGGTGGCATATGAATCAAAGTTTAGTGAGAATTTTCACTCCAGCTCTCTTCTTTCTTTCTTTCTTTCTTTCTTTCTTTCTTTCTTTCTCTCTTTCTTTCTCTCTTCCTTCTTTTCCTTCTTTCCTTCCTTTCTTACTTCTTCCTTACCTCCGTCATTCCCTCCCTCCCTCCCTTCTTTTTGTTTATTTGTTTATTTTTTGCCTCCAGTGTTATCTCTGGGGCTCATTGTACCTGCACCATGAATTCACTGCCCCCAGAGGCTTTTTTCCCCCATTTTTTATTGGACTGGACAGAGAGAATTTGAGAGAAGAGGGGACCTTCAGACCTGCTTCACCACTTGTGAAGCGACCCCCCTGCTGCTGGGGAGCTGGGCGCTCAAACTGGGATCCTTATGCGGGTCCTTGCTCTTTGCCCCATCTGTGTATTAACCCTGTGTGCCACAGCCAGATCCCTCGCTCCACATTTTCTCCATAATCACTGAATCTACTCTTTTGTCTCTTTATCTCAAAAATAAATCAAGACCCTATGAAACGTTTTTAGTACCACTCTCAGTGAGTCCAAAACCATGATGGGCATAGCCCGTAATGCTGGTGCTCTGCTCCTAACCTTGCGGTGTCTTCTGTGCACAGCATCATTTCAGGAACTCCCGCCTGTGCCTTGGGAAGGAATCTGACCTGGCTGGGGCTTACGGCCTTGAGTGGGAGCTGGCCCCCAGCCGGGATCCCTCTCACAGTGACTTCTAGGTGAGGTCCAAGTAGTGTGGCCAGCTGCAATAATTCTGACTCAGTTGTTATATAATTTCTCTTACAGCCCCCGAGGGGTAGGACTATCTTTGCCAAATTAATGCTGCATTCCTCTTTATTTTCTACCTTTTTTCTTTTGTTTCATGTTGCCGTTGTATATCTGAACACCTGGAACTACAAGTACTTTCTCTCAGCTCTGTCCTCAGGACTTGCTTCTGTACAGCACAACACAAAAAGCAAAGCTGAGAGGAGGGTAAGATATGAAAAGCAATGTTCTATTATTATTATTATCTTTATTTATTTATTGGATAGAAACAACCAGACATTGAGGGGGGAGGGAGAGATACAGAGGGAGAGAGACAGAGAGACACCTGCAGCCCTGCTTCACCACTCGTGAAGCTTTCACCCTACAGGTGGGGACCAGGGGCTTGAACCCTGGTCCTTGAGCACTGTGATGTGTGCACTCAACCAGGTGCGCCACCACCTGTCCCCCAACACCCACTCCATTTAGAGGTTTTTATAGGAGTGTCAGCAAGTGTCTCCTCTAAAGTTCCGGCTGGTAAAACCTTTTCCTCTATGGAGCAGACGGTCTTTGAGTCACCTTCTCAGGTGTGCCCCTATAACATGGAGCCGTCACAGACAGCGCACAGGAATGGTGGGGCACTTTCCCTGCGAGACACCCCGACAGCCATGCAGAGGGGCCGAAGTGTCTTGTGAGCTGCATTTTAGGCTGCTTCTCTGTCGGGTCCACGTTCAGCTGTCTAAAATTCTGCTTGCTTTATCTTCACACCCTTGTGCTTCTGCCTTCCTTGCCCATTGTGTACTTTGCACTCATATTAGTTAGTAGGTTAAATCCAGCACTTTCACCTCCCTCCAAAGTTGTTCCTCCAGATGAGAAAGCTGCTTCTCTCTATCTCCCCTGCAGTCTGACGTCCAACTCTACCTTGTCCTTCCATTCTGACTGGTGGGGTTTACATCAGCATTTTACTTGTGAGGGGTTTTCAGTTGTGATGGACATCTTTCAAAATAGCTTCTGTGCAAATATATATATATATATATATATATATATGGATTTTAGTTCATTTCATCATTCAATCTAAAATATGAACGTGAACTATTATTTTCCCCAAGTCTGTTCACAACTGCAGTAAGGAACTGCCTTCCTTAGGGGAGAAGTGACTTATGTCCCTGTTTGCTTGGGATTATTTGAGTCTGAACCTTTAACCCATGAGTTATAAATAGTGTCCCCCTTGACTCTCATTAGTGCTCTAAAATTTGCAGTGGATTATATACTCAGCTGCTAATGACATCCTAGTCAGACTTTCTAACTTCTTGGTCATATTCAAGGACAAAGATTCAGTCCTTTCTAATGGAAAAAAAAAAAAAGAAAAGAAATCTTGTCTCCTCTTTTCCCTCCTAAACCGCCCAGTGGAGGTGAGTTTGTGGTCCCTGTGGCCCAAGCACGAGAGGACACGGCACTTGCTTTGCACACATCTCTCCCATGTACCCATCCCTCTGCCCTGTCCTTGCTGCTCTGCTCTGACCTGAGGAACAGAAAGGAAACAAAGTATCACAAGTGGTTGTTTTAGTTTCCATGACTCTTTTCTCTTGGTTATTGCTATTATTTTAAAGAAGTTTTCCTGAGCCACTGGAATTCAACTATTGGGTTTCTTGGACGGTGGCTGGCAGTGGAAGCAGGGGCCTTCGGGTTACCTCTTCAAATCTTATTTTATTAGTGATTTAATAATGGTCAACAAAATTGTGGGATAAGAGGGATACAGTTCCCACCACCAGAGCTCCATTCCCTCCACTGGAAGCTCCCCTGTTCTTTATCCCTCTGGGAGCATGGACCAAAATTCTTTATGGGGAGCAGAAGGTGGGGGTTATGGCTTCTGTCATTGCTTCTCCACTGAACATGGGTGTTGGCAGGTGGATCCACACCCCCAGCTTATCTCTGTCTTTCCCTAGTGGGGCAGGGCTCTGGGGAGGGGAGGCTCCAGGACACCTGGGTGAGGCCATCTGCCCAAGGAAGTCAGGATGGTGTCATGGCAGCATCTGCAACTTAGTGGCTGAAAAACACTGAGATAAAAAGCAGAGGAGAGAGGGATATGTTAGAGGTCTAGGCCCATCATGTCTGTGTAGGAACCCCAGGACTCCCTGATTAGGGACCCAGGTGATGGGGTGGCCTGGTAGTGACTAGAGAGTCAGCATTAAAGTGTGCCAGTCCTTGCCCTTATTGAGCTTTTGTAGTCTTTACTTTATCTGACAAGGTGAGCTCTGGAGTGACTGAGGGAGGTGTAATAGGAAGTCGTTGAGGAGGGTGTCCAGTAGAAACTATTTGATTCGGTACTTTATGGTATCTTTTTAGGTCTTTCTACTTGCTTACTGCACTTATTGACTCACTGCAAATTATTGTGCACTTTTGTTTTAAGGTGTGTATTTCCCCTAACTTATGGATACATGTGCATATGCCCTGTCTAATGGGCCCTGGTCTGTATCCAGGTTTTGAGATGTTGTTAAGAAGTGCACCACCCAAAATGGAATTAAGGAGTCCCGAGAGCTAGGAAAGGTCTCACCAGAGTGATGAGGCTGAAGGGTTGACATTCCAGGCCTGACGTCTCTGGGCACAGTCCGAAGTGAAACTTGCCGAGGTGGCACTGGTTGCGTGGAGAGTGGCTTCTTAGTGCTGATGCTGAGCCCCAGAGATAACCCTGGAGGAAAATAAAAAACAAACAAGCAAACCAAAAGAATTGTAGCTGTCTTTTATGATCTCCAGACAGAAATATTCTATCCCATGGTGGATGACAGTTTATCCCAGAATCTCAGAAATCTATCAAACTCAACATGAATAAAACAACTCCTGGCTTCCATCTTCTCTAAAGCACATCTCTGGTACTAGTTACTTTCACTCTACATGTCCTGTTCGTCCACTTGACTTGCCAAGATCTCAGTTCATGAGTCCCAACCTCGACCTCTGTGAACGTTGCTCACAGCCCACAGTGAGCTGCCCCAGCAGCAGCCAAGCTGGCCTGCGTGGTTAGAAGACTGTCCTCCTCACCCTCAAAGGGTCAGCCCCACACCAGACCCCACCCAGAAAACTGTGTAGCCTTCACTGCGTGTTGGTATGCATGAGACCCCTTCTGTTTCATTTGGTTTAAATCCCCCCTGCTTAACACTATTTTATTTACATAACCACTGTTAACAAGTTCCACCCTCCCTCCAGGGCATTTGTGGTTCAGTGATAGGATTCTTGCCTAATCTGCCCCCTCTTTGTCACACTCTGATTTTCACCAGTCACTTTTCTCTCCACCCTCTCTATGTCACATCCTGTTTCCACCCTACTTGGGAAGTATATATAAAGACAGCATTGTGAGTTTTAGAGTACTTTACCTTGAGTTTAGCTTAGCTCGTCTTAGATTGTGCTGCGTCCTGCATGAATAAAGAGATACTGCCTACAGCTCAACTATGAGTCCCTGGTCGTCTGTTACCTGCCTGTGAAGCCAGCCCGGCGAAAACAACCTAACCCGTCGAAAACAACAACTGCGTTATTTGTAAGATTGGTCATTTCCCACAGAACAAGCAGAGTACTTGTTTCAAGTCATGTCTGTATTACTCAAACTTTATAAAAAGACTCCACTGCCTAGAGTGGTAACTTCCAAGGCAGAATGTGGACCTTCTAGAGGTATAAACAATGACTTTTGGAGGTATAAAAATATTGGAATTTTGGGTTGGGGGTAGATAGCGTAATGGTTACCCAGAGAGACCCTCATGCCTAGGGCTCCAAAGCCCCAGGTTCAGTTCCGCACTCCACCATTATCCAGAGCTGAGTAGGATTCCGGTAAAAACAAAAGGAACGGAGTTTTTCGTTTTTGTTTTGTTTTTATCTGTAGGAGCAGAAAGAAGTCAGGCTTTATTTAATATGACGTTTGATACAGGTTACCTAGAGGTGTGAGCCAGAGAGTAACGCTTATCAGAAATGGAATCATGGGATTCTCTGGCGTGGAGGCCTGGAGCCACCTGAGCATTCAAGGCACTTACTGTGGCCTGCTGTGGTTGACCAGGCCGTCTATATCATTTTCCCCGGAAACTTTCTAGTGGCTCTAAGCAGTGGGAGCTCTGCTTTATCACACAGCACCTTTGTAGGACCAGACACTTCCTGGTTTACTCAGCAAACTCCGAAAAGCCCTTAGCAACTGAAAGAGGAGTTGTATACAGTGCTGATTTAACCAGAGCTTCTAGAGCAAGATGCCGGAGATGGGGGCAGAGGCGAGGCAAGAGCCATAGTCATCACTTCCCACACATCTCTGGAGACTGAAGACCCAGGCCAAGCTGTCTGCAGGCTCAGCTTCTCCCGAGGGGCCTCTCTCTGACTTGAGGACAGCAGGACGCTTCCTGTCTTCATGAGTCCTTTATGCAACCTGCAGACATCTCTGATGTCTCTCAATTTCTTCCCTCCCTCCCTCACTCCTTTCTTCCTTCTCTCTCTCCTTTCTCCCTCCCTCCTGGGCCACCTTCAGTCATACTGTAGGGTTACCAGTCATGCTGGCCTCATAGTGGTGCCTCTCTAGCCTCACCACCTCTTAGCAGTCCAAGCTCCTGTAGCATCCATCAGTCTTCAGCTTGTGAATTTCTAGCTGACAGCTTGGCGCATGATACATAGTGTTCTTCGGAAAAATTCTGGTGATGAAAGTAATGGTAAAATCACATTACCAAGCACATAGTTTGTGGGAAAAATATGTGTCGACTTATGATGGTATGGTATGACACTTCTTTTTTTTACTTTATGATGGTATAAAAGAATTTTTTTTGTTTTGTCGAAGGCATTTGCATAACTGGGAAGGAATTGAAAATGAGCACTGTAGTTTCACATTTGGGCCAGCTTATCTCTGTTAGATTTAGTGTTATAGTTGTAGTGTCCAGTAAAAAGCAAGTATCAAAACCAACTAAATACACGTAGACACCTAAGCTGCTGTATCACAGAGGGTTAAATCAAGGTCTGTTAAAAGAAACCTCTGTTTTCATTTATTAAAGGACAGTTTTCAAACCCATATATGAATGCATGCCATACATGTCCAGAATGTGACTGCGCCAGCAACTTTATCAAGGAATCCATAAACCGTGGATATAGCTCAGAGAAACTATAAGAACACAACACTGGTTTCTGTCTTGTAGAGCAGCAGTCTACGTTTCCTTGCTTTCTAAAAACTTTTTTTTGATATTTATTTATTTCCTTTTTGTTGATATGCTTCTAACTCTGCTTCTAAAACCCCTTCTGTTTCATTGGTTTAATCCCCCCTGCTTAACACTGCATTCTGTTGACATAACCACTGTTAACTAAGCACTACCTGCCTGCAGGGCATTGGTTTAATCCCCCCTGCTTAACACTGCATTCTGTTGACATAACCACTGTTAACTGAGCACCACCTGCCTGCAGGGCATTGGTTTAATCCCACTGCTTAACACTGCATTCTGTTGACATAACCACTGTTAACTAAGCACTACCTGCCTGCAGGGCATTGGTTTAATCCCCCCTGCTTAACACTGCATTCTGTTGACATAACCACTGTTAACTAAGCACTACCTGCCTCCAGGGCATTGGTTTAATCCCCCCTGCTTAACACTGCATTCTGTTGACATAACCACTGTTAACTAAGCACCACCTGCCTGCAGGGCATTGGTTTAATCCCACTGCTTAACACTGTATTCTGTTTACATAACCACTGTTAACTAAGCACCACCTGCCTGCAGGGCATTGGTTTAACCCCCCCTGCTTAACACTGCATTCTGTTTACATAACCATTGTTAACTAAGCACCACCTGCCTGCAGGGCATTGGTTTAACCCCCCCTGCTTAACACTGCATTCTGTTGACATAACCACTGTTAACTAAGCACCACCTGCCTGCAGGGCATTGGTTTAACCCCCCCTGCTTAACACTGCATTCTGTTGACATAACCACTGTTAACTAAGCACTACCTGCCTGCAGGGCATTGGTTTAATCCCCCCTGCTTAACACTGCATTCTGTTGACATAACCACTGTTAACTAAGCACCACCTGCCTGCAGGGCATTGGTTTAATCCCACTGCTTAACACTGCATTCTGTTGACATAACCACTGTTAACTAAGCACCACCTGCCTGCAGGGCATTGGTTTAATCCCACTGCTTAACACTGCATTCTGTTTACATAACCACTGTTAACTAAGCACCACCTGCCTGCAGGGCATTGGTTTAATCCCCCCTGCTTAACACTGTATTCTGTTTACATAACCACTGTTAACTGAGCACCCCCTGCCTGCAGGGCATTGGTTTAATCCCCCCTGCTTAACACTGCATTCTGTTTACATAACCACTGTTAACTGAGCATCGCCCTGGTTTAACCCCCACTGGTTCACGATGTCTTTTTGCCCCGCCCCCTCTCCTAGTCACCCTGATTTGCACCAGTCACTTTTCGCTCCACCCTCTCTACATCACATCCTGTTTCCACCCTACTTGGCGAGTATATATATAAGGACAGGATTGTGAATATAGTTTAGTTTAGCTTGGCTTAGATTGTGCTGCGTTCCACATGAATAAAGAGATACTGCGTACAGCTCAGCCATGAGTCTCTGGTCGCCTGTCTCCTGCCTGCAAAGCTAGCCGGGCACTTTTGTTGCCCTTGTTGTTTTATTGTTGTAGTTATTTTTGCTGTTGTTATTGACAGCGTCATTGTTGGATAGGACAGAGAGAAATGGAGAGAGGAGAAGAAGACAGAGGGGGGAGAGAAAGACAGACACCTGCAGACCTGCTTCACCGCCTGTGAAGCGGCTCCCCTGCAGGTGGGGAGCTGGGGGCTCGAACCAGGATCCTCACGCCGGTCCTTGTGCTTTGCGCCACCTGCACTTAACCCGCTGCGCTACTGCCCGACATTTATTTTCTTTTTAAAAATTTCATTTACTTATTTGATGCAAGAGAGAGAAACTGAGACGGGAAGAGGAGACTGCATCTGGATGTGCAGATGCTATGGAGACATCGGAGGAGAGAGAGGTACGTCGGAGGAGAGAGGTAGTTTCTGAGAAGTCACACCTGCATCTCACACCTGTGTCTCGGCACACAGGAGGTCTTTTTCTGTTCCCTTCCTCTGGATCTCGTCAGGCAGAAATGTAGGGTCTGACTGTTGACGTTTCCAGCCTCCTGGTCATGCTAGACTTTGTGTCACTGTGCTGTATCGGCTCTTGGAGAGTGATAGTCTGTAAGTTGCTTCTAGTCACTTGTCTCCACACACAGTGCAGGAAGAGGCCTGGCTGGAGGAAGGGCATTGTGCCAGCTACTCTGCTCCCATCTGCTTCTCTCTCCATCGTCGCCTTCTTGCTTTGCATCTCCCAGACACTAAGCTTATGGCCATGTTTCCAAAATCAGTGTTGGGTTTCCATCTTGATTTCCCATTTCTGGCTCTCATAAAATTAAGTTTTTACCTAGAGGTGGTTAAACAAACAAACAAAAGACAAAAGAAGCAAACAAAAAACAACGTCATAGCCAATATGTCCTGAAATTTCACCTCCCCAGAACCCTGTTCCACTAGGGAAAGACAGACACAGGCTGGGGGTGTGGATCCACCTGCCAACACCCATGTCCATTGGAGAAGCAGTTACAGAAGCCAGAATCCCACCTTCTGCTCCCCATAATGATCCTAGGTCCATATTTCCAGAAGGATAAAGAATAGGGAAGCTTCCAATGGAGGGGATGGGACACAGAACTCAGGTGGTGGGAACTGTGTGGAATGGTACCCCTGTGATCTTGCAATCTTGTTAATCATTATTAAACCACTATTAATATTAAAAACAACAACAACATTAAAAATGAGCTTGATTCTTTTCTCCTTGACTTTGACAAAGGCACTATTTATATGTGATATTACCTGTCCCCATACTGATTGGTTGTACTTGAACAGGAATTGTTCATAGTTGATTCTGATACTTTTTCTCATCTTACCTAAAGCCACCATTTTCCACCTCTCCATTAGTCTTCTGGTTGGAAGCTTACACTTACTCAGTCTGGTGCAAATACTTGAGCAAGTGTGCTCCCTCAACTAGTGTGAGAGGGGCTCCACGGGCCTGGGTGACTGCTTCTCTCTCCACTGTGGTGGTGAAAGTGTGTGTCTCTGTCTAAGACCAGCCTGCCAGCCATAACTTAGACCCCAGACTCTGCATATCATAAATAACCAGTGGCAGTTTCATTACAGCCTGGGGCATCTCAGCCAACACTGGCAGCCAACTTAACACCAATCAATCCTCCTAATGCCTTTCATGATTTGGTTTTATTAGAAGCCGAGACCATCACTCACCCCCTTGTCTGCCTGGCCACCATGTTGATTTGTGTCTCCTTGTTGTGTGAATGGATAGACATCGCAGAAACCCAAGATTTCCTCAGGAAGATAGAGTTCCCTATTTATTTCTAAGCATTAGAATATATATTATCTTTTACTCAAAGGCTGGTAAAGGATGAAATCAAGGGAGAGATCCCCACTGGAGTGGAGTGAGTATAACCATAACTTTGTGGGTGACATAAACCATATCCTTGTCAGAATATCTGCTGAGTTAGTTACCAGAGAGGATTCTCTTCTGGGAACACCAATTAATTTACAACCCTTGTGAGACCACTAGGCTCCCTCCCTCCTTATTTCTGCTTTTCTGACGTTGTTCACTTCTTATTTATGTCCCCTGTCTTTCCTCATTTTATGCCTATTTTATACAGTGTAGTTAGAAAAAAAACACTTTAAGAGAAAATCACAAAACAGATATATTATGAAACAATTGAAATATTTTATAAAAACTGGTAAAGAAAAGTAGTTATCGGGGCTGGGTGGTGGCACACCTAGTTGACACACATATTACAATGCACAAGGACCCAGGTTTGAGCCCCTTGTCTCCACCTGCAGGGACAAAGCTTCATGAGTGGTGAAGCAGTGCTGCAGGTGTCTCTCTGTCTCTCTCCCTCTCTATCAATCCCTCCCCTCTCAAATTCTGGCTGTCTCTATCCAATAAATAAATAAAGAAGAAAAAATTTTTAAAAAAAGAAAAGGGATTACACAAGGGGTAAAAGCTAAAACTTCCCTGTTTATAATATATATATACTGTATGTGATGCAAACTGCATTACAGGTATGTGTACACACACACACATACACACACACACATATGAAACAATTGAAATATTTTATAAAAACTGGTAAAGAAAAGTAGTTACCAGGGCAGGGTGGTGGCATACCTGGTTGAATACACATGTCACAATGCATATATGTCTGTGCATGTATCTCCTGTCCCTATCTGTAAGCCTTAGTTGACACGCTACCTCCTCCAAGGGTTCTTGGTGAAGCCTCAGACCAGGGGGTACCCACCATCCACCCAGCGGTGACTCACCACAGAGGCACACACCTGTCTTGTTCACTCCGCTGTCAGTGGGAGTATGCTCTAGTCTGCCTCACATGTGCTGAAGGGTTCTGAGCATTAATGTTCAGGCTTCATGAGCAATGTATCCTCTCGTTAAAGACTCTGGAAGAGGTTCTCCTAGTGAAAAGTCAGCACCACTCATAGAAGGGTAAATGGAATGAAAGCTTAGAGAGCATGCACTTCCCTTCCACGTGGACAAGCAGGGCTCCTCAGAGAGGGGAAGACAGAGAGAGGAAGAGAGACACCACTTCACTGCTTCTGAGGCGTACCCCCTTCTTCACAGGTGGGGAGCCGCGGCTGGCAGCCTGGTCACTGTGCTTGATAAAGTGTTGTTGGTCTATTTAACCATTGTTTTGTCTGAGACCTGCCCTGTCTGCAGGGTACTGGTTTAATACCCACTGGTTTGCACTCTCTTTTCACTTTGCTCCCTCTTCTAGTCACACCCTGTTTTCCACCCTACCACTTCCTTCCTGGAAACTATAAATGCAGGTTCTTTTCTCAATAAACATTGCACTGCTTCCCAGTTCAGCCTTGAGTCCCTGGTCATCTGTCTCATGCCCACAAAGCTAGCCTGGCATCTGGCGTCTGAACAGGGACCAGCAAAGTGTGAGGTCAGCCAGTGCTGCATCACCCAGCCCCGTCATGAGCAGTGAAGCAGTGAGGTGCCTGTCTCTCTTCGTCTCTCTCTATCTCACCCTTCCCTCTCAACTTGTCTCTATCAAAAATACGTTTTAAAAGAATACATACATTTATAAAAAAGAAAATCACATAATAAATTCAAAACATGCAAAGCTCAAATATGTAAACTTTGGTTGTATATACTATTTAAAAAATAATTTCTGGAATTAGGTGGTGGTGCACCGGGTTAAGCACATACAGAACAAAGTGCAAGGATCCTGGTTCAAGCCCTCGGCTCTCCGCCTGCAGGGGTTCTCTTTACAAGCGAAGCAGCTTTACAGGGGTCTCTCTTTCTCTCTCCTTCTCTATCTTATCCTCCTCTCTCAATTTATCTCTGTCCTATCAAACAACAACAAGATGAAAAAGCAATCAAGAAAAGAAAGGCCACCAGGAGCAGTGGATTCATAGTGCAGGCACCAAGCCCCAGCAATAACTCTGGAGGCTAAATAAATATAATGTTTACTGTTATTAACAGTTTGTTACAAGATGACAACGTCTAGTGCCACACCACACCCACCAGCAAATTCTCTCTCCCTACCCTCCCGCCCCCAAAGATCACCACCAGAGTTTTCGTGATTCTTACCGTTTTCTTGCTTCTTTCTGTTTTGTTTATATTTCTTTTTCTTTTTCTTTTTTTGGCAAGTTCATGTGACTCAGCTATCTAGATTCCACACATGAGTGGAATTATCTGGTAGTTGTCTTTCATCTCTTATTTCTCTAGGCATAACCCATCTATTTTCCTTTTTAACTTTTTTGTCTTTATTTGTTGGATAGAGACAGCCAGACGTTGAGAGGGAAGGGGGAGACAGAGAGGGAGAGAGACAGAGAGACACCTGCAGCCCTGCTTCACCACTCGTGGAGCTTTTCCCCTGCAGGTGGGGGTTAGGGGGCTCGAACCCAGGTCCTTACACACTGTAACATGTGTGCTCAACCAGGTGTGCCACCACCGGCCCCTAATCTATTTTTCCATGCTGTAGGCATGCCTAGATATATGTTATTGATGTGTCTTGAAATAAAGCCAGGGTATTTCCTGGCAGGAATGCGATGTGTGAAATAAAGACTGTATTAAAGAGGAAAGATCCTAAGGGACCCAGGCGGTGGTGCACCTGGTTGAGAGCATGTATTACAGTGTGCAAGGACCCAGGTTCAAGCCCCCGGTTCCCACCTGCAGAGGGAAAGCTTTACGAGTGGTGAAGCAGGGCTGCAAGTGTCTCTCTGTCTCTGTCCCTCTCTTTCACCCTCCTCCCTCTTGATTTCTGACTGCCTCTAGCCAATAAATAAAGATAATAAATTTAAATATATATATATATATATAAAGAAAGATCCTAGCTGTGAATTCTCCCTGCCCGTGACTTTCATAGACTCTTCTCCTTGTGAGACTCATCTTCTGTCTTGGGCTGGATGTAAAGATTTCTCTGCAAAGGCAGTGACAGGCTAAGACGCAAGATGAGTTATGCCCCAGTCTGCCCTGGATGCCACTCTGACAGCAGCGACTCCAAAGAGCAGTGGGACCCTGTAATGGCCTCCATGAAGCCTGAGGTATTTTTAGCACCTAGATATCAATACTCTTAGATTGCATCTGATCATCAAAAATGCCTCCCACGTCCTTTAATGTCTCTCTGGAGGTCCCTCCCAGTCCACGGCTATGACTCTCGAACCCGCCTGACTCCTCCTTTGCCATCGCTCCTTGCAATGCCCGTGTCTGCCCAGTGAAGATCCTGGTAGGGCTCTGAGCACAGCCAGCTGGCTGGGACTCCTCTGCTCTGCACCTCTGCTTCCTGTCTGGATTCTCTCACTTCCTTTGGGTTGAAACATGAATTCCGCAGGGCCCTCCTCTAGTGTTTCAGACTGACTTGAGGATTCTTCCTTTTACTTCCACCATAGAATATGCAAACATGTGGAGTCGGGCAGTAGCACCGCGGATTAAGTGCACGTGGAGCAAAGCGCAAGGATCAGCCTGAGGATCCAGGTTCGAGCCCCCAGCTCCCCCCCCCCCTGCAGGGGAGTCATTTCACAGGTGGTAAAGCAGGTCTGCAGGTGTCTGTCTTTCTCTCCCCCTCTCTGTCTTCCCCTCCTCTCTCCATTTCTCTCTGTCCTGTTCAACAACGACAACACAAATAACAACAATATTAACTACAACAATATTAACAACAACAAAAAAACAATAAGGGCAACAAAAGGGAATAAATAAATAAACAAATAAGTAAATAAATAAAAGAATATGCAAACACAGTATAAAAAGTTTATCTTGTGGGGTTGGGTGGTGGTGCACCTGGTTGAGCGCACACACTACAATGTGCAAGGAATTGGGTTCGAGCCCCCAGTTCCCACCTGCAGAGAGAAAGCTGTGCAAGTGGTGAAGCAGGGATTCAGGTATTTCTCTGTCTCTCTCCCCACCTACCCTCCCTTGCTTCTCGACTTCTGACTGTATCTAATAAAAAAATAAAGATGATAAAAATAAAAAAGTTAAACCTCTCGATAAAAATGATTAAAAAAAGGCCCATGGGCAAGTGGTGTGTTGCTTTACTGTTCTGTAGGACATGGTCTCTGTTAGTACAGACACAGGGCCCTTTATTCAGTGTCTGTCAGGCCTGGAGCACACAGCTGTCCTTTCTGCCTGCCCGCTGCGCTCTGTCCAGATCTGAAAGCTGTACTGGGAATCTGACTTGGGAGTTTATTTCTCTTCCACTGACCCCATCTTGGGATTGTGAGGCAGCAGTGCCCGTCTCTCCTGACCACACAGTGTGATCCAAGCCAGGACAGTGAGCTAATCTGTCTGCTCTAGAATCTGAACCTTGAGTGCTGACAGGGAACCAGAAATGGTCACTTTATGCTTTGAGATGTCTTGGTACACACACATAGAAACTATAAGTAAATGTTAAGAAAAAATGAAATTACATTAATTGGTGAAAAAAAAGATAAAGTACAAATGCTTTAAAGTGAAAACATTGAAGCCATCAGTTTTGAAACTGCGGTTTTTGACTCCATGACTCTCTGCAATTTCTTTGAAATCATGATGTAGCTAATCTCAAGCCACACTGAAAATGTTATGACATAGGACAGGCAAGCTAGCTCACCTGGACGCTGTTTTTTTTTTTTTTTTCATGCACAAGACCCAGGTTCTAGCCCTGCCCCTACCACACTCAGAGGATGTTTTTGGCGCTGTGGTATCTTCCTCTCTCTGTCTCTCTCTAGTTAAAAACAAGCTGATTTGGAATTATGGGGACAAAAAAACAACAACAACAAAAGCTGCTGAAACTTCTGCATATTTGAAAAGCACCAGGAAAATCCAGAAGAAGACTCATGATGGGGGGCTCCCATAAATGATATTTAGAAACAAACACAGAAGACAAGGAATCAGAGCACGGAATTTGTAAATAAAACTTGCAGTTAGGGAGATGAAGAACAACTAAATGGAATCATCTGAAAATAGTGTGAACATGGAGTTTGTAAAAGTAGGAACATGAATGATGAAGCTTGTGAAAGCTCTTTTTAAAATTTTTTAAAAAATTATCTTTATTTATTGGATAGAGACAGCCAGAAACTGAGAGGGAAGTGGGGGAATAGAGAGGGAGAGAGACAGAGAGACACCTGCAGCCCTGCTTCACCACTTGTGAAGCTTCCCCCATGCAGATGGGGACCAGAAGCTCGAACCCGGATCCTTGCACACTGTAACCTGTGTGCTCAACAAGGTGTGCCACCACCCAGCCCTGTGAACGTTCTTTTTAACATATCCTAAATATATATTTATTTATTTTAGAGACAGTAATTGTGAGAAAAGGGAGATATGTGTACAGAGAGACAGAGAGACACCTGCAGCCCTGCTTCACCACTTGTGAAGCTTCCTCCTGCCCGTGGGGACCAAGGGCTTGAACCTGGGTCCTTGCACACTGTCATGTGTGCACGCAACCAGGTGCACCACCACTCGGCCCCTTGAGAATTCTTCATCTCAGTGATTATTAGAAGAAGTGAAATAAAAACAACGAGGTTACAGTGAGTGTCAGATAGGTGACATCTGGTGTCCTGCCTGCTGACTTAGACTTACTTCTCTGGCCTCATGGCCACTTTGATTCATAGCAGGACCACTGTCACTAATCCCTCAAGGCGAGTATCCAGAGCTTCCCCTTAGAAGTGAGAGGGAAGAAGCGGTGTGTGTTAGTGAATCGTAACATTCCCCCAGTGAGGTGACCGAGGTCCACAAGTAAGGTAAGGACTTGCTCAGGCTTCCCTGTCTGCAGGATGGCAGGAACTTTGGTCTAACTTGGCCTCATGCCTTTTCCACTCAGTTATCTCTGGAGATAAATCTTGGAGAATTCCATTCCAATTACTTGATTAAATCTCTCTGGAAACTTACCCTAGACTTTTACAATCCAAGGAAATGTGACAGATGACTAAAGAGGAATAGAAATCATTTTTTAATCATTTCCAAGGCCATAAGATGCACATAAATGATATTCCAGAGGGAAGGATCAGTGCTTTCAGAGGACAGTCAAAAGGCTGGACAATAATATCAATACCAATAACAATAAAACAGAGGAAGCAGGGACCATGTAGAGTCTCTGCCTGAGGACGTGGACATACTCAAAAGTCCACATTCAAGGAGGGTCATTAATATTTCACATGAATTCCTTTATGAGGCTAGACACTTGGAGGTGATTGAGATATATATATATTTTTCCAGGTTACCAGCTTTGTAATCTTTATCTGGAAAGGAGACATTGGAGGTTGTCAAGGTTAAACAGAAGATAATTGCCAGACAGCCAGATAGAGGACCGGCTAAAGGTGGCAAGGTTGTAATCAGTACGTCTTTACCACTTGCCTTTGCTCGTTAAGCCAGACACATGTGGTGTGCCAGAGCTTCTGGTGAGCTGAGAGGACTGCGGAGCTTTCTGACAAAGCCTTGTAGATTGTGTCTGATTTCCTGTCCTGTAGAGATACTGCACACAATGGGGCTGTGCCTTTCTGTTAATTATGGGGATTTAGTCAGGTAAGCAGTTTTTACTAGGACTCCTTCAGATAAAAGGTATTGAAAAATCAGTGAAGGTAGACAGGAAGCTCAGCACTGACCTTTTATTTTTATAATATATATATATATATATATATATATATATATATATATATATCCATACATATATTATGATAGTATCTCTCTCTCTCTCTTTATATATATATATATATATACTCTGATAGCTATCTGTATTCAATTAAAAATATACTCATGCAACACCCATGTTCAGCAGGGAAGCAGTTACAGAAGCCAGACCTTTCACCTTCTGTACCCCACAGTGACCCTGGGTCCATACTCCCAGAGGGATAGAGAATAGGAAAGCTATCAGGGGAGAGGATGGGATATGGAGTTCTGGTGGTGGGAACTGTGTGGAGTTGTACCCCTCCTATCCTATGGACTTGTCCTTCATAATTAAATCAATTTAAGAAAGTAAGTAAGTGGGCTGGGCAGTGGTGCACACTGTACAGTACACAAGGACCCGAGTTCAAGCCCAGGGCTTGGAAAGCTTCCTAGGTGGTGAATCAGTGCTGTAGGCCTCTCTCTCTCCCTCCCCCTTTCCCTCTCAATTTCTATACAAAATAAAATAAATTAATGAATTAAAACAAGTCACTCACATTTCTCCCTAGGTGATTTTGCCTGAGCTGAGATGACTGCTACACCATCTGTTTTGGACACAGAATATGCACTGGCGGAGAATTTACTGAGAGATTTCTATCATGCCAGGAAAACCCAGGAAGGGAGGAAGGGGACTAGGCCATGGTGGGTGAAGATGCTTAGGATAGGGTGCACAGATGGAGGTGATGCGGGAAAGAGAAGGCATGCCGGTAGAGGTGAGTGTCCAGAAAACGTCCTCCACTGACGACTGCTTTACTAGGTGCCAGTCAATAGACTCCGAATCAAGATCACGTCGATTCGAGTCCTAGCTCAGCCATTCAGCCTTTGCTTTGCAGCCGGAAATTCCATGTCTCTCTGCTTTCTGTTTCCTTGGCTCTAGATGGGAGGAGTAATGATATTCACACTACAGGGTTTTCCTGCAAAGCAATGAATGCGTGGCATGAAGCCACTAGCATAGCCTCTTACATATAAAAACAGTCTCGGGCTGAGCGGTGCTGAACCTGGTTGAGCACCTATTGCAGTGCACAGGGACCCAGGTTCAAGTCCCTGGTGCCCGCCTAGATGTGGGAGGGAGCTTCGTTAGTGTGAAGCAGGGATGCAGGTGTCTCTCTGTCCCTTCTCTCTCTCTCTCCATCCTCTCAATCTCTCTCTTTTTTCTCCAATAAAACAATAGAATTATATGCATTATTTTGATAGTGGTTGCTCATTATGATTGATTTTAAAATTAAAATTATCCTAATATAAAATGAGCTTAAAATGAAATGTTTTGGGGCTGGGAGGTGGCACACCTGGTTGAGTGCACATGTTACAATGTGCAAGGACCCAGGTTTGAGCCCCCAGTCCCCACCTGCAAGGGGAAATCTTTGCGTGCAGTGAAGCAGGGCTGGAGGTGTCTCTCTATCATCCCCTTTCCTCTCAGTTTCTGGCTGATCCTATCCACTAAATAAATAAAGATAATATAAAAATTAAAATAAATGTCTTCCTTATTGTCAAAAATTTTATAGCTTCCAGTATACTGTATGTATCTTTGAAGTTGGGAAGGTCTAAAGGGTACAGTTCTTTCTTATGCACACTGTTACTATGTCTTTTGAAAAAGGTACTTATCATAAAAAAGAAAGAAATAGAACAAGAGAGGGAGAGGGAGAGAGAGAGAGAGGGGAGAGACAGAGGGAGAGAGAGAGGGAGAGAGGGAGGGGGAGAGAGAGGGAGGGAGAGAGAGAGAGGGAGGGAGAGAGAGAGGGAGAGAGGGGGAGAGAGAGAGGGAGAGAGGGAGAGGAAGAGACAGAGGGAGAGAGGGAGAGAGAGGGAGAGAGATAGGGGGAGGGAGAGAGAGAGAGAGACTATGTGATAGCTTGGTAGAGCATAGGGGAGCTCTCCCATCCTTGGATGGAGGTCTGGATAGACACCCCACTTGTTTGTCTCTCTCATCATAGAGGTGAGCCAAGAGGGAAAAGTCTCCCAGACTAAGCTTGCCTTGTTAGTCTCTCAAAGCCCACAGAAACCTCACTGCCCCTCTCCACTAACTGCAGGCTACATGGCCGCCTACTTTAAGATTCATTTACTCAAAGTTCACCTCACCTTCTGATCACAGAGGAGAACACACCTTATCACACACTCCTAGCAGCGCCCTTTGATGTCCTTAATTTGCATCAAAACTTTCTTATCTTCTATCTTGCCTTAACTGGTTCAACCCCTATTCTCCCCTCAAACGCCTTTGGGTAATTAAATGCCTGCATTAGGAGACTAATTATCTTGACCTTTATGTATCTCATCAAATTCCTGTCATAACCAGACCCCTACCATAGGGGCAAGCTGACCTTTAAGAAACCTATAATTTCTGACATATTTGAATAATGTCCTTTGTTTGGTTTTCTATTTAAACTAATGACCACCTGCCAATAAACAAGAATTGAGAGCACTTCATTTCTCCCCGGTGTCTCTTGTCTGTCTTCGCGTCATCCCTTGAAAGAGCGAGAGAGAGCTGGTCAGTTTTGCCTTCCTGCTGGACCTCACCTCGCATGAACACTGATGAGAGAGGGGGGTTCACAAGAGTGATCAGTGCCTTGCTCAGCTCTGGTGTAAGGTGTTGCCAGGATGGAGTCTGGTCATGGGCGCCCCAGGCATGCAAGGTGACGTGCTAGCCAATGGTTACCCCCTGACCCTGCACTCAGTTTTATTTTGCTGTGGGGGCTCTTTTCCTGCATGCCCCCCCCATTCCTGGCAACCATTTGTTTGATAAAGGATTAAAGTTAGGGGAGAGAAAGAAAGAGGAAAGACACTCTGTAGCCCTGCTCCACTGCTCACGAAGCCTCACCCCTGCAAGTGGGGACAGGGGACTTGAACCCAGGCCCATACACACAATGCCATGCTGGCTCTAGCGGTGAGCCAACCCCTGGCCCTGCTGTGTTACACTTTCCCCCACTGCTCTGCATGATCTTCTAGGCCGCACTGCCATAGAGGATGACTGGGAAGAAGGCAGATTTGGCTCAGAAGGCAGAGTCCCTGAGTTGGTTGGCTTCTGAAGCTGGTGACTGAGACACCCCGGAGGCCGGAGCCACTAGCCCTTGGCCTGTCCCAGCTGGCGCTGGCACTCACGCTGGTGGTGCCCTGGACTCTGTGCTCTCGCTGGGAGACCTCCCTGCCCCTCTGTCTGTGGCCTCCCCAGCAAGTCTCTGTGGTTTGCCATTCAGTCAGCCACTCATTTGCTCCTCCACTTCATTCTAGATTTCAACATGTCTGTCACTCAAAACACTATGACAGACCATTTGTCTCCTGCTGTGTTTTAGTTCCTAAGTATACAGAAATAAAAATATAAAAACACAGTAATACAATATACGAACTTTATTTATTTTAGTGTATGAGTTTTATTTTTTTTTATTATCTCTATTTACTGCATAGAGACAGTCAGAAATCGAGAGGGAAGGACAGATTAGAAAGGGAGAGAGACAGAGAGACACCTGCAGCCCTGCTTCACCACTTGTGAAGCTTTCCCTCTGCAGGTGGGGACTGGGGGCTCGAACCTGGGTCCTTGTGCCCTGTAACATGTGCGCTCAACCAGGTGCACCACCGCCCGGCTCCAGTGTATAAGTTTTAGATACACTATGATTCTGTTTGAGAAGAAATATTTATTTTATTTGTGTCACATCAAGTAGAGTGTTTCACAGAAGACAGAGGGAGAGAGTTTATGACGTCACCCAGACAAGTGCAGTCCCAGTACCAGGGGAGGCCCTGGGGGCCTAGTAGGTCCTGTGCTCCATTAACAGGGCCGTCATCCTCGGGCCTACACTTCTAAGTTGGCAAGCATACAACATCATAAGTGATGATTATTTTAATGTTTTATGATCTTTATTTATTTATTGGATAGAGACAGTCAGAAATAAAGAGGAAGGGGGAGATAGAGAGGGAGAGAGACAGGGAGACACCTGCAGTCCTGATTCACTACTCATGAAGCTTTCCCCCTGCAGGTGGGGAGGTGACGTTTTTATTTAGGTTTTTATTTATTTATTTATTTTGGACAGGCAGAGAGAAATGGAGAAGGGAGGGGAAGATAGTGAGGGAGAGAGACAGAGAGATACTTGCGGCCCTGCTACACCATTTGTGAAGCTTTGCCCCTGCAGGTGGGGACCGGGGGCTTGAACCAGAATCCCAGCACGGGTCCTTGCCCTTCATACTATGTGCGCTTAGCTTAGACCCAGGAAGTGACATTTTTTTTCATATATATATTTCCCTTCAACTTTGTTGAGATGTAAAGAGGTTGCCGTATCTATTGCGATCATCTTTCTGTCTGCTAAAAGCAGGAGCCATCTTTCTGCACTTTACTCTTTGTATGCTGTTCTTGTCTAATTTCACTAACTGGGACCTCATTGCCACGCTGAACGCAGGTGACACGTGTGCCTGTCTGTTCTGCCGCAGCTACTGCAGTGTCTAGGCACAGAGCACGGTGTCCTCTGTAGGTCTGTGACCGACAGTCTCCACCAGAACCATGTTTACCTCCTTGAAGACTGAGGAGACCATCATTCTTGTAGTTATCCAAGTTATTCACTTGGTGCCCCTGGGTTTACACAAGGACCTGGGCCTACCACACTCCCCAGCTCAGGAAGGACATTTCATGAGTGCTGATACAGGGCTGAGGTGCCTCTCTTTCTCATCCCCTCTCTCTCTCCCTCTCTCCTCTCAATTTCTCTCTGCTCTGTCACGTAAAAGAAGAAAAAAATTAAAAACAAACAAACAAACAAACAAAAACCGGTGGGGCTGGGTGATGGAACACTGGGTTGAATGCACATGTTATAATACACAAGGACCCAGGTTCAAGCCCCCGGTCCCCACCTGCAGGGGGAAAGCTTCAGGAGTGATGATGCAGGGCTGCAGGGGTCTCTCTGTGTCTCTCCCTCTCTAGCACCCCCTTCCCTCTTGATTTTTGTCTGTCTCTATTCAATAAATAAGTAAAGATAATTTAAAAAATGGAAAATGGCCACAGAGAGCAGTGATTTGTCATGCAGGCAGCAAGATGCAGTGATAACCCTGGTGATAAGAAAAAAAATAAAGAAAGAAGAAAAGACGAAAGAGCAAATGAGTGCACCCCAGCCTGGCTGGTCACCGGCCATCCCCACCGGCTCCAAGACTTTTTCCTCTGATGCCTGTGCCTTTAGCTATGGGACTGGATTTCCAACATAAAGGGAACTTAAACAGCTTCTGGTTCAGATTATAAGCTTATGAATAATAGAAGTTATGTGACTTGTCCAAGGCTGTTCTGAATAAGCTCTTTGTGAAAAATTATGACTCTTCTTGAGAAAGGCCCCAATCCTTAATTTTTTAGGTATCATGCCGCCTATGTCTTCTTTTATTTTAAAACTTTATTTATTTATTTTATTTGAGAGAACAGAGAGAAACTGAGAGGGGGGAAGGAGAGAGAGAGAGAGAGAGAGAGAGAGAGGCCTGCAGCCCTGCTTCACCACTTATGGAGATATCCCCTGCAGGTGGGGACTGGGGGCTTGAACCCAGGTCCTTGCACACCATAGTGTGGGCTTAAGCAGCTGGGCCTTAAGGTTCCATACACTATTTCAGAATGCCATGTTCTCTGTTTTCCCAGGGTCTTCCTAGCTATTTTTCCTCTTTGGGGAGCAATCAAACCCACCTGAGCACCTGCATCTGTGTGTCTGGTTCACTTCAGACATGGCTTCCAGCATCCTCCTGACAGGCTCCTGCCCAAGGCACCCGTAGGCCGGTGGCTCCCTCACGGCGCCTACCCTCACACGCACAGTCACTGCTCTCAGACTGTCTCCGAGCACTGTGGAATTAAACATTCTGTGCAAAAGCTACGGCCACACCAATCTTGGCCACAGTGACATTCTCAAGACCTAGCTCAGCACTCAGTGCTCAGTAGCTAGACCCACAGAGAATGTGCTTCTGAACCATTCATTTCTACCTTTTCCTGGAGAGCGTGGGCTACACAGCTTCCATTAGACCAATCACTGGTCCCAACTCTGACTGGAGATGAAGACGGGCTTGCTTGGTCTGGTAACTGTGTTTGCAAAGAAGGGAATTGAATTAGCTTTGAATGTTCTGTTAGGGATTGCTCCTTGAACGATCCAGTCAGTCCATCTCTTCCTGAAGCAGAGAAGGAGATTGAGAAGGTGATCTCTGCTCCCCCTCTACAGCCCTCAGGTTTACAGCACCTGGCAGCACCTGAGGGATTAGGGAGTAACACTTCCTGCTGTACTTAGAAGATCCGACACAGAGCTTGACCACCCACCTAGCTGGCATATATTTTTTAAGCTCTCTCTCTATTTTATTTAGTATCTTTTTGTCTGATATATGGCATTTAAAGATCTCCCATTCTGTAAGGAGTCTCTTTGTTAGGGTGGTGGTTTCTTTTTTTTTTTTTTTTTTTAAGTTTTTATTTTTAAGAAAGAAAAAACTATCAAAAACCATAGGATAACAGGGGTACAACTGGGAGTTGGGAGGTAGGTAGCACAGTGGGTTAAGTGCATGTGGCCCTAAGAGCAAGGACCAGCGTAAGGATCCCAGTTCGAGCCCCCCGCTCTCCACCTGCAGGGGAGTCTCTTCACAGGCGGTGAAGCAGATCTGCAGGTGTCTGTCTTTCTCTCCCCCCTCTGTCTTCCCCTCCTCTCTCCATTTCTCTCTGTCCTATCCAACAACAATGACACCAATAACAGTAATAAAACTACAACAATAAAAAACAAGGGCAACAAAAGGGAATAAGTAAATAAATAAATATCAAAAAGAGGGGTACAACTTTACACAATTCCTACCACTAGAGCTCCATATCCCCTTCCCTCCCCTGATAGTTTTCCTATTCTTTATCCCTCTGGAAGTATGTGTGAGGGCCACTGTTACTCCATATTGTCTAAGGCAGCCAAGAAAAACCTCATAATCCAACTGCTGCAGTGTAGCTGCACTTTACCCTTGAAAAACCAGTCTCAGTGTTTCTGCCTATCAGCAGTTGTTCTGTAAATGGAGGTCATGATAGCCCCCGAAACCCAACATTTGCTTAACTGACAAAAACTGCCAGGGACTGTGGTCAAATTCCCTGACAAACAGGTCTGAACTTTAAGTGGCTCCCTAAGTCCCCCCACCCAAGTTCCCCCTCCTGATGGGGATAAAAAGAATCTTTGGGACTCACACGCCACTACTGGGAAGTGCATGTAGCCCCTGCTTAAGCTTGATTCAGTAAAGGCTCTTTGCTTTTACACGTGACTCTGGCCGCTTCTCTGTGGGATCTGAAATCTGGGAATAACAGTATGGACCAGGGTCATTGTGGGGTGCAGAAGGTGGGAGTTCTGGCTTCTGTAATTCAGCTTCCCCGCTGAACATGGGCATTGGCAGGTGGATCCATAATCCCAGCCTGCCTCTCTTTCCCTAGTGGGGTGGGGCTCTGGGGAGGTGGAGCTCCAGGACACATGGTGGGGTCGTCTGCCTAAGGAAGTCCAGTTGGCATCATGGTAGCGTCTGAAACCTGATGGCTGAAAAAGAGTTAAGATGTAAAGCAGAGCAAATTGTTGACTAATCATGAAGCTACAGGCAAGAATATTATGGAGAGAGATTTGGGGTCTCTGGTTTGGAAAAAACTAGTAGGTCTGTTTTAAGTCTATTCCAGGGGGCCCATGACCCAACTAGTATATGTTTTTCCCCAACTCCTGGATAGTATATATATATATATATATATATATATATATATATATATATATATATATATATATATACTATATATATATATATATATATACACACACACACACACAAAACTAGCATATTTGACCTCTCTTCACAGAGCCCTTGTATTTATATCTTTTCATACACAGATGCACAGATGAGGGGGAAACCATGAGACCCCTTTCTCTTTTGCTGGGGCAGAATTCAGCATGAGTGGGTGTCCCTGACATGTGCTGTCAGGACTGAAGTGGGTTCTGAGGCTACCTTTCAGCTCCCCTGTGTGAGCTGTTAACGTGAGTGACTGAGCCAAAGTCCACCAATCACCACTGCATGTGGACTGTCCTGCAACATACTATACTCACAGCCTATGGACTCTGTCTCAGTCCAGTTCACTTTCTGGCTGTGAATTGTTCTTTTCTGTTTAGAAGTCTCAAGATTCAGATACTCTGGAATAAGCAGAGAATTCTAGTTGAGCACACAGTTTGGGATCAGAAAGACAGATATTTCGGTGCAAGCCTTCCAAGGGGACAGCTTAACAACATTAGATGAATCTAATTTCCCAAGAGCTTCGATGTTCTCCTCTGAAAAGGAGGGCCCATTACAGGTGAGGCTCCTCCCCCAGGCCATGTACACTGGACATTGTCGAGAGGACTGCACAGGGAAGGAGCTCCGTGTAGGCCATGACGGGAACAGTGACCGCAACCACAGTGGCAATTATAACGAAGACAGTTCTCTCCTGTGGTAATTCCTACTACCGTTAGAAGTAGAGGGAAAGCCTGTTTTCTTCTTTTTCTTTTAAACTTTAATTCTATTTATTATTGGATAGAGACAGAGAAATTGAGAGGGGGGAAGATAGAGAGGGAAAGAGACAGAGATACCTGCAGCCCTGTTTTGCCATAACCCCCCCCCCCCACACACACACACACACACACAGATGGGGACCAGGGCTTGAACCTGGGCTTTTGCACACTGTAATGTGAGCACTTAGCCAGGTGAAGCCTCCCCCCTTCACCTCCTGTTTCCTCTAGTTTAGGGACTGACCATACTAAATATGGCTAAGAAATACAACTAAAAGTGAATTCCAAATGGAAATAGTTGACAAAAAAGAGGTGGTTCTAACTTTTGAAGAGATGCTTAGAAACTTGACTCCTGTAACCTTGTGAAATGTGAATGAATTGTTAACAGTATCTCATCCAATAGAGCTGATACTCTGGTCTTATCAATAGGAGGAAACAACTAAATATAAGACAATTGTTTTCTTCTCTCCCAGTTCTCGTCTCACCTCTCCTTGAAAAATCAACCTTCAGCCTCTCCTCAGCTAATAAATCAGTGAAAATAAAGTCTGACTTTAAGCTCCCGACAGAGGTGAGGAACATTCTTCAGGTTTCAAACGTCAGGGTGCTCACTGAATTCTTTGCTGGCTTTGAACAGTGCAGGGTGGGGAGGCTGAGCTTCTCGGCTTCAGCACTGTTGTAGCTGGTTCCTGGGGGGTTTGGGGGTCTTAACACTTATGTCTGAAGCCTCCTGTAGGTGGCTGGGGAGGCGGCTTAGCAGGTAGAGAGCAAGCCCTGCATGTGAGAAGGCCTGGTTTATAGTCCTAGCTCCAGATATACTGGAGCTTTTTAGTCTCCCTGTCCCTGACCTGTGAATTGAATACACAGGGCTGGAGATGGGGGCCGGGCGGTAGCACAGCAGGATCAGTGCACGTGGCCCAAAGCGCAAGGATCCCGGCGGGCGTAAGAATCCCGGTTCGAGCCCCTGGCTCCCCACCTGCAGGGAGTTTGCTTCACAAGCAGCAAAGCAGGTCTGCAGGTATCTGTCTCTCTCTCCCCCTCTCTGTCTTCCGCTCTTCTCTCCATTTCTCTCTGTCCTATCCAATGATGAAAACAACAACAGTTACAACAACAACAACACGGGCAACAAAATGGAAAAAATGGCCTCCAGGAGCAGTGGATTCATAGTGCAGGCACCTAGCTTCATCGATAACCCTGGAGGCAAACACACACACACACACACACACACACACACACACACACACACACACCTGGAGAAATAGCTCACCCAGCACATTGCTTTGTCACATGTATGACCAGTAAAGATCAGCCCTATTGTGTTGAAAGGAGCTTTGTCTCTGTCCTCTCTCTCTCTGCCTTCTCTGCATCTAAAAATAAAGAAGGAAATGAACAAAGATTCTATGGAATATGACCTGAATTTTCTCCCTTCTTTCTCCTGTGGGGCTGGCAGTGGTGCACCTGGTTGAGTGCACACGTGACCATGCTCAGGAACCCAGGTAGAAGCCCTTGGTCCCCACCCATGGGGCAAGCTTCAAGTACATTGAAGCAGGTCTGCAGGTGTCTATTTTTCTCTCTCCCTCTCCTGCTCTGTTTTTCTTTTCTTTCTTCCTTTCTTTCTTTCTTTCTTTCTTTCTTTCTTTCTTTCTTTCTTTCTTTCTTTCTTGTTTCCTCCAGGGTTATTGCTGGGGCTCAGTGCTTGCACTGTGAATCCACGACTCCTGGAGGCCACATTTTCCCATTATGTTACCCTTGTTTTTGTTGTTGTTGCCATTGTTATTGTTGTTGGATAGGACAGACAGAAACTGAGGGGGTGGGCAGTGAGGGGGAGAAAAAGACAGACACCTCCAGACCTGCTTCACCACTTGGGAAGAAACCCCCTGTAGGTGGGGAGCTGGGGGCTCGAACAGAGATCCTTACACCAATCCTTGTGCTTTGTGCCATGTGTACCTAACGCACTGCCCTACTGTCTAGCCCCTCCGTCTCATATATATATTTAATCATCTTTATTTATTTATTGGATAGAGATAGTAAGAAATCAAAAGGGAAGGGGGAGATAGAGGAGAGAGATGCCTGCAAGACTGCTTCAACACTTGCAAATCTTTCCTCTTGCAGATGGGGACGGGGACTTGACTCTGGGTCCTTGCGCACTGGACCGTGTGTGCTCAGACAGATGCACCACCACCACCTGCCCCCCTTTCTTCTTCTCTGTCTCCCTCCACTTTCCGTTTGTCTCTGTCCTACACAGATTAGAACAACAAGCCTGTCAAGAGCTGTGTGACAGTGACAACCCTTGTGGCAACAGGAAAAGAAAAAAAAAAAACTTCCCTCTTGATTTCTCTGTCTCTAGCCAATAAATACAAACAACATTTTTTAAAATGCAGAAACTGCCCCAATTCCCCACACATGTACACTTTGTGCACAGGATGCAAACTCTACAAGTTCTCTGCCTTTGCTTCCCCTCCACTTTCCTCTCCTCTCCTCTTTTCTTCTGTCTTCCTCTTCCTTCACTTTTATTCACATTAAGTATCTTGCTTTTTAATTTTTTTTTTTAATTTTCAGTAGTATTTCCAAGAGCACAGGTCATACACTTCTGTGCACCAGGTAGTCCCCTCCACTTCTCTCCCATCTTTCTTAATTTCCTGGAAGCTTTACTCGCCATGAGGAATCAGTCCACAGCTCAGTACTACAGAGCTTTCTTCAGCTTCCACACTGGGAAAGTGATTCCTTCTTCTGTCTCTGTTATACAAAGTACTTCTCCTTGAAGTTTTCTTCTTCTCCTCCTCCTCCTCCTCCTCCTCCTCCTCCTCCTCCTCCTCCTCCTCCTCCTCCTCCTTCTTTTAATGAAGCTATGGAAGGCTACCCCAGGGTCTCACATATGAAAACAGTGAGCAGTCTCTCTGGAATATTTATTATAGCTCTTTTTGACTAAAAAAAAAAGGGGGGGGAGAGAGGGAAAGGAAAGAGAAGGGTGAACAGACATACAGAGAAGAGGCACCACAGTACTGGTCCACCATGCATAGACTTCCCTCGTGTCATCCATCCCGAGTCCACGTAGTTCCAGGACTCAAACTCATAGGCTCCCATGCAGGAAGACAAGGTAGCATGACTCTCCCGTCTTCTGAGGCTTCTGTGATTCCTAGTCTCTGCCTGCATCACAAGCTCTTAATGTCACATGGCAAACTGGAAATAGCCTCCTATCTGCTCCTTGCATCTTCTCAAAGAAGAGGTATCACCCAGGCCTGTGATTTAGGCCTGTGATTTGTTCAAGTTCCACCCCTGGTTCCTGCACCTCACCTCTTCAGTGAGTCTCTCTTGTCTTATCCACGCCAGTGTACTCATCCCTGTCTCTGGAGTCAGCACCGATCAGGAGAAAAACACATCTCAAAGTTGCCGTTACCTTTTTCTTTCTTGTCTCCAGTAGGTTTCACTGATTCCAGATACAAAGACAGAGGAAGGAAGAACGAGGGGGAAAGCCATCACTGCCATTTCTTCTGGTGCGGAAGGGGTGGGACTTGAACCTGGGTGGCTGTCGTGGGGAACAGTCACACTACTCGGATGAGCTGCTTTGCTGGCCTGAGGCCATTTACTTTAAGCGTATATTTTATTTTGGAGAAATGACTTGACTAAATAGAAGTTAAAATGAGGAGTAAAGACAAGGAAGGATATAATGATTTCCTACACAGAAAACAGCACCATCCTTATCAAGATAACATTTCAAAAATATCTGTGAGAGAGTAAAGGTCTATAATTGCATGCATCTGGTACATCAAGAAAGCCAGTGAGTGTAGAAGTTGCTGACCTCTCAAGCACTTTTCCGGGGTAAGAGCATGATTACATTGCTGGCTCACAGACATGGATTCAGCTGGTTGACTGGGGTTGGGGAAGCCAGCTGGTCTTTACTCATTTGTTTTCATTTTTATTATCTTCCTGCAAAAGTCTTTGTGACTTAACATGGGAGGAAAAGCAAAGCCACCACATTCATCCATCTTTTCCCTGTGGTTGGAGAGTCTGGACCTGACTCTACTCTGGGACAGAGAAGAAGGGAGGAGAAACGGGAATGACTCAAATGTTCCCAAGTATTCCTCACACCAGCTGCTGCTCAGTCCATGGTGCATTTCAATGAAGCTTCCAATCATTGTCCTTTGTGTCTAAGCTCAACTCAGCGGCATCTGGGTTTCTGTCACTTGCCACAGAGATCGTCCTGTTCATGCCAATGCGCACTAGACCACTGCTCAGGATGCCAGCAGGGTCTGATCTCTCCCATTTCTCAGCCTCTCAAGGGTGCTTGTCAGAGCACAAGGTCACCACCATTTTTGACCACATGTTGCCTTTTAAACATGATAGACAGTTATGCTGTGCTAATAATGGTTTCAACCCTGCCTTTAGTTACAAATGCTAACTTGGACCAAGCCACTTAGTCTAGCAGGGTTTCTGTCTCCCCTACAAGAAAAAAGTCTAAATTAGATGCCTCTGTCTTGCAGCACAAGTTTCCATATGATATCAGAGAGGATTTAAGGGCTGACAAAGGTTCAAACTCTAAGCCAAGGATTACCAGTGGTCAGGATTGAAGGTACTGAAAGTGATCAGACAGGACTCTGGAATGTTTGATTTTGCAAGCTTTGTAAACTTCCCTTCCAGACTTTGCCCGTCCTGATAGACCCAGTGCCAGATCCCCAGAGAGAAGTTTTAAATAAATGCAACAATTTCAGGCTAAAATCATGCATCCAGGACAGGCACTGGAGTGGAGGAAACGAGCTCTGGGAGGACTGAAACCAGTTAGAGCAGCCTCTCCCAGCCCAGACTTGTGTGGCTGTGGCCTTCTGGTATACCCTGCCAGCTAGAAGCTTTGGAGTTCTTCCTTCCAGCTTATCCTTTGCACGGTTACCAGGGTGATGTTTGTAAAACACAAATTCAATTGCAACATCATCCCTGCTTAAAATTCTTTAGAGATTGCTTTTTGCCTCCAGGAAAAACCGAAAATTCTTAAAGACCTATTCAAAGCTACAAGAAGCCCGTCAGTGCTCTGTCTGCTCCCCATGCTGGCCCTCTGGTGCCGGTGCTCACAGAACACAGTGCACAGTCGTCTGGCTTTGAAGGAACTATGCTGTTCCCACCTCTGTACCTTTGGGCATCCTTTTCCCTCTGTCTTTCTGGACCATCTTCTGTCCCCTACCCTCTCCTTTGCCGCCTCTGTGGAGGACTCCCAGACACCTCTTGTGGCAGCTGACACAACACTTCTTCTTTGAAACCACTCTGTCTGTTCCCAGGCATTTTGTCTGTCTTTGTTTCTACACTTTCTGGATTTATTGGATTTTATTTATTTACATCTGCATTCCCCTGCAAGCCTCTCAGCCACTCCAGAAACTGGTTCATAGTAGATTGATAAGAATTCATTTTTTTCATTTTTGTTAATATTACTGATTTAATAAAAATCTACAAAATTGTGGGATAAAAGGGGTACAATTTCATACAATTCCCACCACCAGAGTTCTTTATCTCTTTCCTTCTACTGGAAGCTTCCCTGTTCTTTATCTATCTGGGAGTATGGACCCAAATTCTTTATGGTGTGCAGAAGGTGGGAGTTCTGGCTTTTACAAGCAATTACATTGCTTCTCCACTGGACATGGATGTTGGCAGGTCAATCCTTCTTATCAATGAAGGCTGGGGTAGATAGCATAATGGTTATGCAAAGAGACTTTCCTGTCTGAGACTCCGAAGTCCCATGTTCAATTCCATATCCACCATTAGCCAATTCTGAGCTGAGTGCTCTGGTAAAAACAAACAAAAACAATTCTTATCGATGAACAAGAATACAGGATTCTGTACCTAGTGGGGAAACTAAACACTAACACACATACTGATCTCAGGGACATCTTGCAAAGAAGGATTAGTAAATGTCAGACTGGAAAGTCTTCATCGAGGCCTGGGACGTAAGTCTTGTTCCTGACTGCTGGGACCAGACCGGTTCCTGGAGCTGAGTTATTTCCCTTTCATTAGTTATTTCATTAGTAATGACCGCACAGCGCCAGCTGAACATCAAAGGGTTGCGAGTAGCATCTGTATAGTAAATGCTAGCAGCTTTCTTACAAGTGGGATTTATGAAAATATTCCAGGATTATGGGAGAGCCACACATAAAAGTGAGACTGATATTCTGGTAGCATTTTCAGAAGATATTGTCAGTTTTATCAATCACTCTGACACTGAGTTTAATGGCCTCCACCCTCTTCTCGCTACCTTAATGTCTGACACAAAAATAGAAGAGAGGATGGAAAAAAAATAATATGTTTCTGTGCCTCTGAAAAGAGCAACACTTCTCCTACCCAAATGTTTCAAGTCATTTGATTCCACCTTACCCCTGCCACCCAGGGTTGGGTGGTTTTTCTCAGTCTCCCTTCGCCATTGTGACGATCTTTCTCTTCTAGCTGTGGCCTGAGTTACCAAGGGCCCTTAATCATACACGTACACAGACGTATTGCCCTTTCTCCTGGTGGTCTGTGTACTCCATGAGAAGCACGTTGCCGGCAGGTTAGCACATAATGCCACATAAAGAGAATGGAGGACCCTGTTCAGATATCTGGTACTTGTATGTCAATGTGTGTGTGCGGGTGTGCATATGTGTTACGTGGAAGTGGAGGAATCATAACTGGGCTACAGGCTATTGATGTAGTGTGTGCAAAGTATGTGCAAAGTATGTGGGTCTTCTCCACGGTGGTCCCTTTAACTCAGCTGATCGGGGGCTACTAGGTCTCAGTGCAGTTGCTCACACATGGCCCAATTTCTCATCTCGTCATGGAAGGTGTCTGCCAAACACTGTCACCCCCAACCCGGGTCTTTTACTACCACCATGCACCAGGGCTCCAGGGGCCCCTCCCTGCCCCCAACCCCCAGTTTCCTGCCTCTCTCCCTCCCCCAGAGCCCTTTCCTTTGGTGCAATACTTAAAGCCCAGTTCAAGTCTTACTTTGGGTTTTGCCTTTCTGTTTTATTTCTTAAGGTCTGTCTATGAGTGAGGCCATCCCATACTTACTCTTCTCTTTTTGGATTTTCTTGCTTAACATGTTTAATTCAAGTTCCAGCCAAGATGAGATAAAGGTGATGACTTCATTATTCTTAACAGCCTAGTAATATTCCAATATACATATATACCAGAGCTGTCTTAGCCATTCATCTAGATAAAGGCAAATAAAGACAACCACGAGATATTACTTTTCTCCTGTGAGAATACCACATATTAGAAAAGACAGTAACAACAGATTTTGGAGAGGTCACAGTGGTATAGGAGCCCTCCTGCACTGATGGTGAGAATGAAAATCGGTCCAACTCCTGTGGAAAACAGTCTGGAGTCTTTCCAGAACACAACAAATGGACCTGCCCAATGACTCGGCAGTTCACCCAGGGGTAGAGCCTGAGGAACCAAACACACCCATCCAAAGAGATCTGTGTACATATACGTCCATAGCAGCACGATCTGTAATGGCCCAAGCCTGGAAGCAGCCCAGGTGTCTGCTGTGGCCTTTTAACAGATGTCAGTAGGTAGTTATAAACCCCAACACCGTGGGCTTATAAAGGCTAATGGCAAATGCTCACTGGTGCTCTAGGCACATGTCTCTCAAACTGCCCGTTCAGTCAGAGAAAATTCCCAAATTTTATTTTCTGTATATACAGTCAGAAAAAAAATAGATTTAGAAATTATTTTGCTGTGAAATGAATAGTACTGCTTATTAGTTTTTTATGATGTAACTAGGCATCCTTTCCCTGAATTCATGGAAACATCAAGACAAGTTGAAGGCAAAATTTGGGCTGTCACACCATGAACTGATAATAATTATGCCCATTAGTGTGTGGATCATGTTCCCCTTACTCTTTACCTCGTCCCTGAGACATAAGACAGTGTGTGTCTGGCAGATGAAAACATAAAGCGTCTGCTGCTGAGACACTGGCCCTCCCCCAATGCCTTTTCTTGCACCTCTTTCATTGATCTGCTTTGAATTCTTGAGTCTGTACCTTAACTTCTCTCATCTTGGTTTCCTTTTCCTCTTTCTTTCTTTCTTCCTTTCTTTTTTTTTTTTTGGTAAAGGATTCCTTTATGCTTCATTTTCTTTATGTGTTATTATTATCTTGATAGCAATAGTGAAATTGAGAGGGAGAAGTAGAGAGGAGAGAAAAAGACAGACACCTGCAGCACTTCTTTCCTGCTCCTGAAGTCTCTCCCTGCATGTGGGAGCTGAGGGCTCGAGCCCCGTCCTTGCCCAGGCTTACCTGTGTTCTCTGTAGGGTGCTATCACTCAGTTCCTCTTGGCCTCTATCCTAATGGGTTAAATGTCAGTCCTCCTGCCAACTGTTTCTCCACTTGTCTACATGCAAATGGCATGAGCCATCCTCCTGGATGAGGGCATCCTAGCTCACCTCCTTGACTTCCAGGATGTGCTATGTTCTTCCAGTTTCTATTTAAGTTTGGTCATCAGCCTTTCTTTTTCTTTATAATCTTTTAATATAATCTAATTATTATCAGATAGAGACAGAAATTGAGAGGAAGGAGACAGATATGGAGAAACGGGGAGAGACACAGAGACACCTGCAGCCCTGCTTAATCACTCGTGAAGCTTCCCATGCAGATGAGAACCTGGGGCTTCAACCAGGGTCCTTGGGCACTGTAGTCTGCGTGCTCAGCCAGGTGTGGAACCAGCCAGGCCGATCAGACTTTTTTTTATTCAGGTGAGAAATGTGGATGGCAGTCATGCTCACGGATCTGAACGACTCACATGTGATGTCTCTTCTGTGAGAGTGACCATGGAATGCTTAGCTGTATGAAGTGACACACTGTCAGGCCCACAGATGCTGAGAGAATACGGAACAGAAGTGACCAGACCTGGAATCCTGAGTCTAACTTCTTCTGGAATAAGGATTAGTCATTGTGCCATAGATGATTAGGGCCAATAGTATATGTGCATGTATGACAAGGAACTGGTTAGAAGGATTTGATTCCCATGAGTATGACAGATGGGAAATCCAAAATCTGTCAGGTAAGCTAGCAGGGTCAGCAGCATGGATGAGTCAAACCAACCCAAGTTCAAAGCTCATCTGGTCCAGAATTCCCTCTCATTTGCTCAGGCCTTCCACTACTTAGAGAAGGGCCATGCACACTAGGGCAGATAGTTTCTTCCACCTCCAGTTCACTTGCTGAAATGTTAATCTCATCTGAATACAAACTCACAGAAACAGGATCCTATTTGCCAATTGTAGTCCAGTCAAGTTGACACAAAAGTCAGTCTAGGCAAGGCATCTCCAGATCATTCGATGGCTCCATCTCTTCAGGGAAAAAATGTGAAAGTTGAATTCAATATCACCCAGCTAATAAAAATGACTCTGCCTTGTGGAAGAATTCTATCCTGACAGGGCAAAACTCAGATGGAGACCCCAAATCTTATCTGCTATATTTTTGCCTTTAGGTCTCTCATTTATTAAACAAACTGTTCTACTTTATATCTTTTTTAAAAGAAATGTTTTGTTAATTGCCCCGGCCAGTGGGGCAGTGAACAGGGGCTAGGAACCTCGGAAACTGGAATGACAGGAACAAAAGACACAAAAGAATGACAGCAAGACAGGATTCTGATCAAGCTGCAAAATTTTATTGTGTTCACAGGCATTATAAGGCTTTGGGGAAGGGGGGAAGTGCTGGAAGAGGAGGAAGAGGGGGAGCAATCATCAAAGTGGAATGTTCCTTGCAACATACAATGGCCAAAACCATGTTTGTTACCACAACTATGTGTTGTGTCACTTGATTTCTGATAAATGGTCTACCTGAGGGGAAATGGTCTGCCCAGGGGGAAATGAAAACTTGTCTCGAGGGCTTCCATTGTTTCAAAGCTTATCAAGCAGAGAAATGGCTCCTGGCATCTCCTCCCTTCGTTATAATTTAACTGAGGCAGGAAATTGGGGGTGAGGGGTAGAGACCTTAACAGCAGTTTTGGTGGGCATTAACCAGAGGGGAGAAGTATTGACCCAATTCCTCCCGTGGGATTAATGTAAAACCAATCTTCCCGCATCTGTCTTTTTGGGGAGGGGAGACAGAGCCAATGTTTCCGGGGAAACAATTTTTGTTGCTGACACCAACCTCCATGCAAATCAGGTTTGCTTCATGGGGGACTCAGAGGCGGACTATAGGGTCCTCCCCCTGCAGTGCTTTGCCTTGCACCCCTTACTAGTGTCCTTGCCCTGCCAAGGTTGGATGTCTCAATGCATAATTCTGAGTTTTATGCCATCCAAAAGGGAGGTCTGTCACCCTCAGGTTCAGCCAAGCCTCTGTCAGCCAAATCAAGTCTGTGATAATGTATTTGTAAGGGTTTTGATGCCAAGGAGTCTTTGCCATTTTATAAAATCAGTAATCTTATTGAAAATAAAGGGTCTTAAGGTAATTATTAACAGAAGACTAATCAAGGGTCCCATAAGGGGCTCTGTAGTGACTCTAGACTATTTGTGGTGGAGTCTATAACCTGTTGTAATTTGTCAGAAAATTCATGGGAGGAATATATAGAGTGTCCTAGCGTGCCACCAGCAAGTCTAAGGAAGCAGTCAGTGGATGTGATGTCCAGAGGAAGAAACACAGCACGTCTGGTCCTCTGGTGGTTGTCAGCGCCAACTGATGAAATTTTTCTTCTTTATAGAGGGTCAGCTGTGGAACAAGCAAAACTAGGAGGAAAGGACCAGGTAGAGAAGAATTGACATGAAAATATAGGATGGTGCTGTACCAAAACACAGAGGAGGTACATACACATTAAGTGAGGTTCCTTGAACATGAGGAATATTTTGAGAAAAGTGAGCAGTCAATAAACATGCAAAGATGAAGTCAGCAGTGGTAGGTCAGCAAAAAGAGAAGACTTGGATAGGCTGGTGTGGTTAGCTGGAGTATATACTGCCATGGTGTCCTTTGTGGTAAGGACTTGCCAACAGGGACTGTGGATTTTGGAAGAGCAATAATGTCATCCACCATAATAAAAGGAAAACAAACATGGACATCCAGTGTTGAAAAAGGAAAAAGAATATGTCTCTATGGCTGGAAGGGTGGGTGGCTTTGCCAATGAGATATAATAAATGGAAAGTTCAAATTTTTGTAAATATTAAAAAGGTTTAGTATAGTTACTTCATTGATACTTTAGCCAACTGAATACTGGGGGGTGCATTCCCCTTCTTTTTTATTAATTAAGCTTAAGGGTTTTAGTTTTTCTTGTTTGAGCTGTCGCCCACATAAATTTGGAAAAAATACCAACTGAGAAAGAAAAAATGTTTTTGTTTACTAAACATGGGCAGGTGAATTACATCAATCTGCCAGAGAACATTGGCTTTTATCAATGGAGATTAATCTTAAAAGTCTGAATAGCAGGATCTTAATTAAACAATGCAGGAGCCAGTAAAGTGCTCTCACTATGGCAGGTCAAGCGTTAAAATATTAAGAGGCTTGAAAAATGAGAAAAATTTTAGGATATGAGTGACTTTAGGAGTCATCACACACCCATAAATAAAAAAAGAAAAATGTTTAGTTTTAAATCTTGCCATATGAGCAGTCAGTTCTTCATGTGCAGATGCACCTATTATTATTTACTTAGGGAGAGAACTTGTACCAAGTTAATTGATGATCTAATGGTTAGAATTGGCTTGAGTTCTTTCATATGATTTTAAAAGGCTCTTTATTAAAATATACCAATATGTTATAGAAAGTCAATACCTAATGTGTTGACATGATAAAATGTTTACCATTTTTAGCATTATTTTAAACTGATTAGACAGTTTAAGCACACTATTATAACTTTAGTTTACTAAGATCTTTACTCATCACAAGGCTATCATGAGTAAGCATAGATATAAAACTCTTAATAGATTTTGCTCTATAGAACTCTAATATGGCAACTTAAAAGGCTAAAACAAAACCTCATAGCTTAAATGTTCAAAATAATAATTTTGTTAAATCAGGATTTGTCAAAACAAATCTATCAGACCAGAAGCACCATGTAATACCTTAATTTATCAAGTATAAACCTCTGGCAGTGTCTTAAACCAGACAATTTTTAAAAGCAGAAAGATATAAAGAGGAACGTCAGAGCAAAAGCCTCTGGCATGTAAATAATTAGCATAACCATTGTGTTATCTTTTACTAACCCAAGCCAGTCTTAAACAATTTTAAGTAAAATGTTAAACCTTGTTTGTTAGGATCTTTGTTTATCACAAAGCTATCACACCCTTAGGGCAGCTATGAACAAGGGTGGGTACACAACTTAATTGATCTTTCACTTTGATTTGGATAGGTAACTTAAAAGGCTAAAATAAACCTTATATCTGAAATGTTCAAAATAAATTTTTACTGTTAACATTTCTTTTAGATGACCATTTTACACTAAATAATTTTGTTGAATCACATCTGCTGAATAAAAATTTTTATCCGGCCAGGAATACCACATTTAACCCTTTTTTCTTGGCAAGGCCACTGCTTTACCTGGACTGGGTTATTAGAAAACCAGTCAAACATGGAATTTGTTACAAACAGTGGCAGTTGGTATTGGGGTGCTGGTAAGATTTACAATTTTCACAAGAGTGAGAGAGACTGTAGAGGCATTTTACCATGCCTAGATATCTCAGAAAATTTTTAACTGATGAATTGATGCTGATATTAGCTATCAGAAGGACGAAACTGTCCTATATTTTACTCTGGTAAAGGTGTGCCAACTCTATGAGTCGGGATCTTTAAAACCACAGTTAGCTTAACTAAATCTTATTTAAAATTTAAAACAAACTTTAGTTACTTAGGGGTTAACACACATTAATGAAAACAAGGTACAGACTTAAAACCGACATTCTTGGTGAAAAGAAAAATTTTCCCTTTGAAAAGCGGCTTTTGGATTTCTAACTCACAGCCACTCCACCACCCCCCCCCCCCCAGAGGCATTTGTGGCTTAGAATGATTGACTGAAGTGTTTGTCAATCTGTGGAGCAGGAGCTCTGTGCTGTGATTGGCTGCGCAGACGGAACAGACGGGCTTAGTTTACTGTTTACTGCCACACACGGAGAAGCACGGAGAAAAATCTTTGAAAGTTCTTTTTCTGGGCTAAGTTACATTTTAGTGTTTTAAAGAAACAAATCATTAAATTTCTATCAAAAGTGTGTACTGGTTCTCTGATTAATAGCTTTTAAGTTAAAGAGAACGTTTTGTTTGATTGATTTCATTCTTTTTCTAAAGAATAACTTGCTAGCCAGATAAGATCTCACTCAGAATTGGTTTAACGCTTTCTGAGAGTAGAGGGAATAAAGCTGGATCTTTTTGGCTGGCTAATTTTAAGATAATGCCAAATCAAGAGCCCACAGTTCTTTAACTAATTGTAAATGCTCTCTTTTTTTTCTACTAATTTTCTAAAAGAAGCTGTTTTTTGTGCTAGTTGCGGGGGGTCTTAAGGTTGTCAAAGAGGGGTAAATCTTAACAGGAGGGCACTTAGCAGGCGGCCTCAGGGGCGGGTTCTCCTGAATCAGGCATGGGAATAGAGACAGACTCACAAACAGAAGGTGGCCGGGAGTGTCCCTGTAAGACTTTTTCTCCCTCTCTCATGACTCACTGTACATCAGGACAATGTTTATAGACTTTGAGTATATCATTTACTAAATTCCAATAAGAAAAAGCCTGGACTGGAATCTTTTCTGGACCAAAGGTCTCATAAAAATCTCTTAAACAGTTTCCTACTCTAGCCTATCTTTTTTCTTCAATAGTCCCCTCTAAGGGAAAACATGGACAAACATCACTCAAAAAATAAAAAAAAAACTTCTTGAAATCCTTTGTCTTAACCCTTATTCCTCATATCTTGAGGGACTCCTTGAGTCCTTTAATAAACAAGTCTTGTTTACTAAATTCATGTCCCATGGTAATGCTTACCTCGCCGCTGTGACACTCCTCCAGATGCGACTCACGGCCGGGCAGTTCCATGGCCATCTATGCGAGCCTGTGCATTACTCCCTCAGCCACGGTAGCTCAGTGAATTCGGATAGGCCTATCCTCTCGATCAGCGATGTTCCTAGGTCCAAAAGGCTTCTTCGCCCTACGTTCGGCCAGCGGGGCGGTGAACAGGGGCTAGGAACCTCGGAACCTGGAATGACAGGGACAAGAGACACAAAAGAATGACAGCAAGACAGGATTCTGATCAAGCTGCAAAATTTTATTGTGTTCACAGGCATTATAAGGCTTTGGGGAAGGGGGGAAGTGCTGGAGGAGGAGGGGGAGCAATCATCAAAGTGGAATGTTCCTTGCAACATACAATGGCCAAAACCATGTTTGTTACCACAACTATGTGTTGTGTCACTTGATTTCTGATAAATGGTCTACCTGAGGGGAAATGGTCTGCCCAGGGGGAAATGTAAACTTGTCTCGAGGGCTTCCATTGTTTCAAAGCTTATCAAGCAGAGAAATAGCTCCTGACAGTTAATCTTCTTATTATCTTTATAGGTTAGATATAAACAGCCAGAAATTGAGAAGAAGGGAGAGAGGTACCTGCAGCACTGTGTCACCGCTTGCAAAGCTTTCCCTCTGAGGTGGGGACCAGGGGTTTCAACCTGCATCCTTGTGCATCGTAACGTGTACTCAACCAGGTACAACACTCTGATTTATAGCTTTATGCTTTTCCAGCCACCAAGTTGCAGATGCTGCCATGATGCCAACTTGACCTCCCTGGGCAGAGGACCTCAACAATGTGTCCTGGAACCCCACCTCCCCAGAGCCCTGCCCCACTAGAGAAAGACAGCGACAGGCTGGGGGTGTGGATCCATCTGCCAACACTCATGTCCAATGGAGAAGCAATGACAGAAGCCAGAACTCCCACATTCTGCTCCCCATAAAGGTCCTGGGTCCATCCTTCCAGAGGGATAAAGAACAGGGAAGCTTCCAATGGAGGGGATGGGACATGGAGCTCTGGTGGTGGGAATTGTACCTCTGTTATCCTATGGTCTTGAAAATCATTACTATATCATTTTTTTTAAAAAAAGATTCCCAAACAAGTAAAGAGATGAAAGACAACTACCAGATGGCATCACTCATATGTGGAATCTAGAGATCTGAGTTACAGCACCTTGCCAAAAGCAAACAAACAAGCCAATCCAAACGAAACAGAAGCAAGCAAACTGAAAGCCTTGTGGGAACTCTGGTGGTTTCTTTGGGAGCTGGGAGGGTGGGGACACAGAGCTTTGGAGGCGGCTGTGGGGGGGGAGCTAGACACTGTCATCTTACAACCTTGTAACCAACTCTCAGTAACAAATGAAAAAGTAAATAAGTAAATAAATAAAGATTTCCGGTTGGGGGTATAGCATAATGGTGATGCAAAGAGACTTTTATGCCTGAGGCTCTCTAGTCCCAGGTTCAATCCCCCACACTGCCATGAGCCAGAGACAAGATTTCCAAACGCTTCTCTTTTGGTGCCCAATGAAGGGAAATTGCTGAGGCCACACTCAGGGAAAGAACTTTTATCTCTGAAACAGGCTGAAGGGGACATGTGGGCAATAAGCAGGCCCCTCACCAGAGGAGAGACTCATCCTATTCCTGATCCTGCACCAGACACAAGCTACCAGAAGTGTTCCTGAATACATCAGTAGATCTCAGACCACCAGGCCTCCCCACACCGCTGGAAATAGCACTGATCCAAGACTCCCCATAAGGCCCAGCAGCCTGATCCAGGGCAGCTGCTCAGCTCCCCCTGGCTGGGTTCTCTCACTTTCCCACCAGGGCTTCTAAACCCCCCCCCCCCCCCGGCTACTACGGGCTTCTCACACTCTCCCAGCCACCACATTAAACCTGTCCTTTGGGGCCAGGTGGTGGCACACCTGGTTGAGTGCTCACATTACACTGCGCAAGGGCCCAGGTTCAAGGCCCTGGTCCCCACCTGCAGGAGTCTCTCTGTCTCTCTCCCTCTCTGTGTTCCCTTTCCTCTCAGATTTTTCTGTCTCTATCCACTAATAAATAAATGGTGTTCCTTTGTCTACACACCTGGTTTTGCTTGCTTCATTGGTGTCTCACATTTTGAACACCCAACACCTGAGAATTCACTTGGCTTCTGTTTGGGAATAACCAAAGGATAGTTGAGGGGAATCAAAGGGCTGGTGTTGAAAGAAGCTGCTCACAGCTTTTAAGAAATCTCAGGGAGTCGGGCGGTAGTGCACGCAACACAAAGTTCAATGGCTGGCATAAGGATCCGGGTTCGAACCGCTGGCTCCCCACCTGCAGGGGAGTAGCTTCACAAGTGGTGAAGCAGGTCTTCAGGTGTCTGTCCTTCTCTTCAGCCCCTCTGTCTTCCCCTCCTCTCTCCATTCCTCTTTCCTATCCAACAACAACGACATTAATAACTACAACAAAACAAAAAACAAAAAACAACAACGAAGAAGAAAAACAAGGGCAACAGAAGGGAATAAATAAATATTTAAAAAAAGAAATCTCAGAATATTTTCCTTAATCAAGACAGAAATACAGTTTAACTTTGATTTCAGATGCCTTACGATTTTGTGTTGCTGAGATCAGGACTTACTGCTCATTTTGATTGTTCATTCTCATTGGCCTTTGGACCCTGAAATCGATTTAATGTTCTGTGTCATGACCTCTCAAGAAATGGCTCTCCTGAATCAATTCACAGAATATCACATCCCTTGAGACCTGCTACCTCTTGGCCATCCCTAGAGACAAGTCAATTATTTTTATTGTTGTAGTTATTGATGTCATCGTTCTTGGGTAGGACAGAGAGAAATGGAGAGAAGAGGGGAAGACAGAGAGGGGGAGGGAAAGAGACAACTGCAGACCTGTTTCACCGCCTGTGAAGTGACTCCCCTGCAGGTGGGGAACCCGCACATGAACCGGGATCCTTACACCGGTCCTTGCGAGCTCTGCGCCATGTGCTTAACCTGCTACGCTACCACCCGACACCCCGAGACCAGTCAATTTTGTTTCTTTGTGCTTTGCATTTCTTTCTTTTTTTTCTTTTTTTTGTATTTTATCTTCATTGAATCTTTGTTTTACTAAAGACAGACTTGCATATGGTACAAGCCACTCTTGCATGCACCAGCTGGGGAACCAACTTCATCACAAGAATGAGCTGGGGGGCGGGGGTGAGGCTGCTCTGATGTGGCCTGGAGGCCCTGCCAGGAATGGACGCCCTGCTCCCGCAGGATGTGCTTTGTATTTCTATACGACATCCAGCATGTGCCAACCTGCAGAAGCCATGTGACCGCTGGGAAGTTAGGGCACTGTGACTTTCCACGAAATGAATGGCGGAGACCCGTGACAAAGAGTGTGTGCCCAGCAGCAGAAGCTAGAACAGTGAGTTAGAGTGTACCCAGCGCCCCAGGGATGATTGGCGCAGTCATCTAGAGTGGACGGGTGGCCTGGGGTAGACCTGTGGGCTGAGATACACCGAGGGTGGGTCTGGGAAACAGAACAACATCGGACTTCATTTCAGAGGCATGGGGGTGCCGGGTTTAATCTAACACCGGCATAAACTGTAGCTGACAAGCATTTCTCTTTCTCTCTCCCTCTCTTCTTTGCCTCTTTTCTCTCTTTCTCTCTGATATAGTAAAATAAAGAAATCATTTTTAATAAAATAAATAACAAGAGAATTAGGTAGGGCATATTGGTGAGTAGTTCCATAGTTGGGTGGGATTTCTGGCAACTATAAAAAACAACGATGAAGCTAAAATAAAGTCACTTGTTTCTGGGTGGCAGTGTCACTGACTTTCAAAATTGCAACATGGAATCTGAATTTATCCATAAAGTCTAATGTTTAGGGTAGCAGTTTGGTCAGACTGAATGTGGGATTCCTGTGAGCTGTGACCGTCATGCCTGCAGGCGAGTCCCAGTTTGACAATGACCAGAGACTATGGCCTCTCTCTGCCTTTCTCTTCATAAAATCAAGATAATAAGCTAGCTTGCCAGAGACACTCATCAAGAGATGTTTGTCCCAATTCAACACATAGTGGGATGCTAACCTGAGGGCTCTGCTGCTGCCTTTGTTCCACTGAGGCTAGGAAGACAAGACTCATTCTCAATCTGGCCACGGTGAAGTTTCCGGACCCTTGCCCAGGCCCTGAAAAAGCCCTGGCCATGCGATTAGCCATGGCTGCAGAAGTGGCAGGGGTGAGCTCTCAGAGCCACAGTCCTTCAGTGCTGTGCGCTGCCTTCCTCTCGGTGTGTGTTCACATTTCTCCCCATGTCCAGTACCGGGAGTGGCTAGGCTAATTTGGAGGCTCCTCTGGCAGAAGTTAGCTATTTAGGCTTCTCAGTCATGGAAGATTTCAGGTTGCTAGACTGAATAATTGTTTTTCCACCGGGTGTCTTCTGTAGATTGAAGGATATTTGCAGCATCCCAACTACCAACTACTTAGACATCAGTAGTGGCTCCCCCTCGACACACACAGTCATGACAAGATCTCCTGTGGAGGCCAAATTGAGCTTTTGCCTACTGTGAACCTCCGGACTGTCATGATTTCTAGAACAGAAACATTTACTTGGGGTTGGCATGCAGTCACATGTCCAAGTCACAACATTGTCAGAATTCCCACTGTTGCTAACAAGCCCAGTGTGAGTGAGACTGCACTTGCACTTCCAACTCTACTGGCCATTTCAGTTACAAACCTTATACACAGCCTCTCAATTCCTCTCTGTCTCTAGTAATAAATAAATGAATAATATCAAAACAGCAAAACATTAAAAAGTGTGCAAAATGCTATGAAATTGAGAAACTTCACATACAGTGATGGAACAATTAGTCCTATGTCTAGTGGGATGGTGGAGAACACAGTGAAATGTTGTATGATTTTATCCTCTGATGTAACATGGTTCAACATGTTCATTTCCTGCACAATATTCCTGTGAGTTCTCATAGTACCAACTAAAAGCAGAAGAGCTTTGCAAAGGAAATCATAGTAGGCAAAAGTTAACAAGACCTGTTCAGCTCACACTGCAATGTGTAATGATGATGAGTGAGGGGCCACATCTAGGTTCCATGCCATCAAAATTTGTGGGTTTTTTTTTTTAACTTTGCCTGTTGACTTTATTACTTTATACAAAATGATGGAGTCAAGCAAAAATCTATATTTGCATCTTTTAGAAATGAAAATGAGTTTACTGATCTATGGACTCTCTGTTCATATCCATCTAGTATGTTTTCTTTGTAATATACATCTCTCACTTGGGGACATAATTTGAACCAGGTCATCTTCTCTACTTGAACTGAGCATCTTAAAGCAAACTGACCTGTAATCCAGGTTCTGTATAATGGATAAAGACTCAGAAAAGTTTAGGATGGTAACCTGGAAGTATTTGTGTTCAGAGAGAGAGGGGGAGAGAGAAAGAGAGGGAGATAGAGTGAAAGAAAGGGAGACAGAGTGAAAGATAGGGGGAGAGAGAAAGACAGAGAGATGGAGAAAGTAGTGGATAATTCTGTCCCATCTGAATACTATTGGATGTACACAACACTTGAAATGCTTATCAGTAGGTGTGAAATCTAGTCTTTCTATAAATGTCATCCATAAGACCTCTGTTAGAGAGATTCATTCAACAGGAGCCAAATCCATATCAACATCAGTGAAATTTCTATCTGTTCAACAGCTGAGCCCTCACTCCCTAGACAGGGCACTAGATAGAGGAGATGCAGCAATAAACACAAAGAGACACGGGCCTAAGAATCCCCAGTCTGGCGAAGAAGGAAGGCAGCAACACAAGTCCAGTGAGATGCACCACAGGGAGTCAGGAGAACGGGCTGTTTAGACAATCTGTTTAGACAATCTGCTGGCTGAAACCTGAGCACTTATGTTTTCTAGAGAACTTCGTGATTTGGGGCAGATTTCTTACCTTTTCTGTGCTTCAAGTTAATCAGCCATCTAGATAACCAGTAAAAATGATAGTTGAGGCTTTGGGTTACAACAGTGATGGCAGCAAACTATTACTCATAGAAAGTTATTTTCTATAGGAGACAGGTGGCCATTTCAGTTCTGAGTGAGTGCTGCCATGGGTGCAATCAGAATGCTACAGGAGCACTTGCTACTGAAGAGAAACACTGCTCTTTCTTAACCAATTGTTCTACTCAACTATAGGCTCCAAACATTAATGGGATTCAGTTCCAAATAGCCCAAATCACGTTCAAAGGAGCCTCAGCAGAATGGCGGCATGAACATCAAGAGTAGGGATTAGATTGTGCTAGACCTGAGGAATTCTTTGATATGTGAGGGAAATTTACAATACATCCAGGGCTGTCACCTCAAGGTTTCTTGATTTGGGCCCTACTTCCACATGGCCAGTGCAGCAGTCCTCCTCACTCTATTTTCTTTCTGACATGTTTTTTTTTTTTTTTCTCTCACAAAAGTGCCTTGACTCCACAGACATAGTACTATTCCTTAAGCACTCCAAGAACATTCCCCACAAAGCTATTTGCTATCCCTTGTGCTTTTTCTGCCCTGTTCCCTATTCCCTCTGCTAATTCATGGATTTGTTTTCTTTGAGATATTATCCAGCATCCTAACTCTCCCTACTGCTCTCTGCTATTGGTTTTCTCTCTGTTGATCACCTCTCTTCCAACCTAGATTAGACGTTTTGGGTGCTTCTTTTCACTGTTTGTCTTCTCCAGCTTTGATGTGAGTCCCATGTAGGCAAAAGTGTTGTGAAACTTGTTTAAAAATGACACGCACTTACGATGGATTGTGTTATTAGTCATCCTCTCGAAAATAAGAGAGAAAAAGAGTAACTGAGTACTTCCTATGTGGCAGATACTGTAGGGGTGGTGTAAATGTTGTCTCTGTCATTTCAAATGTTATGAAGATAATATTGTTGTTCATTTCACAATAAAAACAAAATTCAGATGCCCTCTGTGACACATGAAACACGATGCAAGGAAGTGGACAGTTAGGGATCTCAAACTTGAGCTCCAGACGTTGTACCATGAGGTTCCTCAGTGCACTGAGATCTTCACTGGGTTACCTAGCAAGGATCCTATCTGAAGGAGGAAATGACTTATCAGCCTTAACTTCAGAAGACTTACTTCTTAGATTTGGCATGTTGAATTGGAGTGGACTGTGCATGCCAATTGCTCTGTGTGTCATTGTCAAGTACCATGGACAGACAATAGTTCTATTCTAATTGACCCAGGTAGCCAATGGAGATAGAGATGACATTATCATAAACAAGACAGAGAAGGCTGTGTTTGCTGGCCATTAGTGGCAATGGTTACTGATGTTAAAGTTTCTCTAATGCATGGTAGGTCAACCTGAGAACTCACTCGTTAATAATTAATGGAACTCATTAACAGAAAGCAATTTTCTTCTGGAAGCAAGTGTCAATACAAACAAACAAAAATGTCCGACAAAACACATTTTGCATTTGTACCTGTCTAGTCTTCACTTGAGTACAGACTAAATATTTCTTTGTTAATTTTTTATTAGTTGTTTACAAGATTATAAAGTAATAAGGGTATTGTTCCATGACACTCCCCCCACCAAACTTTAGTGGAGCCTCCCTCCAAGCCCCTAAGGATAAGCACTATGGTTCTCCCAAGGTCTGAGAGATGCACTTGTTGGAAAAAGTAAAAACAAAAGCAAGTTCAGGGAGTTGAGCAGTAGTGCATCGGGTTAAGCATATGTGGTACGAAGCAAGGACCAGCCTACAAATCCTGGTTTGAGCCCCTGGCTCCCCACCTCCAGAGGAGTCACTTCAAAGGCAGTGTAATAGGTCTGCAGGTGTCTTTCTTTCTCTCCCCCTATCTGTGTTCCCCTCCTTTCTCCAATTCTCTATGTTCTGTCTAACAACGATGACATCAATAACAACAATAACTATGATAATAAAACAAGGGCAACAAAAGGGAAAGTAAATAAATATAAAAAATTAAAAAGCAAGTTTAGGTGCTTCAATTCTTTTTTGCATCCTACCTATGAGTGCGACTATCTAGTCATTGCAGACTCAATCTTTCCAACACACTCGAGGACACCAGATTTGATTTTCTGTTTATCTCCAAGTTTGCTTTCTCAGGGGAAAAAGATTTATTCTCTGTTATCAACAGTAGTGATTACAGAAAATCAACCCCTGAAGTTAATAGTAGCAATTCATTGCTACAAGTATATACTGAATAGTGCTCATTCTCTCAACAAAGAAGTATTAAGCATCTATTCTACACAAATATCTCTGAGGATAAAAAATATGAATAAGACATGGACAGTGCATTTGAAAATTTTACACTTTAGGAAAAGAGATAAGGAATTCACACAAATAATTGTAATAATGCATAGAAATGAAATCAGCATTAGAAAGAAGTGCAAATAAAATTTGAAATGTGTAGGATGCTTGGAGCTTAAAAAACAGTTCATGAGCTTTAGGGTTCAAAATATCTGGATTAGAATTCTGACTTGGCCATTTTTTATGATATTGGGTACATGGTCATACTGAGTCTCTATTTCCTATTTGTAAAATGGTTCCAATGATGCGTATCTCATTGTCTGACAGTTAAAGGCTATAATGTATGCAAATTGCTTTCCCAGAGCTAGGCAGAAATTGCTACTCTCACAACAAAGTGGTTCTTTCCAACTAAGATCATTAGGCAAAGCTTTATGAAGGAAGTGCCGCTGTGAGTACCAGGAACTGGCTGGAAGGGATGACCTGCTAGACAGAGTAGAGATGGAAGGCAACACAGCATATTCAGGAAGCAGGAGAATACTACTGGTCAACCCGTGGCAGTGAAAGCTAATGCTGAAATGTAGCTGACCTGGGAACGAGAACTGATTTGCATCTTAGACTTCAGGATTTATACCAGGGAGTCAGGAAATTCAAATGCAGACAAATCATGTTCTGTTTCATATTTGAAGCTGACCCATGGCCTAAACAATTGGGTGAAAAAGACAAATTGAAAGAATAAGGAGATTATACTAGTTTCTCCTTTCCATGTTGATAAAGCTCTATTTAAGCACAGCCAGCCCCACTTTTTTCACACACTGTCAACAGCTGCTGTTGCTCTACAAGGGAAGAGTGAAGAGTTGAGTCATACCATCTGAAGATCAACAACCCCAAAGCAATAATATTTGTGGTGAGTGTGATAACCATGACACTACGGAAACCAGATTAAAGCAAGATTATGTACCCTATCATCCTTGAGGGAAAGTTTGCAATATCGTGCAACAATGAAGGCACAAGTATTACGATGGTTCTTTGAGGGGAGAGGTAGTGAGACACAAGATGTGTATAAAGTTAATTAGCTTTTGAATTTGAGAAAGAAAGGGTACATCTCAGATGTAGTTGATAAATTTGGCAAAGAACAGAGACTGGAGGAGAAAAGATGAAGGTTAAGTATTGGAGAAACACTAAACATCATTGTTGATAATAATAATAATAAATCATTGTTAATAGACTGCTCAGCTTTGACTTATGGTGGGGTAAGAGATTGAACCTGAGAACCTCAAATCCTCGGGCATGACCATTATGTTTTCTCCCCCTACACTAAAAATAAGTCCATACTTTTGATGCCTTATTTTGATCTAGCAATTCATTTAAAGATGCTGACTTAAGCTAGTCCATTCACTAATATTTTTTTTAAGTAATCAACTTATTTATTAGATAGAGACAGAGAAACCCATAAGGAAGGGGGACATAGATAGAGAGACAGAAAGAAACACCTACAACACTGCTTCACCACTTAGTGAAGGTTTCCCCCTGCAGGTGAAAAGCAGGGTTTAAATTCTAGTCCTTGTACATGGTATCATGTGCCCTCTCCCACATAGACCACCACCCAGCCCCACTAAAATTTTATGAGTCATCTACTTAACGTAAAAAAAAGTAAAGAATTATTCTTTTCCTTCTTATTCTTATTCTTTCCTTCTCTCTCTTTATCTAGGAGTGATTAATAAATGGGAGTGCCAGGCTCATGGTAATGATCCAACCAGAAGGAGAGAGAGAGAAAGTATCCAAAAGTTGAATCCCTTGATTTATTTCCTTCCAACACAACATTATTGAAACTTGTCCACTTAGTGGACTTGCTATCCTGGGGTTACCACAATTCATCTTTTTCTTCCCATGGAACAAAGGCCCTTTTAATGAAAGGTGAATATTTCTGTGGCACTGGCATAACCTTAGATGAAAAGAGAAGAATTTGGGATCATGATCTACAGTAAAAAGAGGCTAGTATCAAACCAGCTCATCACTTTCCCAGCGTTAAATATTTTAGAGACACCTGACACAAGGCAGCATTATTTACAGACCACTATCAGCAGCAGCCAGAAGAACTGAGCGGAGGCTAATCAAGCTGAGGTGTTCTGTTTAGGATTTGCCACTAAAAATATAATTGACAAAAGGCTTTCTATGCCTTTTGCAATCTTTAAAAACAGCAGTGCTATTTTGCCATGAACAAATATCAACAATAATAGGATGGGCTAAGTGGCTCATGAATATTTATTATTATGCAGATATTGAAATGACATATTTATAATAGAGTTGACTCTTATTCAAAGCAAATGGCTTCTACTGGCACAATATTTATATGCCCAGGAATAGCCTATGACTTTCTGAATTTTAAAAGTTGGATTCAGTTGTCTTGATAGGCTCACAGTCTTTTGGACCACATGACCTTACCTTTCTGTGGTCATTATGTGATTCTGGCTCACAGTTGTCAAATCTCATTGGTTGGCAGGTAACAAGCATAACTTAGCTGCCTGGCAGGTAATTCTCTAAATTGCAGAAGTTGGTCTGCATTTTCATGAACTACTTGACAGGGACAATGTTATCTTTGCTATATAGCAAGCACTTTCTTTATTTTACTTTATTGGGGAGATTAATGGTTTATAGTGGGCAGTAAACTACAGTAACATTTGTAATACATGTGTAACATTTCTCAGTTTTCAACATAACACTCTAACCCCCCACCTAGGTCTTCCTCTGATCTAGGACCTGAATACTTCCCCCACCCAGAGTCCTTTCCTTTGGTGCAATACACCAACTCCAGTCCAAGTTCTGCTTTGTGTTTTCCCTTCTATTCTTCTCAGCTTCTGTCTATGAGTGAGATCATCCCATATACATCCTTCCCTTTCTGGCTATCTCACTTCATAGGATTCTTTCAAACTCCATCCAAGATAAGGCAAAGGAGGTGAATTCACCATTTTAAATAGCTGAGTAGTATTCCATTGTGTATATAGACCACAACTTACTCAACCACTTATTTGTTGTTGAACACCTGGGTTGCTTCCAGGTTTTGGCTATTAAAAATTGTGCTGCTATGAACATAGGTGTACATAGGTCTTTTTGGATGAGTGCGTTTGGTTCCTTAGGCTGTATCCTCAAGAGAGAAACTGCAGGGTCACTGGGTAGGTTCACATCTAGCTTTCTGAAACGTCTCCAGACAAGCACAGTTGTCAAATGTAGTGATCCCTCTGGTTGCCTATCACCCTAGGCCCTCTTACAAACACTGTTTCAGTTCACACCATCACTTCTCAGTCTCATGGCTCATAGACACATAGTTCTTCTCACAAATCTAGGAACAGAACTTATCAGTTTGAGTATCTCAGCATGTAACATCTCTTAGCAATCATTATCAATTTATGAGCTATCAAACGACCTATATTGTCTCTGTCAGTATGAAGGAAGGAATAGAAAGTCCAGAGTAAGAAGAAGGAGGGTTCTCATTTGTGGGGTATTTAAAGGAGGAGACACAGAGCTCAGGTTGTCACTGTGACCTACTTAACATGAATGTAAGAACATGAAGCAGTACAGTTGCAGGGCAAAGCTGACTCCAGCAAAGAGTGTTGGCCCTCCCAGGAGACCTTCCTCTAAACCCAAGTTTCTGGTAACCCTCACTTACTTGTTGCTCAAGTATGAAAATGAATTTCTTGCTTATAGTCAAGGCATATGTAAGTGGTTAAAAAGGCTTAAAATTAAGTTGTATCTTTTCTAAGCTTCTTGAATTATTTTTATGAGTATATAATGATTTATTTCCTTCATTGAAGAAACAAGCATTTCAGAATTCACTTTCTACATTTCATTTTTTTAAACTAGAGACTTAATATTGATTTGCAGAATTATAATGTAGACTCCCCTAAGACACACCAAATGCAGTTGTGAGTCTCCATTGCTACTGCCATCAGAGGCTAAAACAATGGGGGGAGGCCCTATGCTGACATCAGGGGATAGAGAACTGATGAGGAAACTTAGGAGAAGAGCAACACCTCGGTGGCCTAGGAGTGGGGGTGTGTGGTGGGAACCTTTCCACATTTTTCTCCTTATGAGAACACAATGAATAAGTGTCTCAGAACCTATAGACTATAAACAATACTTGTTTAGAAACTCACAACATCCAGCAGTGTTGCCAGTTGTCAGAGAAGCTGAATTGAACTGGAGCTTTGGATTCTGGGGTGTGAGAGTCTATTTGCATAACGTCTATGCTATCTCTCCCCCTCCCTGCTTTATCTCTTGGTCAGGAGTGAGGGATTAAACTAAGAAGCCTATTTATAATTTAAAAGCTGTCAGGCTGACATAGCCTACAGGGAAGAAAGAGAAAAAAATTAGATTTAACATTCACTGTGCTCCATCTCAGGGGTTGAAATAATATTGAAAGAATTGTCAATTTCCACAACTGTGAACCCTTTAAGTACCTTACTTAGACACAAGTCAATCCAGGAAAGAGTGATTAGTAATTTGAAAAGTACTGAGAAAGGGACCTCATAACATACTATATAAAATCGTTAAAACAACAGGAAGAAATATTGGAGGAGTGAACCAGGACAACAGTCCAGCTAAAACCCCCAAAGATTGAAGCAAAAAATAATGAGGTCAACATCCAAAAACAACTTAAGGAAATAATCACAGGAATGAGTAAAGAGTTTGAAAGAATTGTCATCAGAAATGCAGAAACAACAAATGAGACTCTGGAAGAAAACACTAATTATCTCAAGGTTATTAGAGAGCTGAAAGATGAAATAGCTGAGCTAAGAACACAACTAGCTGAAAAAGCTAAAACAGTATCAGAACAGGGTAACAAAATAGATGAACTCCAGAAAACAGTAGAGGGGAGAGAGAATAGAATAAATGAGGTTGAAGACAGAACTAGCAAGATGGAGGACGAATTAGAGACAACTAAGAAAGAAGAGATCTCAAAAAGAGATTAAGAGAAACTGAACACAACAAGAGAGACCTATGGGATGACTTCAAAAGAAATAATATAGGCATTGTTGGCTTACCAGAGGAAGAAACTGAGGGAGGGGAAGAAAGCATTCTTCAGGACATAATAGCTGAGAACTTCTCTAGTTCAGACACCATCAAAGACATAAAGGTTCAAGAAGCCCAGAGGATCCAAAACAGAATTAACCCAGACTTAAAGACACCAAGACACATCTCACTTAGAATGGAAAGGAATAAGGACAAAGAAAGGATATTGTAGGCTGCAAGAGAAAAATAAAGAGTCACCTACAGAGGAAAACCCATAAGATTAGCAGCAGACTTCTCCACACAAACACTACAGGCCAGAAGCGAATGGAAAGATATCTATTGAGTGCTCAAAGAGAAAGGCTTTTGACCCAGATGACTGTATCCTGCTAGACTATCATTCAGACTAGATGGAGGCATAAAAATCTTCTAAGATAAGCAAAACTTGAAAGAAACAACTATCACCAAGCCTGCCTTGAAAGAAGTTCTGAATATCTCTTTTAAACAGTCAGAGCACCATAAATATGCCATCCACCAGAACACTCTAAATATCTACAAGAATGGTTTTGAAATATCTTCAATCTATGATATCAATAAATGTCAATGGCCTGAATTCACCTACTAAAAGGCACAGAGTAGGAAGTGGATCAGAAAACACAACCCAACAATATGCTGTCTACAGGAAACCCACCTAACTCAACAAGACAAACAGAGACTCCAAGTGAAAGGATGGAAATCTATCATACAAGCCAATGTACCACAGAAAGGGCAGGAACAGCTGTTCTCATATCTGACATTATAGACTTTAAAATAAATAAAAATTAAAAAGATAGGGATGGACATTACTTAATGCTCAGAGGATCAGTTAATCAAGAGACCTTAACAATTATTAATATCTATGCACCCAATGAGAAGCCATCCAAACACATCAAAAATCTACTGAAAGAGCTACAGCAATATATTAAAAGCAACATCTTCATAGTAGGGGACTTCAACACCCCACTCTCTCAACTTGACAAACCTTCCAGGCAGAAAACCATAAAGAAATGAGGGAGCAAAATGTGGAGATCAATAAACTACAACTATTGGACATTTTCATAGTCATTCACACCAAGAAACTGTAATACACATTTTACTCAAGTCCACATGGGTAATTATCAAGGATAGACCATATGTTAGGCCACAAAGACAGCACCAGAAAATTCAAGAGCACTGAAATCATCTCAAGCATCTTCACAGACAACAGTGGAATTAAACTAACATTTAACAATCAACAAAAGATTAGTAATGGTCCCAAAATGTAGAAGCTCCACAGCACACTTCTTAACAACTACTAGGTCTAAGAGGAAATAAAGGAAGAAATCAATTTTGAGAGTTTGATGAAAATGAAGACAAAATCTATCAAAATACTGGGGGCACAGCTAAGGCAGTACTGAGAGGGAAGTTCATAGCTATACAAGTACACATTAGGAAACAAGAAAAAGCACAAATAAACAACCAGATTGAACACCTTAAAGACCTAGAAGAAGAAGAATAAAGGAACCCTAAATCAACCAGAATGACAGAAATAACTCAAGTTATGGTGGAAATAAATAACATTGAAAATAAGAAAATCATACAAAACATCAATGAAAGGAAATGCTGGTTCTTTGAAAGAGTGAACAAAAATGACAAACCTTTAGCCAGACTCACAAAACAAAAAGGGGAGGAGACAAAAATAAATCAGATTGTAAATGAAAGAGGAGATATCGCAACAGACACCACAAAAATTCTACATACCTGTGAGGCTTCTATGAACAACTCTATGCCACTAAGCTAGAGAACCTGGACAAGTTCCTAGGTAGCTATGAATTTCGAAAATCAAATAAATAGGAAATATATAATATGAACAGGCCCATTACAGCCAACAAAATTGAAACAGTTATCAAAAACCTTCCCCAAAATAATAGTTCTGGACCAGCTGGTTTTACAAATGAATTCTACAAAACCTTCAAGGAAGAGTTAATGCCACTACTTTTAAAAGTCTTGCAGAAGATTGAAGACACAGGAATACTCCCTTCCAGCTTCTATGAAATCAACATCACTCTGATACCAAAAGTAGACAAAAACTGAAAAAAAAAGAAAACTACAGACCAATGTCTCTGATGAACATAGATACAAAAATATTGAACAAATTTCTAGCCAGATGGATACAGCAGTATATTAAAAAGATTGTTCATCATGACAAAGTGAGGTTTATCCTAGACATGCAAGGTTGGTTTAATATACGTAAATCAATCAACATGATACACCACATCAATAAAAGCAAGACCAAAAACCACATGGTCATATCCCTAGATGCAGATAAAGCCTTTGACAAAATGCAACATCCCTTTATGATTAAAATACTACAAAAATAGGAATAGATAGAAAATTCCTGAAGATAGTGGAGTCTATATAGAGAAAACCTACAGCCAACATCATACTCAATGGTGGAAAAACTGAAAGCCTTTCCCCTCTGATCAGGTACTAGACAGGGATGCCCACTATTGCCATTATTATTCAATATAGTGTTGGAAGTTCTTGCCATAGCAATCAGTCAGGGACAAGGAATTAAAGGCATACAGATTGGAAGAGAAGAAGCCAAACTCTCCCTATTTGCAGATGACATGATAGTATACATAGAAGAAATCCAGCAAGAAGTTTTTGAAAATCATCAGGCAATACAGTAAGGTGTCAGGCTACAAAATTAACATACAAAAGTCAGTGGCATTCCTCTATGCAAACACTAAGTTAGAAGAAGTTGAAATCTAGAAATCAATTCCTTTTACTATAGCAACAAAAACAAGCAAATATCTGGAATAAACCTAACCAAAGAAATGAAAGACTTGTATACTAAAGATTATGAGTCACTACTCAAGGAAATTGAAAAAGACACAAAGAAGTGGAAAGATATTCTATGTTCATGGGTTGGAAGAATTAACATCATCAAAATGAATATACTACCCAGAACCATCTACAGGTTTAATGCTATCCCCATAAAGATCCCAACCACATTTTTTAGGAGAATAGAACAAATGCTACAAATGTTTATCTGGAACCAGAAAAGACCTAGAATTGCCAAAACAATCTTGAGAAGAAAGAACAGAACTAGAGGCATCACACTTCCAGATCTCAAATTGTATTATAGGGCCATTATAATTCAAACTGCTTGGTAATGAAACATGAATAGACACTGACCACTGGAATGAAATTTAGATCCCAGAAGTAAGCCCTCACATCTATGGACAGCTAATCTTTGACAAAGGTGCCCAGACTATTAAATAGGGAATGTAGAGTCTCTTCAACAAATAGTGTTGAAAAAAAATGGGTTGAAACATGCAGAAGAGTGAAACTGAACCACTATATTTCACCAAACACAAAAGTAAATTACAAGTGAATCAAGGACTTGGATATTAGACCAGAAATTATCAGATACTTAGAGGAAAATATTGGAAGAACTCTTTTCTACATAAATTTTAAAGACATTTTCAATGAAACAAATCTAATGACAAAGAAGACTAACACAAGTATAAACCTATGGGACTACATCAAATTAAAAAGCTTCTGCACAGCAAAAGAAACCATTAACCAAACCAAGAGACTCCTCACCAAGTGGAAGAAGATCTTTACATGCCATGCATGAGACAAGAGACTAATAACCAAACTAAATAAGAGCTTGCCAAACTCAACAACAAGGAAACAAATAACCCCATCCAAAAATGGGGAGAGGACATGGACAGAACATTCACCACAGAAGAGATTCAAAATGCCAAAAAACACATGAAAAATGTTCCAAGTCTTTGATTGTCAGAGAAAAGCAAATAAAGAACAATGAGATAGACTTCACTCTTGTGAGAATGTCATACATCAGAAAAGGTAATAGAAGAAAATGCTGCAGAGGTTGTGGGGTTAAAGGAACCCTCCTGCACTGCTGGTGGGAATGTAAATTGGTCCAACCTCTGTGGAGAGCAGTCTGGAGAACTCTCAGAAGGCTAGAAATGGACCTACCCTATGACCCTGCAATTCCTCTCCTGAGGATATATGCTAAGGAACACAACACATCCATCCAAAAAGATCTGTGTACACATATGTTCTTGCAGCACAATTTGTAACAGCCAAAACCTGGAAGCAACCCAGGTGTCCAACAACAGATGAGTGGCTGAGCAAGTTGTGGTCTATATACACAATGGAATACTACTCAGCTGTTAAAAATGGTGATTTCACCATTTTCAGCCCATCTTGGATGGAGCTTGAAGAAATTATGTTATGTGAAATAAGTCAGAAACAGAAGGATGAATGTGGGATGATCTCACTCATAGGCAGAAGTAGAAAAACAAGATCAGAAGAGCAAACCCTAAGCAGAACTATATATATTGATATATTGTATCAAAGTAAGAGACTCTGGTGTGAGTTGCATAGAGAGTACAGGTCCTGGAAAAGGAGTACAGAGGACCCAGTAGGGGTTGTATTATTATTTGGAAAACTGAGTAATGTTATGCATGTACAAACTATTGTATTTATTTTCGACTATAAAACAGTCCTCCAATAAAGAAATTTAAAAAATAATATAATATCAAAATATTAAACTCTCTAGTTAGATTAGTATGCCTGAAGTTTGACTCTGGTAAAAAAAAAAAAACAGTACAATGTAACAGGTGTGCAACTTTGCACCGTTCCCACCACCAGCATTCTGTGTCCCCAGTCCCTCCACTGGAAGCTACAGCAGTTCTCCCAAGGTTGCAGATATCGGTTGACTATTATTTCTACAGCTGTCTGTCTATATTTGCCCTTTTTTTGTTTTCCTACAGTCCTCAAAATTCATGTTCTTATCTTAGTTGATAGTGTAGTTTTGGGTTCAAATAACAGATACTTGATTATCTTTGTTGATTCTCAGTTTGTGTGAAACTCTTCTGTCAAGTGCTGACCTAGTTATGTAAGTTTTCTTTTCACTTCTTTTGCTTAGATAAGTACTCTTATGAGACTAAAGAGCTGTGTTGTTGTTGTTGTTGTTATTGGAAATGAATACTTTTCTTGCTCTGTGCCTTTTTCTTTTGCTCTTTCTGAAGTCTAAGAGGAGACAGATGCCTGGGAAAAAGGGGATAATTTCAAAGTTGTCACAGGAGAAGAGAATCTTCACATTTTTTAGGCTTATCTGTAGATTCATTTAGCATCACAACCTAGTGGCTGAGTTTAAGCCACAGCTCACACCCCTTCCCCTGTTCTTGGTTCTCCTTTGTGTCTGCATTTCACCACCCGATGGGTTCTCTAATTTAAATCTGTTGGACAGCCTGAACAATAAGTCATTATTAATTTAATAATTTTCAGAGTGTGCTTGGTGGATCAGAGGAAGTGGATCTGCCCTTGGAACTCTCTCCCTGCACATACTTGATGCTTTGTCTTTTCTGCATTAACTTTTCCAGAGTAGCCCACATCTGGGGGTTAATATGACTATGGGAGTTTAATTGCTGTAGTGTTATTAGGCTTGTCAGTGTTGGCCACGGGAACCCAGGTGGCACAGACTTGGATAATGTGTTTAATGGCCTTGTTAACTGATATATTTCTTTTAGCCCTGTCATTAAATTCCCTTTGTGGCAAGCTCACAGCAATTGCTGTAGGCCACTATGTTGCAAAGTGCAGTTGCTCTAGGGACCAGAGACTCTGGGAGCCATAGACCAAATTAAGGGGATGCAGACTGGCACGTGCCTTTGAATATGTCTCAGTACAGCACTTCTGAGAAGTATCCATGGAATTGCAAGTGGCTTTGCATGATGACATCCCTCTGTCGCTCTGTACATAAAATCATCTTTAAATACAATATGGGATTTGACCTGAGTGTGAGAAAGTGACAGGTGTAACTGTGTGACCAGAGTCACCAAGGTCTACTGCAGATACGACCATAGGGAATATTATTAACCCATACTTAGGATGAACCATCTGAAAGACACATACACGGAGCCTTTTGAAAATGTTAATTCATTTATTCTTTGGAAATACCCTATAGGTAGCCATTAGCTTTTATAGTTCATTCATTCATTCATTCATTTATTTATTGGATAGAGACAAGCAAAAATTGAGAAGAATGTGGGGTACAGAGGGAAAGAGACCAAGATATACCTGCAGCCCTGCTTCACCACTTGCAAAGCTTTCCCCCTGCAGGTGGGGACCTAGGGCTTGAACCTGGGTCCTTGAGCATGGTATCACATCTGCTCAACCAGGTGTGCCACCACCCAGCCCGCCGTCTCTATTTAATTTCTGGAGAGATAAACCAATGCTTTCAAGACCATTTAGCTTGTGAATAAAAATAACATAGAATATGACTGCGGGACTTTAATGTTGCCTTGTCATTTTTGCAAGATTCCCAAAGTTCCTAAACAGGAAGGGTAGAGTTTGTTGGCCTTTGCCCTTTGGCCTAAGAAATGATCAGGATTAAGGTCTAGTTGACTGCACTGTGGAACCCTTGCAAAAGGCAACCACAGCAAGGAGTCCAATATAAATTAAGAAAGAGCTTATATGTGTAGCAGGATGTAGCGACAAGGCGGGCACCCACTCTTCCATAATCTCAGTCCCTGGATTATTAACTGGAGCTCACTGGAGTCACTCTGTCTGTCGGTGGGATTACTAAGGGACAGGACACCATGATGAGCGCTAACCTGACTCTAAGCCAGGTGCCATTCCCTGGCCCTGACTCCGGTGTCATTCCTGTGTCTCCAGCTCCTTCACCTGCGACCTCCCGGTTTCTCTCTTCTGACCTGTGGCAGTTTCCTGCTATGTGTCTATATACTTATTTACTTTGGGTCCTCCTTTTTTCCCCAACACAGTGCATGCCCCAGTGCATTAACTGAAGTTGCTCAGTAGGAAAATTAACATCACAACAGATTTTAGGGACATTCCCCAGCTTATCTTCAGTTTGTCAATTTTCAGTGTCTAATCATATATCAAACCAACTCATCACTGAACAAAACTCAGACCTTTTCCTCTTGTGTCAGCTTCACAAATAATGTGCATTTTGCAAATTGAGAGTCAGCAGAGCTGAGAGAGAAACAACTTTAGCTCCGGAGCACTCACCTCTGAGAGCCTCTCAGACCCTGAGCTCTGAGCATAGAAGCCCTTACTTACACTGAAAACCCAGTCGTCAGTGAAGAGCCGGGCATAGTGCAGGTCTTCAACACATGGTTGAAGAATTGAAAATGATGAATTGTAGGGTAGGGACAGGATAGGGTGTACACACACCATTCAGGACTTCTTTACTTCACACTGAAGGGCAGGTATGGTTGGACAGAGGTGGGTCTACCAAGTCTGTAGTTTGGCTGCAAGGTTGCGTTGGCATTGAGGTTAGACAGTCAGCCTCAGTTTCAGGGTATGAGTGATGGGACCAAGGGCAGTAGGTAATTTCTTACACTAGCTCAAAAGTCGTAATACATCAACCAGTTAAAGGAGAGGGAAGAGAAGAAAGCTCGCTAGGAATAACCTGAAGTTGGCAATGCAAACTAGACATGGCCTTTATTTGCCAATTTGATGTCACTCTTAACCTTAAACATTCCTCTTGGACTCTATTTCTCATTGCTATTGGGCAGAGAAATTCTTGCTTTATATTCCTATGATTCAAATGGTCCACCAGCTCTGAGAAAGTCTGTTCTAGCCAGAAACTAGCCCACAGACATAATCGCCGAGGCATCACTGGTTGCCAGAAGGTAGCCCACAGACATAATTGGCCAAGGATCACTGGTTTTCCTCTAGAAAAATAATCTATCAAAAAATTACTGGACGGCTAAGAGGTCGAGGGAAAAGGTAAACATTCACTGAAGGAGTTCAGAAGAGAAGTGATGAAGCAGTAAGCCAAGAAAAGACTGAAGACCGGTGCTATCACTTCTGATTTTAGCTGCCATGAGCCCTGGAATAGGAAGGAAGTACAGACAGAAGAAAGATTAGAGAACCAGCTAGGTGGAGCATAGTTAAAATATGGGCCCCTTGAAGATAATTATGTGAACTTAATAAATCTATTCTTTGTAAAACTTTCAATTTCTATCATTTTATTTTTTAATTTTTTAAAAATCATCTTTATTTATTGGATAGAGACAGCCAGAAACTGAGAGGGAAGGGGAAGATAGAGAGGGAGGGAGAGACAGAGAGACACCTGCAGCCCTGCTTCACTACTTGTGAAGCTTTTCCTCTTCAGGTGGGGACTCGGACTCGAACCCAGGTCCTTGTGCACTGTAAGCTGTTTGCTTAACTAAATGCGCCACCACCTGGCTCTCAATTTCTATCATTTTCACAGTTTTATTGATAAAGTCCTAACTTAGAAAATATTTACAAGACCAGGTGCTAACACACATGGTTAAGCACACTTAGTGCAAGCTCAAGGACTGGGTTCAAGCCCCTGCTCACCCACCACCTGCAGGGGAGACACTTCCACAAGCGGTGAAGCAGGTCTGTAGGTGAATATCTTTCTCTCTCCTTTTCTATTCCCCCTGCCTTTCTCAATTCAATTCTCCATGTCCTATAGAATAAAATAAATTTTAAAAAAGCAGAAAAGAGCAAAACAGCCTTTAGGAGCAGTGGATTAATACTGTTGGCATTGAGCCCCAATTGATAACCCTGGAGCCCAAAAGAAAAGTAAAGAAAGAAAATATTTGTGCTTAGCCTAGTGCCTGAGCAAACAGAAAGCAATTATAAGCAATTCTGAGACAAAAAAAGTAAATTCGTTCTTTGATTGTAAATATTTACTGGTACTTGGCATATGTGAGGTGTAGCACCAGATCAAAGCATCAGCTGAGAACAAGCCTCGGCTGTGGCTGTGAGGGCTCACCTGGCTGAGTGTGCACAGTACCCTGTGCGGGACCCAGAGTCAAGCTCCAGATCCCCACCTGGCTGAGTGTGCACAGTACCCTGTGCGGGACCCAGAGTCAAGCTCCAGATCCCCACCTGGCTGAGTGTGCACAGTACCCTGTGAGGGACCCAGAGTCAAGCTCCACCTGGCTGAGTGCCCACAGTACCCTGTGCGGGGACCTAGACTCAAGCTCCAGCTCCCCACCTGGCTGAGTGTGCACAGTACCCTGTGAGGGACCCAGAGTCAAGCTCCACCTGGCTGAGTGCCCACAGTACCCTGTGCGGGGACCTAGACTCAAGCTCCAGCTCCCCACCTGGCTGAGTGTGCACAGTACCCTGTGCGGGGACCCAGACTCAAGCTCTAGATCCCCACCTGGCTGAGTGGCACAGTACCCTGTGCAGGGACCCTGAGTCAAGCTCCACCTGGCTGAGTGCCCACAGTACCCTGTGCGGGGACCTAGACTCAAGCTCCAGCTCCCCACCTGGCTGAGTGCCCACAGTACCCTGTGTGGGGCCCCAGACTCAAGCTCCAACTCCCCACCTGCAGGGGAGAAGCTTCACAAGAGCTAAAGCTGTGCTGCTGGTGTCTATTTTTCTCATTCTCTTTCCCTCTGTACTTCCCTTTCACTCTCAATTTTTCTCCATTACTAGTCAATACAAATAAGTCAATATAAATCAAATAAACAACCCAAAGCCCTCAATTTAATGGGGGCAACCCACAATCTAGTGCGGAAATAAGTCTGCCACTCCCCTCCGTCCCCCAGAAGGAGACAGTCATACATTTCACCTTGTAATGGCAAAGACTAGCACTTAAACTAAGGTACCCTGAAGGCATAAGTGGAAAGAGATTCGTTTTACTTATTATTTTGTCTTGTATGCGTGAGCTTTTAGTATCATGGGAAGTGACACTTATTTTGAAAAGTGGAATTGTTTATGGCACCAGTCCAGAGAATTATAATAGAAAGCCAAGGGGGCATGGCCAGCAGGACGCATGCCTTATCCTGCATAAAGACACAGCACAAGGCCTTGTCCACAGCTGGCTATTCCACTTTGCCTACCCTCACTTGAAACATGCCCAAATGGTCTTTTGCCCAAGCTGCTCAGTTCATTCTAGGGATATCTATTTGACAAACAAATGCAGATATGCAACATAAAACTGTTAAAAATACAAACTCACCTAAAAACTCACCAATTTATAACTGTGACTTCTTGAGGTTTCAATGCTGTTGGCCCACAGAAAGTTGGCAGGGAGTCCCTAGACTGACAGCACTAAGTGGTAGGAATGGGGAGAGGGGGATACCTGGCTGAGTGCACAGGTAACCATGTGTACAGCCCTGGGTCCAACTCCCTGGTTCCCACCTGCAGAGGAGAGGGCTGAGTGTTCATGAGTGCTGAAGGAGGGATGCTGGTATCTCTCTTTCTGTCTCTTTATCTCCCCTTCCCCTCTCAAATCATCTCCATTCTAGCAGAGAGAGAGAAAAAGAGAGAGAAAAAGAGAGACAGGGAGACACAGAGAGACAGAGAGAGAAATGAAACAGTCACTGGCATCAGTAGACTCAGTGTGTACAGGTACCAAAGCCCAGTCATAAACCTGGTGATTCGTTAATTAAATAATACAAAAATTAAAAAGAACAACAAAATGAATACTAGCAGTACTATCATAGAAGGAGGAGAGAGTATAGTGGACAACAGTAACAGCAGGTGTCTGGGAAAGATGGAGAAAGATGGGACTGGATCCTGAATCTGTTGACACAAGGAACCAATGATCGTTCCATGGCTGTAGCCTCCCTGTAGGAACAGGCGGTCTTTCAATTGCTGTAGCCTCCCTGTGGGAACAGGTGCTCTTTCCATGGCTCTAGCCTCCCTGTAGGAACAGGCGGTCTTTCCATGGCTCTAGCCTTTCTGTAGGAACAGGCAGTCTTTCCATTGCTCTAGCCTCCCTGTAGGAACAGGTGGTCTTTCCATGACTCTAGCCTCCCTGTAGGAACTGGTGGTCTTTCCATTGCTCTAGCCTTCCTGTCAGACAGGTGATCTTTTCATGGCTCTATCCTCCCTGTAGGGACAGGTGGTCTTTCCATGGCTCTAGACTCCTTGTAGGAACAGGCGGCCTTTCCATGGCTCTAGCCTTCCTGTAGGAACAGGCGGTCTTTCCATGGCTCTAGCCTTCCTGTAGAAACAGGCGGTCTTTCCATTGCTCTAGCCTCCCTGTAGGGACAGATGGTCTTTCCACGGCTCTAGCCTTCCAGTGGGAACAGGAGGTCTTTCCGTGGCTCTAGCCTTCCTGTCAGAAAAGGTGGTCTTTCCATTGCTCTAGCCTTCCTGTCAGAAAAGGTGGTCTTTCCATGGCTCTAGCCTCCCTGTAGGAACAGGTGGTCTTTCCATTGCTCTAGCCTCCCTGTAGGAACAGGTGGTCTTTCCATGACTCTAGCCTCCCTGTAGGAACAGGTGGTCTTTCCATGACTCTAGCCTCCCTTTAGGAACAGGTGGTCTTTCCATTGCACTAGCCTTCCTGTCAGAACAGGTGGTCTTTCTATTGCTCTAGCCCTCCTGTCAGAAAAGGTGCTCTTTCCATGGCTCTAGCCTCCCTGTAGGAACAGGCGGTCTTTCCATGGCTCTAGCCTTTCTGTAGGAACAGGCGGTCTTTCCATTGCTCTAGCCTCCCTGTAGGAACAGGTGATCTTTCCATGGCTCTAGACTCCTTGTAGGAACAGGCGGCCTTTCCATGGCTCTAGCCTTCCTGTAGGAACAGGTGGTCTTTCCATGGCTCTAGCCTTCCTGTAGAAACAGGCGGTCTTTCCATTGCTCTAGCCTCCCTGTAGGGACAGGTGGTCTTTCCACGGCTCTAGCCTTCCAGTGGGAACAGGAGGTCTTTCCGTGGCTCTAGCCTTCCTGTCAGAAAAGGTGGTCTTTCCATTGCTCTAGCCTTCCTGTCAGAAAAGGTGGTCTTTCCATGGCTCTAGCCTCCCTGTAGGAACAGGTGGTCTTTCCATTGCTCTAGCCTCCCTGTAGGAACAGGTGGTCTTTCCATGACTCTAGCCTCCCTGTAGGAACAGGTGGTCTTTCCATGGCTCTAGTCTCCATGTAGGAACAGGTGGTCTTTCCATTGCTCTAGCCTCCCTGTAGGAACAGGTGGTCTTTCCATTGCTCTAGCCTCCCTATAGGAACAGGTGGTCTTTCCATTGCTCTAATCTCCATGTAGGAACAGGTAGTCTATCCATGGCTCTAGACTCCCTGTAGGAACAGGTGGAATTTCCATTGCTCTAGACTCCCGGTAGGAACAGGTGGTCTTTCCATGGCTCTAGCCTTCCTGTAGGAACATGTGGTCTTTCCATTACTCTAGCCTCCCTGTAGGAACAGGTGGTCTTTCCATTGCTCTAATCTCCATGTAGGAACAGGTAGTCTATCCATTGCTCTAGACTCCCTGTAGGAACAGGTGGACTTTCTATTGCTCTAGACTCCCAGTAGGAACAGGTGGTCTTTCCATGGCTCTAGCTTTCCTGTGGGAACAGGTGGTCTTTCCATTGCTCTAGCCTCCCTGTAGGAATAGGTGTGCTGGGAAATTATGCTGATGCAGTCACATCTGCCATGTTGTCTCCTCAGGTTACTGCTAGTTCCCGCGAGAGTTGGGACATTCTCGGAGTGCCTCTTCCACCATGTTGTGCCCTCAGGGCATTGTCTATATCTCCGCGATATCTGGAGTGCTTTGGTTACTCCTCCCTCTTCCCATTCTCATGAGAGTTATCATCCTATCCTGGAGTGCTATGGTTACTCCTCCCCCTTCCCATTCTCGCGAAAGCTGCTCCTATAAAAGCCTTTCTTCTTCCGCACCTCTCTCTCTTGCCAGCGCTTCACTCCAGTGTTCAGACGCAGGAACGATTACTGTGTGAGGCAGCCATTTTTGCTACCTCCACGTGGCCCAACCTGCTTCTCTAGCACCCAACTCTGAGGTTCCAGCGCAAATAAAGATTTGTGTTTCCTCTTCGCTCCGGACCCCCTCTCTCTTCTCTGCGGCCCACGCACAACAACATCTGGCTCAACAACATCTGGCACTCAACGTGTCCCGCACTCACGCCCAGCCTGAGGTCCAGAAAGGCCGCCCAGACACAGGTAAGTGGCATCCGCCCACCTCTGTGGCCCCGCTTTTCCCTCCACCATGGGAATTTTTTCGTTTTATGAGGAGGTGTCCCAGTTATTATATCCTTCTGCCCTGGGACAGATTCATGCTCTCACAGACAGTTTAATTTTCGCTACCCCTTGGATTTTTATAACTGTGGTTGCCACTTACATGATATGTACAACGTGGTCTGCCATGAGGATAAGTGACCTTGAGGCTGAGATACGAGAGTTAATGCACATGTGCTTAAGACTCAGATGTCCTCAGCGATCAGCAGATAGACCCAGAACTTCCATTCCCACAGACACGTACATGTCTTCAGAAGCTCCTCCTCCGACCCCGCCCCCTGCCACCCAGGGTTCAGCTTCTCCTGAGATACAAGAGTTAAGAGATATGTACTTACAACCTAAACGCCCTAAGCGATTTGCAGTCAGCACCCAAACTTCTGTCCCTGCAGACACATGCTCAGTTCCTTCTGCGGCTTCCATGACCCCTTCACCCGCTGTCCTGCAGACACGTGTTCAACTCCTGCAGATATGTCTTCAGTTCCTTCTGTGGCAGATGTTGTTTTCGATGGATTATGTTGTTTTCGCCGGGCTGGCTTCACGGGCGGGTAACAGAAGACCAGGGACTCATGGTTGAGCTGTAGGCAGTATCTCTTTATTCACACAGCACAATCTAAGATGAGCTAAGCTAAACTCAAGGTAAAGTACTCTAAAACTCACAATGCTGTCTTTATATATACTTCCCAAGTAGGGTGGAAACAGGATGTGACATAGAGAGGGTGGAGAGAAAAGTGACTGGTGGAAATCAGGGTGTGACAAAGAGGGGATCAGGGTGTGACAAGGAGGGGATGGAGCAGGCGAGAATCCTATCACTGAACCACAAATGCCCTGGAGGGAGGGTGGAACTTGTTAACAGTGGTTATGTAAATAGAATGAAGTGGTTATGTAAATAGAATAGTGTTAAGCAGTGGGGATTTAAACCAAATGAAACAGAAAGGGTCTCATGCATACCAACAGGCAGACACGTGTTCAGTTCCTTCTGCTTCTCTGGCCCCGCCCCCTGCTTCCCCTGAGGCTTCCGGTTCTCTAGCCCCTCCTCCTACCGCCCCAGTTTTGGCTTCCCCTAAGGCTTCTGCTTCTCTGACCCCACCCCCTGCTAACACGTCATCATTAAGAGACCTAGTGACTGAGGTACGGGAGTTAAAGGCAGCATTTAAGGACTTTAAACCATGTGCAGTCCACCCCAAGAGCTCCGTCCCCGTAGATATGTGTGCAGTTTCCCCTGCGGCCACTACAGCAGTTTCCACAGCACCTTCCACTTCTGTAGCTCCCTCTCCTGCACCATCGGACCAAATCCACACCTTCCTGGTAAACGTGGCCCCTTCTAAACAAAACCCTCAGCTGTGGCAGCCATACTCCTCTAAAGATTTTGGAGCACTTAGACAACCGGTCAGGGAGGACGGATGCACACTCCATGGACCAAGTCCGTTTTAAGGAGTTTTTACCACCATCTTAACACGCCCCAAAATTGGAAAGATCTGGCTCGTGCTGCACTCCCAGACCCCCTCTACCTACAGTGGAAGGTATGCTTCCACAATGAGTGCTCTAGACAATCGCAGGAAAATAGTAACAAACAGGTAGAATGGGATTCTGATGCTTTGTTTGGAGAAGGAGCTTATGAATCTGGAGCTCAGCAGGCAGAAGCCAGGTTCCCAACCGGTTATTTTGAACAGGTACGCATCTGTGCAACACAAGCATGGGAAAGGGTGACCCCACCCGATGTAGATTCATCAGTTCCCATTAACTCTCTTCGTCAAAGCACTGATGAATCATTAGCGAGCTTCATCTCAAGGGTGAAGACAAGTCTAGAGAGAAAGGTTTATAATCCTGACGTCTGCTCACTACTCCTGCGCTCTATTGTCTGGGAAGGCATGATACCACAATTCCATCACGCATGCCTTAATTTTAAATACCTACACCCAGATAATTGGATTTTAGCGACACAGGAACTTACATCAGGCAATTATGGGGCATCTGCTATGACACAGGTTTATGCAGTTACCCCACGTAAGCAAAACGGGGCCTGCTTTCAGTGTGGTCACCAAGGACATTGGTGTAACCAATGTCCTGATAAGCTGCGACCACGCCTCCAGTCAGGGAAACCCCGCCTCCAGTTAGAGCGACCACACCTCCAGTCAGAGCAACCCCGCTTTCAGTCAGGGAGCCAGAGGCCATGTATTGTTTGTCCAAGATGTCATAAAGTGTTTCACTGGAAGAGAGATTGTTGGTTCAAATTTCATAAGATGGCATGCCCCTGAATGGTACAAATTCAGGGCCTGAGATTTTGTTGACCACTCCTGTTTTAGAATGAGGTCATCCTTCTATGACAGTAAAGATTGGCAATATTCCTTTTAAATTTTTGATTGACACGGGGGCAGCAAAGATGATTTTAAGGCAAGAAGAGGTTCCCCAAGATTGGGAACTCATCCCTGGACCCAGTTTACATGGAGTAGGAGGGGTGACCCAATCATTTCGCACACGAGATTCACTCATGTGGGAAGACCCGGAAGGTTCTACTGGACACTTCCACCCTTTGGTATCTTATATTAGCACCAACCTATTGGGCAGGGATATTCTGGAATGTCTTGATGTTAGGATATCCACAGATGCCTCTGCAGAGCGTAACACTCATTCCCGCGAGACCAAGTCTAATCAGCACCCCCAATACTAAATGCCATTGTTCGTAGCCAAACACCCCGCTTAAGCTGGCTTTCTAATGAGCCTGTCTGGGTGGAACAATGGCCTTTACCTAGGAATAAGCTAGAAATTTTAAAAGAGCTCGTCCAAGAGCAGTTGTCCTTGGGACACATTCGTCATTCTCGAAGCCCATGGAATACTCCTGTCTTTGTGATTAAAAAGCGCTCGGGAAAAAGGCACCTCCTCCAAGATCTCCGTGCAGTTAATAAAACCATGCAGGTCTGGGGCTCCCCCCAAAGGGGTTTGCCTCTTGCTTCTGCAATTCTCACAGGAATTCCAATCATAGCTATTGATATACAAGATTGTTTTTTCTCTATTCCCTTGCATCTGCAAGATTGTAAACGTTTTGCCTTCTATGTTCCTTCTATTAATAACGCCAGCCCTGCTGATAGATTTGAATGGGTGGTGCTGCCCCAGGGTATGGCCAATAGTCCTACAATTTGTCAAGAGACTGTTAAATCTGCTCTTGTCCCATATATTAATAAGGGCCTTAATGTTTTTCATTATACAGATGATATTTTAATATGGGAAAAATCAGATACAGATCTCTATGCCTTACGTGATTTTCTCATTCCTGCATTAAAGAAAAGTGGCCTTAATGTAGCCCCTGAGAAAATACAGCTAATCCCTCCAGTATCTTTCTTAGGTTCAGAGATTTCTTTAACGCAAATTCGTCCCTTAAATCCTAATGCCACCTTTCCTTCTAACCTTACTCTTGCTTCTTTACAAAGTTTTCTAGTAAATTTAAATTGGCTTAGGCAGTATCTCTATCTGCCTACAAGCTGCCTCCAATCACTGTTTGACCTTTTAAAAGGAAACAAACAGCCCTCCTCAAAATGTCAGTTAACTCCCGAGGCCTCCTTGGCACTGGAAAGGGTTAACCAGGGCCTCCAGGACATGCACCTTGTTTGATTCTCTCCCTCCTCTCCAGTAAACCTTCTAATCTTCAACTCCACCCCCACAGTAGTAGGGGCACTGTGGCAAGACCATGGAGTTCTTGAGTGGCTTCACACGCCAGTAGGAGGAACTCCAAGACTCCTTACTGAGATAGACGCGTTAGCATTCATGGTTTGCCAAGGAAGAAATAGGTCTGTGCAGGTCTTAGGGAAAGAACCGGATTTAATTATTCTGCCCTTTTCTCTCACAGATACAGAGTGGCTCATACGCCATCATTCCTATTTTGCCATAAGCTTCATGGAGTTTCCAGGACAAATAGATAAACATTTTCCTTATAATAAATTGATAGGTTCTTTACTTCTTTTGCCTCTACTAGCACCTAAACTTTTCTCTCAAGATCCCATTCATTCTGCTCCTACATTCTTCACTGATGGTGGAAAAAAGTGAGCTGCTGCCCTTATATATTACCCAGACAAACAACCCCCTAAACCTCTCTTTACTGAGCTTCCTGAGAATTCCCCTCAGTACAAAGAACTTTATGCTGTTTTCCTTGCATTAAAAGCTGTGCCAGAATCCTTCAACTTTTTTTCTGACAGTGTGTATACTGTTAACTTACTTCCATGGCTTGCTCGTTCCTATGTGAAAATTGATGACAACCCACTTTCTCCTCTCGTGATTCAAATCGCCTCTATGCTCTCTTCTCGAACCCAACCACTATATATTCAGCACCTTTGTTCCCACAGCCCTCTTCCTGGTTCCCTGTCCGAAGGGAATGCTGCAGCTGACTGCCTTGCCTCCACAGGAGCTCTCCTAGTCTCTGTCTCTGATCTTGCTGACTTTCATTCCCTAACCCATGTTAATCTTATAGGCCTTCGAGCTCGATTTCCTGATGTTCCGTTACCACAATTAAAACATATCCTAGCTACATGCTCTTCCTGTGCAAGTCTCATAAAAACACCTGCTATTCAGACTCTTGGTGTTAACCCCCGAGGCTTAAAAGCTAATGCTATCTGGCAAATTGATGTCACCCACATACTAAACTTTGGCAAACAAAAATATGTGTTTGTCTCAATTGATACCTTTTCTAAATTTATGTGGGCAACAGCTCAGACAGAAGAAAGCTCTAAAAAGCTTATAAGCCATATGCTCTCCTGTTTTGCTGTGATGGGCTTACCTCTTCAAGTGAAAACTGACCGTGGACCAGTGTTTACCAGCAAACAATTTAAAGATTTTTGTTCCCTCTGGAACATTACTCATACCACAGGCATTCCCTATAAGCCACAGGGACAAGGCATTGTCAAGAGGGCCCATCAAACCCTTCAGGCTCAATTAAATAAATATAAAGGAGGAAGGTACCCCCCCCCAACCTCCAGCTAGCAAAATCCTTAACTACGTTAAATCTCTTTAATATTTACAATTGCTCGGACTTACCTCCTATTATTCTTCACTGGCAAACACCATCTACTCTCCCATCTATTAAGGTCAAATGGAGAGACCCACTCGATAAGATTTGGAAAGGACCTGACCCTCTATTGACCATGGAAAGAGGTTTTGGATGCATTTTCCAACACAGTTACTCTAAACCTGTCTCGGTTCCTGCCCGCCATGTCCGACAATACCCTCATGATGGCACAGTTATCCCTGAAGAACAAGAAATACAAGAGGACTAGATGCAGGATTCATCCCAGGATCCATAATATGACATGGCAGAACCTACAAAAGTTGGCTCACAGAGCCCTCTCTCCTACCCCTTCCCTGAATGTCTTATGTTATGAATGGCCAGTTGTGTTTTGTGAGTGAGTGTGTTGAATGACCAAAAATTGTTGTATGACCCATCTGCTCAGAGTATTCTAAATGTTAAAACCATTGTCACTAACATGTGTTAACTCTCTAAGTAACCTGAGTCTGTTTATAGTCCAAAGTCAATTATAGTAAACCTCTAACTTGTTGCAAGTTTTATTGTTTTCCACAAGTAAGTGATTACAGCTATCAAGCCTTCATATGAGGAATCATCTGTTCATATGGTAAGGTAGTAAACTGTAAGAAGTTCCTCCATATCCAACCTATGTAAATTAACAACATTCACGTATTCTTGTAAACTTAACTGGGGTATCTTGTTTTGTCACCATAAGCCATGCCTTTGTCAGCCAACAATTTAAAGATGTTTCTCTTTATAATATCACCCATGCCACGGACATTCTTTACTACCCCCAAAGACAAATGGCTGTTTCCCCTAGACATCACATACACTGACTGCTTCCCTTAGACTTAAGATATGATCCTACCTCTTCATACCAATAGATACATTCCCCCTTCCTTACCTGTCTACCCTTAGTTGTAGGACCCTAGTTTGTTTTACTTCTTCTGCTCACAATAGGTCCTATAATTTTTTAAAAACATTCTAATTAATTTATTAATGAGAAAGAGAGGAGGAGAAAGAAAGAACCAGATATCTTTCTGGTACACATGCAGCCAGGGATCGAATTTGGGATCTCACACTTGAGAGTCTAACGCCTTATTCACTGCGACACCTCCCAGACCATGGTCCTATAATTCTTAATAAGCTCATGGCCTTTTAGCGGCAACAGATTGATGCCATAAAGATGCAACCTATACAAACTCACTATCATAGGCTGGACATGGCAGAATATTGAGTTGCTGTGGAGGATTTGCCCCCTCCATCAGAACGTTCACCATGTAGAGGGCTGGCTAGCCAATGACAGGTAAGAGGAAACTAGCGCTATCCAGTCAACCTAAGACAGGGCACCTGGTACTACTGGGCAAAAATGACTAGGTGTTCCAGTGACGGGTAAGACGGAAGGCTGATCCCCAACCTAAGATAGGCACAGTCCACCCTGCCACAAAACAAAGTCCACCAAACATCAAAACATGGCATAAGACAGGGGGACATGTGAGGAGCCCCATGTGCCCTCATGGTTGCTATTGGCATGGCCATAGAGTTTATGTTAAAAGATAGTTATTGGGAATCTGGCGGTGGTGCAGCGGGTTTAGTGCAGGTGGCGCTAAGTGCAAGAACTGGCTTGAGGATCCCAGTTTGAGCCCCTGGCTCCTCACCTGCAGGGGAATCACTTCACGGGTGGTGAAGCAGGTCTACAGGTGTCTTTCTCTCCCCCTGTCTTCCCCTCCTCTCTCCATTTCTCTCTGTTCTATCCAACAACCACAATATCAGCAATAACAACAATATTATTACAACAATAAAACAACTAGGGCAACAAAGGCAAGATACAAAAAAAAAGGGATAAGATAGTTCCTGCTTCCCTACACCTAAGAGTATTTGTTAAAAGATACATTCTTTTCCCCCATGAATCACCCAGGACCTTTCAGATAATGGCTGACTACCATGACAAATAATATAAAATATAGTCATAAATGAATAGGAAAGATACACCCCCCAATACTCAGTTGGTCAAGGCACCAAACCTCTTTTTCTATAAAGCATTCAAATCAGATGCCCTGCTAGCCACGAGAAGCAGATTGTTTGTGTTTCTTCCACAGGAATCCCCCCCAAAAAAATCTGGACCCCTGCACACCCTGACATCACCCACTAGATGGCACGACTACAGTGGCAAACCCCCCGAAACCCTAGATGTCACCTGACGCGATCTGAAGAACCTGATTCACAGACTCCAAGGACAGAACTTTTTTACTGCCTGTCTGCCTTTCCTGCTTCTGCTTTGACCTGTCACGTTTTGGTGGTTCCAGCTCACTCTCTACAGAAAAGCAGAATTCCAGAGGCTGGCCTTCCTCATGCAGCATTTCATCCCCTGCCATTTCTCCCACTAGTTGCCTACTTTGGACTGAGACTTCTATCAGACTTGCTGGCATACCCTTTGGACACTTTAGACAATTTTACAGCAGCTTTCTTCCCTTCACGTTGCTGGTTTTTCATAGACTGACCCTGAGTAGTTCACAGACTTTACACACTGTTGCTCTGGGCATTAGATAAAAAGAAAGGGGGAGATGCTGGGAAATTATGAGATGCTGGAAAATCAGCCATGTTGTCTCCTCAGGCTACTGCTAGTTCCCGCGAGAGTTGGGACATTCTTGGAGTGCCCGTTCCACCATGTTGTGCCCTCAGGGAATTGTCTATATCCCTGTGATATCCGGAGTGCTTTGGTTAGTCCTCCCCCCTCCCATTCTCACGAGAGTTATCATCCTATCCTGGAGTGCTATGGTTACTCCTCCCCCTTCCCATTCTCATGAAAGATGATCCTATAAAAGCCTTTCTTCTTCCGCACCTCTCTCTCTTTCCAGCGCTTCACTCCGGTGTTCAGACGCAGGAAAGGTTACTGCATGAGGCGGCCATTTTCACTACCTCCATGTGGCCCAACCTGCTTCTCTAGCACCCAACTCTGAGGTGCCAGCGCAAATAAAGATTTGTATTTCCTCTTGGCTCCGGACTCCCTCTCTCTTCTCTGCGGCCCACGCACAACAGTATCTGGCTCAACAACACAGGTGGTCTTTCCATGGCTTTAGCCTCCCTGTAGGAATAGGTGGTATTTCCATTGCTCTAGCCTTCCTGTGGGAACAGGTGGCTTTTCCATAGCTATAGCCTCCCTGTAGGAACAGGTGGTCTTTCCATGTCTCTAACCTCCCTGTAGGAACAGGTGGTCTTTCCATGGCTCTAATCTCCATGTAGGAATAGGTGGTCTTTCCATTGATCTAGCCTCCCTGTAGGAAGAGGCAGTCTTTCCATTGCTCTAGCCTCCCAGTAGGAACAGGCGGTCTTTCCATGGCTCTAGCCTTCCTATAGGAACAGGTGGTCTTTCCATGGTTCTAGCCTCCCTGTAGGAACTGATGGTCTTTCCATGGCTCTAGCTTTCCTGTAGAAACAGGTGGTCTTACCATTGCTCTAGACTCCCTGTAGGAACAGGTGATCTTTCCATGGCTCTAGCCTCCCTGTCGGAACAGGTGGTCTTTCCATGGCTCTAGTCTCCCTGTAGGAACAGGTGGTCTTTCCATGGCTCTAGCCTCCCTGTAGGGACAGGTGGTCTTTATATGGCTCTAGCCTCCATGTAGGAACAGGTGGTCTTTCCATGGTTCTAGCCTCCCTGTAGGAACTGGTGGTCTTTCCATGGCTCTAGCCTTCATGTAGGAACATGTGGTCTTTCCATGGTTCTAGCCTCCCTGTAGGAACTGGTGGCCTTTCCATGGCTCTAGCCTTCCTGTGGGAACAGGTGGTCTTTCCATGGCTCTAGCCTTCATGTAGGAACATGTGGTCTTTCCATGGCTCTAGCCTCCCTGTCGGAACAGGTGGTCTTTCCATTGCTCTTGTCTCCCTGTAGGAACAGGTGGTCTTTCCATGGCTCTAGCCTCCCTGTAGGAACAGGTGGTCTTACCATTGCTCTAGACTCCCTGTAGGAACAGGTGATCTTTCCATGGCTCTAGCCTCCCTGTAGGAACATGTGGTCTTTCCATTGCTCTAATCTCCATGTAGGAACATGTGGTCTTTCCATGGCTCTAGCCTTTTTGTAAGAACAGTTTTTCTTCAGATAGTCACACACTGTAGAGTTGTGCAGTCAGTCAGACATCCTTGAGGATCATTTACAGTAATGAACATACCAAGTAATCTGTTCTATGGTGGGTTATGAAGCTACTGTAAGAAAGTGGGTGGGGGGAAGGACACAAGAGATAACAGCTAATGAACTTCAGTAAAAGGCCAAAATCATGGACAGATGTCATCAAACTGGGAGAGTGGTGGCTAAGGTGCACTATTTCTGGGACTGAGTTAAAGAAACAACTGTCAGTTGGAAAAATAAATAAATAAAAGAAACTCACCCAGCCACAGGTGAGTACAGACTCATGTGACTCATGAAAAAGGTAAGGATGTTACTTCCAGGACTAAAAGCCCTTGCTCAGACACAGCTGACCCCAAATTGGAAGATTGATAGCTAAGCTGCACAACTTCCAGGTTCAAGATAAAGCAGAAAAATAACTGCTAAAAAGATTTTAAAAATCACCTAAAAACTCACCAATTTACAACTGTGACTTCTTAAGTTTCCGCAATGCTGTTGCCCCACAGAGGCTGGAACACCAGCAGGGATACTGACCCAGCCTAGTGACTCTAGATAAAATCTCCCCTCCACAACCAAGATATATAAACAGGAAAATCAAACAGCTCAGCCAGAGTGTCTCTTGCTGGAACAACAAAAGAATACTAAACGAGGAAACTGAGAAACACACAGGAGACAACAATGACAGAAAAACCAAATGACCAGACATACACAGCTCTAGGAAAAAAAAATGACAAGAGTTCACAAAAGTCATTATGAAACCAATTCAAGAAACTAAGCTTAATATTCAAGAACTAGGGCTGGGTGGTGGTACACCTGGTTGAACTCACATGTTATAATGGTAAAGGACCTGGGTTTGAGCCCCTGGTTCCCACCTGCATGGGGGAAGCTTTGTGAGTGGTGAAGCAGAACCACAGGTGTCTTTTCCTCTTGACTTCTGGATCTCTCTATCCAATAAATAAATAAAGATAATTTTTTAAAAAATAAAAACTATTCAAGAACTAAGTGATCATTTTACCAAAGAATTATAAAGTAAAAAAATATAAATAATAAAAAAATAACTACAAACATGCAGGGCCCAAAATACACTTTGAATGCAGCTCAAGTTGCGGTAAGAGGCCTTGGAATTTAACTTAGTCAGATGGAGAAGAGAATACCAACACTAGAAGATACAACATCCACACTATGTGAATTTAAAACTCTTGGAGAGGAAAAGTGTATGAAAAATGAAGCACTTCTCTTTGAAATAGCAGACTCCATCAGGAAGACTAGTTTCTGAGTTATTGGGATCCCTGTGAAAGAAGAAAGGGAAAGAGGAGTAAAGAACATATTCAAAGAAATTACAGCAGCAAACTTTCCATACCTGAGCAATGTTCAAAATATAGAAATCCAAGAATGTGAGTGCACACTTAAAATTTTTAATCTAAAACAACACACAGGAAGACACATCTGACACCAAACATCTATACAGAATTGGTACATATTTACAAAAGAAGCAAAAATAACCCAATAAAAAAGTGTGCCAAAGAACTAAACAGTTTTCTTAAGGGATACACATGGTCCACAGGCACATGAAGAAGTGCTCCACTTCACTTATAACAGAGAAATGCAAATTAAGGCATCAGGCTGTGGTGTGCTTGGTCAAGTTCACATAATACTAAGTACAAGGACTTATACAAGGACCAGGGTCTGAGCCCCAGCACCCCATATGCATGGGGAAGCTTCACAAGAGGTAAATCAAGTCTAGTTGTTTCTCTTTCCCTCTCCCTCTCTATCTCCCCCTCCTCTCTCAATTTCTCTCTGTCCTACACAATAAAATGGAAAAATATGGCTTCCAGGAGTAGTGGGTTTGTAGTGTTGGTACCAAGCCCCAGAAATAACCCTGGAGTCAAAGAGAGAGAGGGATATATATATATATATATATATATATATATATATATATATATATATATATATATATATGGAGAGAGAGAGAGGCTAATTAAAACTATAAAACTACACTGTGATAAGACCTCACCCTAGAGAGAATTATGTATATCAATAAAGCAGAAAATGACAAGTGTTGGAGAGTTTGTGGAAAAAACGGAATTCCATTGCTGGTGGGAATGCAGACTGGAGAGGCACATTTGCAGGACCGTATGGAGAATCCTTACACAAATAAAAACAGAATTACTTTATGACCCAGAAATACCACTCTTTGGCATTTATCCAGTGGACAGTCAAGCACTTATTAGAAGGGACACATGCACAGATGTGTTCACAGCTGCATTATTCACAATAGCCAAAGAGTAGATCAGCCTACATGCCCATCATCAAATGGCTGCTAAAGAAGTTATGGGATATAAATTCCATGGACTATTATTCTGTAATCAAAAAAGATATTATTTTGTCCTTTGGAACAAAATGGATGGAATTGGAGGTGATTATATATTTAGTGCAATAAGTAAAGGGGTGAAAGACAGACAGCTACCAGGCAACACATATGGTTTCATTCAAATGTGTAATCTAGAGAACTTTTTTGCTTAAACTTGCAAAAAAAATATCCAAACAAAACAGAATCAAGCAATCTGTCTGGAAGACTTGTGAAAACTATGGCAGTTATCTTGGAAAATGGTAGTGTAGGGATATGGTACTTTGGTGTTGGGTATAGTGTGCTACTATACATTATAATCTAACCATCTTGGAACATGCTACTTATAACAAATAAACATTATTTTTAAAATTAAAGTTAAATTCTGAGTCAAAAAAGGTTAGTATTTTCCCTAAAGCAGTGGCAAGATACCCAAGGGTTTTAAGCATGTATGTGACTTAAGTGAGTTTGACTTCAAAACAGTAATCTGTCTTGCAGTGCTGAGTATATATTACAGAAGGGTAGGAGTGAGTCTTGGAGGTCTTGCTTATACCTTTGTCCAAGATAGTGCAATAAAGAGAGAAGTAAGCTGATAGACAGAAGAAAAATTAGTAAACAATTCTGATTGAAGTTGATGATGAAGTAACTATGGGGGAAGAAAGCTATCTCAATTTTCAGACATACATTATTACTTGCAAAGATAGATTGGGGGTGTTGCCATATATTGAGAAAGGAAATAATGGAGGAGGATTGGTTGGGGATTCAAGGTGGGAGTAGCTTTGAATTATGATATGAACTTGCTGAAATGGGAATATGGGTGCTTTGTTGCCACTCTTAAAATAGTGAAGGAATGTGTTCACTAGTCAGATTGAAGTCTGTGACTGAGGGGAGTGTTCTTGGCTTGAAGGGGCCCAGCAAGGTAGCTCCTGTGAACAGTCTGCTGAAGGTGTGGCCCAAGTTTATGCCTCTAACACTGGGGGAAGCATCTGTGCTCCATCCCTGACTTCTTTGTCTTTACCTCTTTATCTAAAGAAGTAATCCCAGAGTAGTGAGGCCCCCGTGATAACAACAACAAATTAGAAACTTGATAGTATTGGTATATAGTTGATCATGGAATAAAGATACTGAATGATGGAGTTTCCTAAAGAAAAGAAGTAATGTAAAATGAAGAGAGAGGCTGATCACTTGAATTCTCCCAAATGAACACCAGTTTCCTAGAAGACTATCAAAGAAGACAGAATGTTATGGACACACTCAGATTCCTATGGCATCAGTGTCATTTATTTAAAATTTTGGAATAAGGGAATAAAATGCAGGAATAAAATAAAAATCATGAGGCCAAAAGAGATAATCTCATTGTGTGTTTGGAACTGTTGACTCAGATTAAAGCTTCGTCTATTTAATTCAAGGCTTGAGAAATAGCTGGTAGTATAGTTCAGTCACAATGTGGGTCCATGCTGAATTGCAATCTCCTTTCTTTTTTTCCCCACATCTTAGTGGTAGGACTGAAACCTTGAGGGAAGGGTGCTGTGCTTTTATGGAATCTGATTATTGGCTCCTACAGTTAATATAGTACACTAGAGAGGGGAAGGTTAGCTGGAAACTCTATGATCTATGGATAAGAAATCTGAATCTAAGTGCTTTATACATAATAAGACTGTAGTGTGCTGGTAAGTGAAAAATTAGCCTCTTTTATAACCTCATACTGCATTTGCTCTTTAGAAATACTCCATAAAAACCAAAAAGATACTTCCTCTTAATGTCAATACTCAGAAATGACTTGCTTAGAATCCTTTCCTATGCCAAGTACTGTTTTGCTTCTTCCATTAGTGCCTTTGAGCCCACACCAATCCTGTGAGCTACATATCTTTACTATTAACATCCTCCATATGATGAATGTGAATGTGATTGTCCAAGGTCCAAATAATTGTCCACACTAATATATGTCAGATCAGACTATAAGCTCAGAAAATCGAGTTGCCCTTTATAGGACTGGAGCATAACCAGCAATAACGTCTTAAGGAGTCCCAGTGTGTAGGTCTCTTTAGTTCCTCAAGTAAGCACCTGGCCAGGAGACCCTCAATCACTGTAGGTCTAACCTCATCAGATAAAGAATGGATCACAAAAAGCTAGATAGGGGCAAGAGACTGACTCACTTAATGATGGACTTTTTGGTCACTACCAGGGCACCCCACCAAGAGGGTCTTAGTCAGGGAATCCTGGGATTCCTCCATAGACAATATGGGCCTAGACCTCTAATAGACCCCTCTCTCTACCATCACTGGTCACTGCCTTCAGAAACAACATCACAAGCCCTCTTGTGGGCCTCTCCATGACCTTGCTCTCACTGTAGAGCAGCAATGGTAGGGACAACCCTACTCTCTGAAGGGAGGCTGCTAAGCCTACTCTTCCCCTCGAGGAAGAGGGGTCCTGAAATGAGAGCAGCCTAGAGTGTTCCCAGCTGTGACCATGGACTGTGAGCTCAGACGGAGAGGGACTCAGAGTCTCAGAACTCCCTCACACGAAAATATACTCACTGTATCTCTAATACAAAATTTTGATTTAAAACAGACATAGTTATATTTGCTAAAGGTAGCTGCTGTGAAGAGCAAAGCCAGAAGAGACCTGGGCCCTGTGTCAGATCAATTGGATTAACTGTTAGTGGTATTTGTATACCTTCTTCATGCTTGAGAGCTACTTTCTGCCCTAATCCAGCTTCCTAGTCTTATTGCCAACTCTGACACCATCTTCCCAGACAATACTCTTAGTCCATCTGCAAGTTAGCTTTAAGGCTCAGGCAAAAATTACTAAAATCATGGACCCCTTGGAAAATACCTAAAATAGACTTCTTAGCATCTTCCCACATGAAGGTCTCTAGTTTCATCTGCTCTGTTCCCATGTTTGGGTTCCTGTTTATTAAACACTGTCCTGATTTATATTTTTACCACCTTTCAGCCACTAAGTTGCAGATGCTACTACCATGATTCCATCCTGACCTCCCTGATCAGACAACCTCACTAATGTGTCCTGGAGGCCCACCTCCCCAGAGCCCTGCCCCACTAGGGAAAGAGAGAGACAGGCTAGAGGTGTGGATCCACCTGCCAACACCCATGTCCAGTGGAGAAGCAATGACAGAAGCCAGAACTCCCACCTTCTACTCCCCATAATGACCCTGGGTCCATGTTCCCAGAGGGATAAAGACTAGGGAAGCTTCCAATGGAGGGGATGGGACAGGGAACTTTGGTGGTGGGAACTGTGTGGGACAGTGCCCCTGCTATCTTATCATCTTGTTAATCATACTTAAATCACTAATAAAAACTTTAAAGAAAAGAACAATCACCAAAAGCGAAACATTACTATTAGTCTTGCTGCACATAGTTGTCATTCACATGGGTCATAATCAGGCCTCTTTTTCTGACGTTTTTCTCATATTCTCTCTAGTTATGGTAGCACTGTGCCAAGTTTTGTACCAACTTCATCACAAACTAAACTAAAAAAAATAAAAATATGGTTTGAATTTCAAACAATTTTTATGTAAGATAACTTGTGTTCCCCAGTGATATTACTAATTTCTAGGGCAAGAAGATGGGCGGGGGAGAATTAGGATTCAACAGGCACCTCCTCTCTGCCTTATTAGAACAAACATTATATCAAAGGAAGACAAACGTCTCATCTACATGCGTGTCAAAGAGTCTGACAAGCATCTGCTGTAGCAAGTACAGCCCTATATCTTAATTGTTTCTGCCACCTCTTGGTACTTTTGCTCTGAGGTACTAGAGCACATTAACGGAATGCGCCTGGATAATAGGCATTCGTGCTTTGGTGATCATTCTCTCACTTAAAACTCCTTCACACCAAAATACACTCACTGTATCTCTAATACAAAATACACTCACTGTCTCTCTAATACAAAATATACTTACTGCCTCTCTAATACAAAATTGTGATTCAAAACAGACATAATTATATTTGCTAAAGGTAGCTGCTGTGAAGAGCAAAGCCAGAAAGCCTCCCCACATGTGATAAAGTGTGAATGTAGTGGACATAGATGTGGGGAGTTTACTCACTTTGAATAAGGTAACGGCAGGTTCAAGAAAGCTTTGTGTCAGTATTCTCACTGATTTTCTTAAAAAGACAATTAGAAAAATGTGACAGATCTAAAAATTGTCTTATCCTGTCATTTACTTCAATTAGAACTAAGTCAGTGAAGATAAGACTTAAATTTAAAATATGGTGGAAATCACTGTCTAACAATAAGCAAGTTTGCTGACACTGGAGTCAGATTTATCTGGGTTGCAGTCTGGACCTTGACCTCATTAACATTCTGATGCCTCTTGTATTGCTAGGTGAATACAAGGATGCAGAGATATACAGAAAAAAATCAAGCAGAGGAACTTGCTTGATTCTATACCTCAGGTGTGAGGTATAGAATGTAGTCCCTGGGCTCTCAGGTGTGAGGTATGGGATGTAATCCCTGGGCTCTCAGGTGTGAGGTATGGAAGGCAACCCCTGGGCTCTCAGGCATGATGCATAGAATGCAATCACTGGGCTCTCAGGTGTGAGGTATGGAATGTAATCCCTGGTAGTACATGGACCAGAGTGATGACTGGTTCTTTCTCTCTCCTTCTGTATTTCTGATTAATAAATAAACAAAAAATATTTTAAAAATTAAATAAACTAAAAAAAGTAAAGCTACTTCATTTAATGTTAGGGCTTTAGAATTAAGGGAAAGCACAGTATGATGTGAGGGCAAGTTCTTTTTATTTTTTATTATTTATTTCTTTGTTGGGGAGACTAATGATTTACAGTTGCCAGTAAAATATATTATTTTGTACATGTGTAACATTTCTCACTTCTCTACATAACAATCCTACCCCCTCTAGGTCCTCCTCTGCCATCATGTTCCAAGACCAGAACACCCCTCCCCCTCCCCTTCCCCCACCACACTGTCTTTTACTTTGGTGCAACATACCAACTCCAGTCCAATATCTCAGATCATATTCTAGGGCCATAGTAATCAAAACTGCCTGGCACTGGAACAAATATAGACACACTGACCAGTGGAATACAATTGAGAGCCCAGAAATAAGCCCCCACATCTATGGACATCTAGTCTTTGACAAAGGTATGCAGATTATTAAATGGAGAAAGGAGAGTCTTTTCAATAAACGGTGTTGGAAAAAACTGGGTTGAGTGGTCTGGGAGGTGGCACAGTGGATAAAGCACTGGACTCTCAAGCAAGAGGTCCTGAGCTCAATCCCCGACAGCACATGTACTGGAGTGATGTCTGGTTCTTTCTCTTTCTATCTTTCTCATAAATAAATAAATAACATATTTTTTAAAAATACAAACTGTGTTGAAACATGCAGAAGAATGAAATTAGAGCAAGAAACACATCCTCTCTGTCTTCAGGGCCACTGGATTGGAACTGCCTAGAATTACCATGGTCCATTTGAGATCACCTTCTACTTCAAGCACTTTTGTCCTTTGAATGCAGCAAGCCATAGGGATACCTGAATTTTTGTTTTATCTTCTTTACTAGCACTTTCTCCTCAAGGTTGGCGAGAACCTCTATGGACATAAGGATTCCTCAACTGGTTGTAACCATTGTTGCTTCATCACAAATTCTACATGAGTTTCCAGTCAATTTTTTAAAAAAAATTTTTCAAAGCATTTATTTATTCATTTTATTTCATTTCCCTTGTTTTTATTGTTGTAGTTATTACTGTTATTGATTTCATTGTTGTTGGACAGGACAGAGAAAAATGAAGAGAGCAGGGGAAGACAGAGAGGGGGAGAGAAAGATAGACACCTGCAGACCTGCTTCACCACCTGTGAAGTGACTCCCCTGCAGGTGGGGAGCCGGGGGCTCAAACTGGGATCCTTGTGCGGGTCCTTGCACTTTGTACCACATGCGCTTAACCCACTGAGCTGCTGCCCAACTCCCCAATTTTTTAAGTAAAAATGGATCAAAAAATATTGAAATAATGATGTTAGAATTCATGATCTTTGTTATAACTCACAGAAGCCCACGACACTGTGAGAAACATGAGGGTGGTGTGGTAGTGTACGCTTTGAAGAAATGTGAGGTTGTGCTTCTAAAATAAACAGTCTAGCAAAGCAGTGTGACCTAACTTTAAAAGAGGAAAAGCTAACTGAGAGACAGTTGAGGAAAGAAGAAAAACTCAAGGCAGATTGAAGCTTCTTGTAGACACTAGGCCTTGCTAATTAGAATGTGTCAGTCCTGATTAATCATTCATCACCTGCCCACTATGCGATATGTCTAACAGGAGAAACTGTGTGAGGGGACTGGGGTATATGCAAATGATCTCTATACTTCACACTATTTTTACATAACCTAAAATTGCTATAAAAACAGGATCTATTCAGTCTTATAAAAATATTGATTCGAATCTTACCCTGCCTAGAAGGCTTCAGTCTCCTCTACTGTTGTTAGGGTGAAGTCAGACGTAGGAGAGGCCCTGACACCGGTGCCCTGGTCTCCATGAGGGCTCCACCTGTCAGGCTAGTGTTGTGCGCTAGAGAGACATGACCCAGGAGCCAAGCTTGTGGTGGCAGGACAATTCAAATCTTTATTCATTCAAGTGCCCCAGAGTTGGGTGTTAGGAAAGGGGTGGAGAAAGGCAAAGGGGACTGGGAATGGTATGGATCGCCACAGCAACTGTTGCTAGGGGTTCGACTGGTAGCATTAGCAATACCCTGTGGGAAATTAGGAAGGAGACCTTTAGTCATTTGGAAGACAAAGCAGAAGATTGATATGTAGATAATAAAAGGATGGGCCATAGTATCAGGGAATGTAGGGTAGGAGCAGGCTTAATATTTTAAGGAATGCTGGGCTCCTGGAGGTGGGAAGATACAGGGTGTTTTTGTGGGGCAGGGAAGACTTACACGGCCACCAACTTTTTGAGGTTCATGTGTCTCCCCTTTTGTTCAACCCCTCCATAGAGAGAGAGACTTACCAGGACAGACTCACCTCTCAGGTCAAGCCCTGCCAGGCTCCACCACATCCCCACAACCTCCCTACATCCAGCCTCACTTCTTACTACTTCACTGTCTCTACTGGCCCTTGTCTATTCAAACCTCAAAAACAGAAACTGTGCTTCTGCCAGCCCCTTGTAGCTGCTGATTTATTAACTGGGCATTTGGTCTCCCTCAGCCTTCATTCTTCCCAAGACATCTCTTCTGAGAGACACTTTCTCACCGTTCAGTATCTTAGGTCACTTCTCATTTTCTTTCCTGAGCTTTCTATTCAGTTCCATAGTAATCTATATTACAGTTCACAAAATAAAAGATAGTACTGCTGTATTCTCCTGTCAATACTCAGCTTCTAGTGTAGGGATGAGAATACAGCAGATGTGTAGGAGGGAATCAAACAGTAAGGAGACTTGAATTGTGCTCACAATGTTATCTGACAAGGGATCCAGTTATCCAGTGTGCACAAAAGCAAGCAGACAGTCAGAGAAAGAGAAGACTTGATTGTAACTGATTAGGCGGGAGATATTTTCCACAGTTTCTTTATTTCTTTGTCATGGATATTATTATTATTTTTAACCAGAGCACTGCTAAGCTCTAATGATGTTGCCAGGGACTGGCGCTGGGACCTCCAAGCCTTGGGTATAAGATTGTGCACAGGGAGTTGGGCAGTAGCGCAGCAGAGCACAGGTGGCACAAAGCTCAAGGATCCCAGTTTGAGCCCCCAGCTCCCCACCTGCAGAGGAGTCGCTTCACAGGTGGTGAAGCAGGTCTGAAGGTGTCTGTCTTTCTCTCCCCCTCTGTCTTCCCCTCCTCTCTCCATTTCTCTCTGTCCTATCCAACAGTGGCAACACCAATAACAACAATAATAACTACATCTCTCTCGACCACAAGGTGGGCATGCCAAGGGGAGTCTGAGAGATGAGCTTCCGGGGGGTCAACCATCCCTGCTCAAACACACATCAGACCCACATGACGGGTAATTCAAGGATATGTTCAGAAGTCTCAGTTATGTACCTGTGTTTATGCATTAAATTGTCCCAGCAAGGACACGGAGCTGACGTCACTATCATACCCACTTTACTGAAAACACAAACCAGAGGGAGACTGTCACATGGCAATGGTTTCCTGGGTTTCCCATGACAGAGCTAAGATCTGATTCCTGTGGCTTGACTTCAGAGTCTGTAGTTTATTACTTGTTTAAGTATTTATTTATTATTTATTTGTTTTATTTTTTACTAGATAGTGGTATGGGGGGTTGAACCATGCATGTTGGAGCCTCAGGCAGGAGAGTCTGCATAACCATTATGCCAGCTACCCCCGCCAGGGTCTATACTTTAAATCACTATGCCGTATTTCCATTGCCAAACCTTATATGTGCCTGACTCAGTCCGAATCCCTGCTTTTCAATACACTCCCCATTCTGTCTTCTGATGTTTGTTAGAATATTGTTGACCATTATTTTTTCCTTGTGCGTTGTGTTTCTTATGAGCCAAAGCAGGGGTATCTCTGTTATTGCTTCAGAACCTCTTCTGATGTTCCTTTGAAATTCATTTCTTCAAGGGACATACAATTTTCATGCTATTTGGTAAGTACTAATGAACACACTGCCTTTCACTCATCAAAATGTCCTGGTGAGTGGTGTTCTGATTTTAGAAATGATCAATCGCCTGTGGAGAATAAGGAAAGATAAATCCATGTAGCTCACACCCAGATACTTTCTTCAGCCAGTGATTACTTAAAGATCAGGTTGGATTAGTGAGGTAAACCCCTTTTGAAAACACTGAAGCATTATCACATTTTTGAGTCAATGAAATGTGTTTCTCATTTATTAGCTTTGGGACTTGCTGCTTAAAGTCTGCAGCTAATAATGTTGGAATTTGAAAAGAATGGCACACAGAGAGCAAAAGTAATCAAGACATGAGTTTTTATAGTACTACTGACAAAATGACTCTTTAACTCTAGTTGCAGAATACAGTCAACGGCATCCAAGAGGCTGAAACTGACACAGAGTAATGTGATTCATGGGCTCCACTAGGAACTTTGCCGCAGGGAACTCATACAAGAAAGTACTTTGCTCTGTCTCCATGATCTGAGTTGCTGTTCCTCTCTGGGGCTTCAAATGGTTTTTGAAAAACAAAGAATCTGTGGACGCTTTCTGTCAGCTGACTGCACAAGGGCAACGATTCCTTTAGAAGACAGATCTGAATCAAATGCCAGGACGATACACATCTGTAAAGGCATGGCCGTGGAATGCTCAGCACATCTACTGCTCTTTCTACCACAAAGCAGTAGCAATTCTCAGTTTTCTCTGAAGAGACACATGTAGTATGCCTGGAAATGCACCCTCCGTGTGGATGACTGGCCATGAAGGTGCACTTCTCGCAGGAAAGTTGTGTTCTCAGTTAAGATCAAAACATTTAGAGGTTTTGGTGGTGGATTCTTTTTTCTGGTTAGTTCATTGATCTCATGTAAATAGTAGGATGTAGACCTCACAGCTGTATTTTCTTTGTCTCGTTGGGCACTATGTAAATTATCTGGGTAGAGACAGTGACATGAACACACACATACACAAAATCCAAAGAGGGTTAATAGTTAGCTTGTGTGTGCTATTTCATTACTCTTACAGAACCTTCTCAACTTATTTTCAAAGAGAAAGAGAGATATAACTTCAGAAAGAAAGGTACTACAGCTGGTCTACAGTGCTCCCATGTGGTACTGGTGCTTGAACCCTGGCTGTGTGCATGGCAAGGCATATTCCCTTCCAGATGTTCTGTCTTCTGTCTCAGGGCTAGTAGGTTTAAATTAAAAGAATAAGGAAGTAGTGACTCCTTAGCTGTCAGACTGTTAAGTCAATGAGTTATTCAATCTTAGATAAATGACAAATTTCTTCCTAATTTCTAGGAATAAAGTCTCTATAGGGTTTTGATCAAATAGTGTGCATATAGATTTATCCACTGTAAAGTATTGGAAAGGTACCTTTTCCATTCATTTAGTTTTGGAAAAATATTTATTGGGTCCTTATTGTGGGCCAAAACTGCTTGAAATCAGATCAAACCATGAACAATGATATATGTTCCTGTCTGTCTGTATGTATATCTATCTATCTATCTACCTATCTATCTATCTATCTATCTATCTATCTATCTATCTATCTATCTATGTATCTATGTATCTATCTATCTTCTACCATTTATCATCTATCTATCTATCTATCTATCTATCTATCTATCTATCTATCTATCTATCTATCTATCTATGTATCTATCTATCTATCTATCTTCTACCATTTATCATCTATCTATCTATCTATCTATCTATCTATCTATCTATCTATCTATATTCTACCATCTATCATCTATCTATCATCTATTTATCATCTATCTATCTAATATATATCATCTACCTATCATCCTACTATCTACCTATCTCTCGCTCTATCTCTTTGTCTAGATATAGATGACAGTATTTCCAGTTTGCTTACAGATTACCTGATGTGAAATACCTTAAACAACTGATCCCGCTGATGAGTATGTTGTGACAGGCTAAGCTGAACAAGAACAGTTTCTCTACCATGTAGCCAAGGGAATATGTACTGGTGCTGGGAGGCGGAGAAGCCTCCTCCAGAGATGTCCTCCTTGATCCAGTGGAGAAAAGATGTCAGAGTGTGTGAAGATGCATGGTTCAATCCCTGATGGCCACCCACAGAAGGAAAGCTTCACAAGCTGTGATGTGGTGTGCATGTGTCTGTCCCTCTCTGCCTTCTCCCTTCCTTCTCTGTGTTTCTATCAAATAAATAAATAGACATATTTTAAATTTAAAAAGAGTTACAGAGAGTCTAGATACCTTCCTGATAGAGGAAGACAGCCTATGTGTATGTCCTTGGGTCTGGAAAATCAGTATTTTTGGGAAAAACAAAATAAATTCAGATGTTACAGCAAAAGCATGAATAACTGGAGCTAGTTTGTGGGAGAAAAGAGAGAAGGAGGTAGAACCAAAAACAAACAAACAAAAACCCCGCAGAGTCTTTGGGGACTTGGTCTTTGAAGATGTAACAGGAACCTCAATTATTCACTGAGTGGAATTGAAGAGCAGGACACTCACAGGACTTGATGCCCCCTGCAGCCCAGGATGCCCTCAGGGCAGAGGCTGTCTGCACAGCACTCCCAAAGATCAGCTTCCCAAAGATCAGCTTCTGGCCTGAGTTCCACTGTTCTCCAGGAAGTGCTGATTGCAAACTCACTTACAAATGAGTAGTGCTTGTCATACAAAATATTTATCCTCTGTGTAGTTCACGTAGGTAAATTGCTGTCTGTGTCAGAGTAGCAACACTGGTCTATCTGCACAACTCACCAAAGGAAACAAGCCTACTTTAGAGTCAGCGCTTTAATACAATATGCCTGTGGGAATAACAGAAGCCATAGGTGTGGAGTGAGTGCATATTCACAAGACCAAGTCACCCTGTGGACACCATCAGCCCAGTAACAACACAAAAGCATGGGCAAACTCTTCATGCTCCGCCCCTCCCCACCCTCTATCCTCACCCCTGCCCCTGGAATAACCTTCAACCCTCCATCCTCACACCTTCCTCTGGGGTAACCCTCACATCCTCTATTCTCACCCCTTCCTCTGGGGAAACCCTCACACCCTCCATCCTCACCTCTTCCTCTGGGGAAACCCTCACACCCTCCATCCTCACCTCTTCCTCTGGGGAAACCCTCACACCCTCCATCCTCACCTCTTCCTCTGGGGAAACCCTCACACCCTCCATCCTCACCTCTTCCTCTGGGGAAACCCTCACACCCTCCATCCTCACCTCTTCCTCTGGGGAAACCCTCACACCCTCCATCCTCACCTCTTCCTCTGGGGAAACCCTCACACCCTCCATCCTCACCTCTTCCTCTGGGGAAATCCTCACACCCTCCATCCTCACCTCTTCCTCTGGGGAAACCCTCACACCCTCCATCCTCACCTCTTCCTCTGGGGAAACCCTCACACCCTCCATCCTCACCTCTTCCTCTGGGGAAACCCTCACACCCTCCATCCTCACCTCTTCCTCTGGGGTAACCCTCACACCCTCCATCCTCACCTCTTCCCCTGGGGTAACCCTCACACTCTCCATCCTCACCCCTTCCTCTGGGGAAACCCTCACACCCTCCATCCTCACCTCTTCCCCTGGGGTAACCCTCACACTCTCCATCCTCACCCCTTCCTCTGGGGAAACCCTCACACCCTCCATCCTCACCCCTTCCTCTGGGGAAACCCTCACACCCTCCATCCTCACCCCTTCCTCTGGGGTAACCCTCACACTCTCCATCCTCACCCCTTCCTCTGGGGAAACCCTCACACCCTCCATCCTCACCTCTTCCTCTGGGGAAACCCTCACACCCTCCATCCTCACCTCTTCCTCTGGGGAAACCCTCACACCCTCCATCCTCACCTCTTCCTCTGGGGAAACCCTCACACCCTCCATCCTCACCTCTTCCCCTGGGGTAACCCTCACACCCTCCATCCTCACCTCTTCCTCTGGGGAAACCCTCACACTCTCCATCCTCACCCCTTCCTCTGGGGAAACCCTCACACCCTCCATCCTCACCCCTTCCTCTGGGGTAACCCTCACACTCTCCATCCTCACCCCTTCCTCTGGGGAAACCCTCACACCCTCCATCCTCACCCCTTCCCCAGGGGCAACCCTCACACCCTCCACTACACTGATGCATACAAGCTGACCCTGGGAACTCTGCAAGAGGAGAATCAGACCACATGTGTCTTTTTCTAGTTGTTTAATTCTTCTGATACTATTTACAGCTTTATCTCCTGTCCTGAATGTGGCTGTATTTCATATTTCAGTCACTGCCACACTGTGCAACAGTCCACAATGAGTACATGTGACTTATCTACTTGCTGTGGTATAAGTCAATATCAGGAGCATGCAATGCCTATTTTTGAATTGACATATTAATATAGTTCTCTAAGTCTCAGCTTTCTCCACTGTGGAAAATACAATTAAAAATAAAATCAACACTTATTCTGTCAGCATATTGTAAGAATTTAGTAGGAAAGAGTTTGTAAAATGCTGACTCAGAGACACACAGGCAACTGTCCACTAAGTGGAATCTGCTTATGATTGTTTCCAGAATCCTCATCTAAAGGATTCACACAGTAGGGGAACTACTGAAAGTAAAAATGCTGCCTTGATGAAGAATATCTAGGATACAGTTCTAGAATTATGGTGAAATGAAACTTCCATCACAGCCCTATCCTACTCAGCTCATCTGGCTATTCCAAATCTCATGTTCATGATAAACAGTGATTCCAAATATGAAAACTGAAGTACTTTAATCACTTTGATTTTTCATTTTTCTTTTCTTTTTAATTAATTAATTAGAGATGTTTTAAATTTATTTTTAAAATATTTATTCCCTTTTGTTGCCCTTGTTGTTTTATTGTTGTAGTTATTATTGTCATTATTATTGGATAGGACAGAGAGAAATGGAGAGAGGAGGGGAAGACAGGGAGAGAGAAAGACAGACACCTGCAGACCTGCTTCACCGCCTGTGAAGTGACTCCCCTGCAGGTGGGGAGCCGGGGACTTGAACCAGGATCTTAAGCTGGTTCCTGCACTTTATGCCACCGCCACCTGTGTTTAACCCTGTGCACTACTGCCCGACTCCTTATTTTTAGTTTCTGTTGGTGACTTAATAATGATTAACAAGATTCGCTTGGGTTTTTATGCCTTCTGCTTTTCTTTCCTGTCCTTTCCCGGGAGACAATACCCTTGACCAGTGGCACTGACTAATGGGCTTTTTTTCACTCACTTTGACTTTACATAATGCCATTTCTGTTTTATACCCCTAAAATAATAATTTAGTCTTCAAGTCCTCCTATTCCTTGTAATCTGGTGTAGGGTCTTCTGTCTTAATTCAGTCCTAACACATTCAAAACATTGAAGGGAATTCAGATAGTCATGTTGCTGTGCTTAAATATGGAACAGGGGGCAGGGGCGTCGGTGTACTGGGTTAAGTGCACATAGCACTAGGCACAAGGATCCTGGCTGGAGCCCCCAGTTCCTACCTGTGGGTTGGGGGGGTTTTCACAAGTGGTGAAGCAGGTCTGCAGGTGTCTATCTTTCTCTCCCCCCTGTCTCTCTTTCCTCTCTCAATTTCTCTCTGCCCTATCCAAAATATCGAGAAAAAAATGGCCACGGGAGCAGTGGATCTGCAGAGCAGGCACAGAGCCCCAGTGATAGCCCTGGCGGCAATGTCTATATAACTCTATATAACTCTATATTTGAATATGTGTGTGTGTGTACTGGTTTTTCAGATTGACTGAAGATTGCACTCATGGTGAACAGATGTCCATGGAACCCGAACAATGGATCGGTGCAGAAACGTCATTGGCGTGACCTTTAGGAGATATCTGTTTTTTTTGTTTGTTTGATTTTTACCAGAGCACATATAGCAGTTGATGAAGCTGCTTGATTCACCATCATTGGATTCGATTTAATATGCTATAATCTCCATCCTAAACACGGCCGAGCCATCTACGCCAAATCGTGTCTTGCGGACGTTTACCATACAGCCTCTTCGACCTTCTACGAGTCCATTACTATTGGAACTATTCAGCTCGTCAACGTATATAAGCCTCCCAGTGCCTCATGGGATAATGAGGTCCTGCCTAGCCCGAATCACCCAGCCGTTTACGTTGGAGAATTTAATAGTCATCACCAAGACTAGGGATATTCCTCCACTCGTGCTGACGGCTCTATCTTAGCCGACTGGGCTTCAGCGAATGACCTCTCCCTATTATACGATCCCAAACAGCCAGGCTCTTTTCACAGTGCTAGATGGAATAAAGACTCATCACCCGACCTGTGCTGGATTAGCACAGTCAATGGCCAAGCCTTTCCCACTACAAGACAAGTTCTCAAGGTCCTCCCGCACAGTCATCACTGCCCAGCTATCATCCACATTGGTCTCCAGCTCCTACTGATTCTGTGCTTGGAGAAACTAAGATGGAACTTTTGGAAAGCAAACTGGCATCTGTTCAGTGATCTTACCAACAAATCTATTCCTGCAATTCCAATTAACTCTATCCCCTCTGAAGATTCCTACAGGCGCTTCCGCCAAGCCATCTTCAAAGCAGCTTCCCAAGCCATTCCTCGTGGGAGACGTGCTAACTATACGCCTTGTCTTGATGCTGAATGCGAGCAACTACTAAAGCAGTATGATGAATCGGGCGACCCAGATGTGGCTGACCATCTCATTGCCTCCCTGGATGCAGCATACCAAGCCCGCTGGCAACAACTCACGGAAAGTCTGAACTTCACCCACTCAAGTAGCAAGGCCTGGAAGCTTCTTCATAGTCTGGGTGCCGGTAGCCAACCCTCTCCTATCTCCCATCCTCCTGTATCTCCAAACTCAGTGGCCAGTCACCTAACTCAAGTTGGACATGCTAAGATGGACCCAGTCCAAAGAAATTTTGGACTCCAAAGAGAAATTTCCCATGAGTGGTCATCCCACTTCTGGTTATCTTGTCCATCTCCAAAAATCTCTCCCTTTACACTGTCTGAACTGGAAGACGCTTTGAAGAGGGTTAAACCGGGAACGGCTGCTGGCTATGATAACATCACCCCAGAACTCATTCTTAACTTGGGCCCTGCGGCAAAGAAGTGGGTCACTACATTCCTGTCCCGCATCTTGGAATCCAAATCTATGCCCAAAATTTGGCGTCGCACAAAGATAATAGCAGTTTTGAAACCAAAGAAAGACCCAACACTGGCCGCTAGCTATAGACCAATTTCTCTCCTCTCCGTGTGTTACAAACTCCTTGAGAGGCTGCTTTTGTCATGAATTTCTCCTCTTACAAAGAAATTCCTATCACCCGCCCAAGCTGGTTTCCGCCCAGGAAGATCTATCTGCGAACAAGTCCTGGCCCTCTCAACTTACATTGAAAATGGATTCCAGAAGAATTTAAAGACGGGTGCTGTCTTTGTTGATCTCACAGCAGCCTATGACACGGTCTGGCCCCGTGGTCTCCTGGTCAAGATCTCAAGATGCCTGCCTCCATGGGTGGCCAACACTATATCGTTTCTTCTCCAAAACAGAAGATTCCTGGTGCATCTGGGTGACAAGTCTAGCAGACGGAGACTTGTCTCAAGTGGCCTCCCCCAGGGCTCTGTTCTGGCTCCTACGCTATTTAATATTTACATCAATGACCTTCCAGAAACTTCTGCAAGGAAGTTCATCTACGCCGATGACATCTGCTGTGCAACTCAGGCATCCAAGTTTGACATCCTTGAGGAAACACTCACAAAAGACATGTCTCTGATATCTGATTACTGTAAAAAATGGTGACTAATCCCTAGCACTGCAAAAATGGTATCATCTGTTTTCCATCTACACCATGCCTCGGCCTTGCGTGAGCTTAATGTGCAGCTTGATGATACGAGAATGAAGCCCAGCCGGCATGAAGCCCAGCCAGTCTATCTTGGTGTTAACTCTCGATCGCGCCCTGTCATTTCACAAACATCTCATAAAAACTGCAGCAAAGGTGGGCGTGAGGAATAACATCATTGCAAGACTGGCCAGCTTCTCATGGGGCGCGAGCGCCTCCACACTACGATCATCATCTCTGGTATTATGCTATTCCACTGCAGAATACTGTGCCCCAGTATGGTTCCATAGCCCCCATGTCCATTTGGTCGATTACAAATTATATTCCTCCATGAGGATAATTTCTGGAACCATCCGTTCCACCCTGGTTCCATGGCTGCCAGTTCTTAGCAACATCACCCCGCCAGATATTCATCGGGATGCAGCATCATCTAAGTTCATTTCCCACATCTACGCTCGACCGGACCTGCCAATATACGCGGATATCTTTGCCCACCCTGTCCAACGCTTGATGTCTCGTCACCCAATCTGGTCCCCTACGCCTACACTGAACTTCTCTGTTCCAGACTCTTAGAAACAGAGTTGGCAGTCAGCTGAGGTAAAGAAAAAACACCTCATCACAGACCCCTGCAAGCGTCAACCCGGCTTTGACCTAGCACGTTATGATTGGGCCCTCCTCAATCGCTATCGAACAGGCCATGGCCGGTGCGCCGCTATGTTCCATCGCTGGGGAGCCAGAGACGACCCGAACTGTCCCTGCGGCTCCAGACAGACTATGACCCACATAGTCAACGACTGCCACCTCTCCAGATTCAAAGGAGGTCTCGAAACTTTACATCAGGCTCAACCTGACGCTGTTGACTGGCTACAGAAGAAGGGCAAACAGTAGAAGAAGACCAGAGCACTGATCAGCTTTGGTTTATGGTGGTGCAGGGGACTGAACCTGGGACTTGGAAGCCTCAGGCATGAGTCTATTTGCATAACCATTATGCTACCTTCCCCTGCCCAGGAGATATCTGTTTGGTATGCGACTGATTACAAAGAGTAATGACAGCTCCAGTATAGCTGTGGAAAGCGAATTCATACAAATCTGTCATGTTTCGCTAACTCCTATGCTCACGTGCTCCATTTAGCCAAAATACATGCTGCCCTACGTGCTGATGCCAACCGTCTCTGACTCTGTCACAGAGCTTTCCTGTGAATACAGATAACCCGACCACTTGCTGACTCTCACCACTAGCAGGACCTGTGGACAGACACAAGCCGCTCTGTCCTTGATCCAGCCTCTTGTCATGTCCTGACCATTTCTCCAGCATTCACGAACTCCAGGCAATCTGGAATTATCTGAATCTCCTGAAAGATGATACCGTTTTCGTTTTACCACAAACATCAGGTAACAACACGTGACGGTACTGCCTCAAAATATAATGGCCAGATATATAGGTGTCGAACACCCAACGTTAACCCAAGTAGGCTGGATGGTTGTCCTCCTAGCAAAGGTCACTAGTTACCACGCATGAGGACCTGGGTTGGAGCCCAGCCCACCACAGAGCAGCAGCTGCAGGGATGTGGAGGGCCTTCATGGGTAGTGGACTGGGGCTGCAGCGTATATGCTTCTCTATTTCTCTCTGTCTGTGTCTTACAAACGATCAAACATGAAAAAAAGTCACTAGGAGCTGTGCTGTCCTGTGTGTACTAAGGTCCAGTGGAGACCCGCATAGCAATGGTAATAATAATAACAAAAATAGCTCCAGATCATTAACCTAAGTAGAGCTTATAAGAAAGCATCCACCACTCATTATTTTACTGTGAGAGAGCTGTGTGAGGTGAGTGGAACAAAGCCATCTCATCGTATCCTAAATTGATATACTTATTTAAATTTTCCTGGAAGAGACAGATAATTTGGTCAGACTTGCCTGTGAATACCACTTTCCAGGTAAGTCCAGTCTTCCTCACACGTAGAGAATGCCATGGGCCTCATCATGCTCATTCCTTCTTCCCACAGACATTTACTCTCAGTAAATGCTCAAAGCCCACTCATCGTAACTTTGTTTTCCATCTGGGGTGAAATACCTATTGATGATTTAAAAAATATTTTAAAGTTATCCTTATTTATTGGATAGAAACAGCCAGAAATCTAGAGGGAAGGGGGAGACAGACAGACACCTGTAACCCTGCTCTAACGCTCATAGAGCTTTCCCCTCCTGCAGGTGGGGGCCAGGGCCTCGAACCCAGACCCTTGTACACCGTAACGTGCTCTCAACCAGGTGTGCCATTACCCAGCCCCTTGAAATTCCTGTGTATGCACTGACTGTTCCTAGGCTCTCAGGTCTAGTAGCTGACAAGTATCTAAGTTTAAAGGACAGGGTGGCTGCAATCTAGGGTCAAAGGCATTAAGTTTAGAATAAAATACTTGACTTTACTAGCCCTCTTAGTGGCATCCCATCACTCCCACCACAAAGCCAGATTTCCCATGATCCGTACTGAGATGTCATTGCACAGCAACACTGTACAAGTCTTAGGCATGCATCTTTGAAAATAACCTGAAATTCACATTGTCCTGATTCACGGCTTCCTAGCACCCTGGCTTCCCTGCTTCCTCTCTGACAACCACAAATTGGTCTCAGAGTCTAAAATTTCCTTTACTGTTCAATGTATCACTTATTCAGTCATCTTTCAATTCTTTTACCTGTCTCTTCTGTTACTAGGCAAGTTCAGGCTGCCACAGTATATCAGACATCAAACATGGGTATTTGTTTATCGTTGCCGTGTTCAGACTCGCTTGCCATTCTTCGTAGAACAGGGTGATCTTTACACACAAGGCATTTGGTTTTGATATTGCTCAGCTTAAAATTGTCCAGCAGTTTGTCATCATTTTCAGACAGTCAAGCTCTTTATCAACACTTGAACGTTTTCGTGATTTAACTACAGCATATTCTATTTATTTATTTATTTGCCTTCAGGGTTATTGCTGGGGCTCAGGTCTGGTGCTAAATTCCACTGCCCCAGGGGCAATATTTTCCATTTGATTGGATAGAAAATAGAGGTATTGAGAGAGCAGGGAGAGACAGAGGAGGAGAGAGAAAGATAGACACCTATAGGCCTATTTCACCACTTGTGAAAAGTCCCCCTGCAGCTGGGAAGCAGGGCTCAAACCCTGGTCCTTGTACAGGTCCTAGTACTCTGTGCATTTAACTGGATGCTGCCACCTGGCCCCATTACTGAATATTCTTTGCTTCCATCTAATGCCACCTTTTATTCCTGAATCCATGATGTTTGTTCTATGGTTGTTTCTTTTTATTTTCTCCTTGTAGACAGAGAATGAGAAGAGATGGACAGAGAGAGAGACTGACTGCACCAGCAAAGCTTCCTTTATTATGGCGTGGCCTGGGTTCAGACCCGGGCCAGCATGTGACAAAGCAGCCCATTATTCAAGTGAACTATTGCCCTGGCCCCATCACCGTTTCTTGACTATCAGCTAACACAAGCCATACTGCTTTTTCCTGGGCCTTCATATGAGCAATACCTATAATGACTTTTTAAAAATATTCATTAGTGATTTCATAATGGTTAACAAGATTGTAAGATCACAGGGGTACAATTCCACACAGTTCCCACCACCAGAGCTCCCTGTCCCATCCCCTTCATTGGAAGCTTCCCTGTTCTTTATCTCGCTGGGAGTATGGGCCAAAATTCTTTATGGGGAGCAGAAGGTGGAGTTCTGGCTTCTGTAATTGCTTCTCTGCTGGACATGGGTGTTGGCAGGTGGATCCACACCCAGCCTGTCTCTCTCTTTCCCTAGTGGGGCAGAGCTTTGCAGAGATAAGGTAGGTTCCAGGACACACTGGTGAGGCCTTCTGCCCAGGGAAGTCAGGATGGTATCATGGTAGCATCTGCAACTTGGTGGCTGAAAGGTGGCAAGATATAAATTGTTGAATAAACAAATGTAGGAATAGAGCAGGTGAAATTAGGGGCCTTCATGTGGGAAGAAGCTAGGAAGTCTATTTTAGGTGTGTTCCAAGGGGGGCATGACTTTACTAATTTTTGCCTGAGCCTGACAGCTAACATTCTGGTGGACTAAACGTATTTATTCTCTGGGTAGATGGCGTCAGAGTTGAGAATAGAACTAGAAAGCTAAATTAGGATAGACAGTAGCTACCAAATATGAACAAAGTATATAAATATCATTAACCATAAATTCCATTGATCTTACCTAGGACGCATAAGGGAGGCTGGTCAGTCTGCTCTGCCCCTCGAGGAAGATGGATCCTAAAATGGGAGCAGCCTAGAATGTTCCAGCTGTGGCCATGGACTGTGAGCTCAGACTGACAAGGACTCAGAGGTCACACAGGCTCTTGTCCTAGAATCATTTCCCTTTTTTTAAAACTTATTATCTTTATTTATTTATTGGATAGAGACTATCAGAAACAGAGAAAGGGAAAGACAAAGAGGGAAAGAGATATAAAGACACCTGCAACCCTGCTTTACCATTCATAAAGCTTCCCCCTGTAAGTGGGGACTGGAGACTCGAACCTGGGTCCTTGAGCATTGCAACATGTGTGCTCAAGCAGGTGTGCTACCACCCAACCCTCCCGAATCATTTCTATCTCCTCTTGTTTATGAATAATTCCACTTTTCCACTAGGCAGGATAGAGAGCTTCTGTCACCATAAGTTCTGTGCTACAGAAAGAAGGTAAGTTGTAGAGTGCATAGATTTAGAGGTAGATAGTCTTATATTCAAATGCTGAAATAATAGAACACTTACTATCAATAAGGGAAACAAGAGAGAAGGTAACAGTTGATCATTGGTGTAGAGATTATACTAAATTGGTTGTCATGTGGCATGCATTAGATCAGAATAGCCGCAGTCTAAAATGATTCTCATTTGTACACAGAAAATCAACAGGCAAAGAAGAGAAATGTCTTACGCCATCCCGTGAACTAAGAGAAGCAGTGACAGACTTAGTCCAGTGTCTTATACAAAGGACTTCAGGGCTAACATGTAGTCAGTCCGTAGCTTTGTCCCAGCACAGGCTGGGGCTTTAACATAAATGTTATTTCTGTTTCATCCTATTTCCCTTCTGTCTAATGTTCTCATCTGTTCTTCTGTTAGGCCTAACTTTCTCCCAGGTGTTGCCTGGGTCATGAACTATCTTGCATCCACCATTTCTTCTGGAGCTTTTCACACTCTGGGAAGATCCCAAACTCCTGGAGAGATCAGACTGCTTTGCAAGCTTTTCTGAAGTCCCCCCTTAACACACTGCTGAATGCTGAAAGACAAAACAAAAAGATGAGGGAGAAAAATGTAGGAGATGGATTATAAATTATTGATGGGCCTTTTGCAAAGTATCAGCATTTTTCCTGATTTCCACAAATACTGTCTGAGGAATGAAATGCAGCAACTCTCCATGCCTTTGCCTTGGGATGTCGGCCATTACCATCATCTCTGTCTCCATGGTGATAGGTCAGCACTCTTCCCAGCCCAACTCCCATCACCACATCAAACTACAGAGAGAAAGAGCCCTCTGGGGGGCCATGAGCTGCCACTCTGCTCTAGGACATAAACCACTCCATGGGTGGTTGCCATGGCAGTCCCTCCTCCACAGCACAACTACCCCAACGAGCACGGCTGCTGCACTTATGTGCATCCAAACAAGACTTCCATTTCCATAAATCATCCTGCTGCATGACTGCCAGGTCAGTGCTGGAGAAGCCAAGGGTGGTGGGGAAACCACAGCCATAAGTCACCACTAGAAACAGTGGTGGGCCCAGTGTCCCTCCCGGCACTGCGAGCTTCTCCAATGGTAGACACAGTCGCTTGTCTCCGTAGAAAGAACATCAGACGCGTCAAAATCTCTATTCAGACAAGTCTAAAGATGGTACCTATTTCATTTACTTAGTTGTTGTGAGACCAGGTCAAATCACTCTGCCTCTCTGTAAATAGAGCTAATCATTTATAAAAATACAAGTAATGGGGGCCAGTCAATGGTTCCCCCAGTACAGCACACACATCTCCATGTGTAAGGACTTGCCTTCAAGCTCCTAGTCCCACCTGCAACAGCAGACGCTCCATAGGCAGTGAGTCAAGTCAATGTTTCAGGTGTCCGTCTTTCTCTCATCTAATCTCACTGTCCCCTCTCAGTTCAAAAGGTTTAAAAAATACAAGTAATGGCATATACTTTGTAAAATTGCTCCAAGTTTGAAAGGAAACTCAGTTGTGGGTAGTGACCAACACATAAGAGCAATTATTAGCATTATATCTATCGTGAGAAGAGATGAGGCATTTTATCGTGGGTTGTGTTTAACAAGTATTAAAAGGTAAGATCTACCAAATGAGCCAGTCTATTGATCTCTGTCTTCCACATGAACTGCACACATTCTTGTGTGGTTAGTAGTCACTCTGACTCCAAATTGCCCCATGGATGTAGAGTGTAGGCAACACTCCGTGTGTGTGTGACTCATAGTTCATTGTTCTGCAGGTTACGCTACTCAGGGTCAGCGAGAATAATCTTCCCACCAAATGCCTCACTTCCCTATTATACTGAGCATTGCATTTCTGATCAAGTTTCCAGACTTGTGTTGAGTAATAAGACGAAGTTTACCCTAGATGAATACTCCCAAACAAGCCCTTATTATTTCCAGTGTCAATCCCATTTCTGTCTTGGTGTCAGGCCCTGGCCATCAGTTCCTGTCCTTTTCCTGCACTCAGGACCTATGTAGTCAACACAACTCCAGCTGGAGTGTGCATTCTCATAGTATTTAGCCTGAGGACACTGACACTCATGGGGCCCACCTCTGTGGTCAGAGCCTCAGCTAGCGACTGACTGAGAGAACACAGGTCCTCTGACCCTCATGGGGCCCACCTGACCCTCAGTGGTCAGAGCCTCAGCTAGCGACTGACTGAGAGAACATAGTTTCTCTGACCCTCATGGGGCCCACCTGACCCTCAGTGATCAGAGCCTCAGCTAGTGACTGACTGAGAGAACACAGTTTCTCTGATCCTCATGAGACCCACCTGACCCTCAGTGGTCAGAGCCTCAGTTAGCGACTGACTGAGAGAACACAGTTTCTCTGACCCTCATGGGGCCCACCTGACCCTCAGTGGTCAGAGCCTCAGTTAGCAACTGACTGAGAGAACACAGTTTCTCTGACCCTCATGGGGCCCACCTGACCATAAGTGGTCAGAGCCTCAGTTAGCGACTGACAGAGAACACAGGTCCTCTGACCCTCATGGGACCCAACCGACCCTCAGTGGTCAGAGCCTCAGCTAGCGACTGACTGAGAGAACACAGGTCCTCTGACCCTCATGGGACCCACCTGACCCTCAGTGGTCAGAACCTCAGTTAGCGACTGACTGAGAGAACACAGCTTCTCTGACCCCATCTCTCACCCACCAGCACTCTCAGATGCACAAGGATGCCTCCTAACATAATCTGTTGTGAACATTATTATTTACCAAAAGCAACCTTATATTTGAAAAAGCTCAAACTATTCAAGCACAAGGTCTGAATTCAATCAGTTTACAAATCTGATACATTAAAAGCTTAGACTAAAAATATATACTCAAATTCAAATAGACAGTTACAGAACTTGAAATAGTCAATGTATGTTTCCCTCGGCTGATTGAAGTGATAGTGACTTATAAGACTATAAATCAGTAAGAGCTCAGTGTCAGACCACTCCCTCCATCCCCACCCCGACGCCAATTCAGTGAACCTGAACGTCCTCCCCCAGAGTCCTTTGCTTGAGTGCAATGTGACTATTCTGGCTCTGGGAACGTGTTGTTGATACTATCAGAATGAGTCTCACTCTCAAAAATCTCAGATATGTCAGACAATGTGTTCAACAAATTTCACTTACAATTGAGACTGGAGTCTGAGAGTACATTCCAGGGGGCCAGGTGGCGGCGCACCTGGTTGAGCACACGTTATGAGGTGCACGGATCCAGGTTTGAATCCCCAGTCCCCACCTGCAGGGGGAAAGCTTTGCCAGTGATGAAGCAGGGCTGCAGGTATATCCCTGTCTCTCTACCTTTCTAGGTAAGGTACTTAAAGAGTTCACAAAATCAACAATTTGTTTGGCTCTATATGTTAACTATTTTTTCAGCCACCAGGCTTCAGATGCTAACATGATGCCAACCGGACTTCCCTGGACAGACAACCCCCCCCAGATGTGTCCTGGAGCTCTGCTCCCCCAGAGCGCTGCCCGACTAGGGAAAGAGAGAGACAGGCTGGGAGTATGGATCCACCTGTCAACACCCATGTTCAGTGGGGAAGCAATTACAGAAGCCAAACCTCCACCTTCTGCATCCCACAACTACCCTGGGTCCATACTCCCAGAGGGATAAAGAATAGGGAAGCTATCGGGGAGGGGATGGGATATGGAGTTCTGGTGGTGGAAATTGTGTGGAGTTGTACCCCTCTTATCCTGTTTTTTTTCAGTCTCTCTCTCTCTCTCTTTTTTTTTGCCTCCAGGGTTGCTGGGGCTCAGTGCCTCCACTATGAATCCACTGCTCCTGGATGCCATCCCCCCCCCCACATTTGTTGCTCTTGTTATTGTAGCCTTGTTGTGGTTATTGTTGTTGTTGATGTTGTTCATTATTGGATAGGACAGGGAGAAATGGAGAGAGGAGGGGAAGACAGAGAGGGGGAGAGAAAGACACCTGCAGACCTGCTTCACCTCCTGTGAAGCGACGCCCCTGCAGATGGGGAGCCGGGGGCTTGAACTTGTATCCTTACACTTTCTGCCATGTGCAGTTAACCCGCTGTGCTACCACCAGACTCCCCAGTGTTTATTTTTTATAAATAAAAATAAATAGTTCACATTTGTGACATTAACAGTTGTTTCAATATTATCTCAAACTTTGAGGTGAAGTACAGTAACTGTTTAATTCTCACTTTTTTTTTCTTCCTGGTAGATTATGGGAATTTGAGGGCTTTTTACCTATAACTATAAGTAGATTTTTTAGCTTAAGTAGTTACTGTTGACCAAGAAAGGGGAGGAAGCACAAGGGTTATTCAAAGAGACTCCCAACCCCAGAGGCTGCACAGCCCAGGTTCAGCTGTTCTGCAGGCAGGCAGCCCTCCTTGACCTTGTGACCCTGGAAACAATTCTGTTTATAGTCTGTGGGTCCTGAAGCAATTATTCAACAGGTCTCCCAGTTCAGGAGAACAGTGTGCAAAGGCTCCCACTCTACAGCCCCACCTCTAGCCCACCCAGATGTAGATCCTCTCCTGGGTCTCCCGCCAGTTCTCTGCCCCCCCCCCCCCATGTCAGAAAGGGCCTCCCCCTGCTGCTTCAGCCTCCCAGGGCAGCAGCAATGGAGGAAACTCACAGTTGCATTTGGTGAGTCTTAGGGAAGTCCTCTCTTCCTCCCTTCAGCAGCCTTCTGTTGATAAAATCCATGACTTTTCACCTTCGGCATCCCACAATGGGGAGGGGATGGGATACAGAGACCTGGTGGTGGGAATTGTGTGGAGTTGTTCCCCTCTTATCCTATGGTTTTGTCAGTGTTTCCTTTTTTATAAATTAAAAAAAGAGAGAAAAAAATCCAGTTGGAGGAGGAGCCTCAGTTGGCAAACTGCTGGACTGTTAGCAGCCGCTCTGGGGTAGATAGAGGCTTTAGCCCCTCTCCCTCTCCGTAGGCCCCTCTCTGCCCATAAACCACACGTGTTTGCTCTCACCTGTGACTTGGTGTCTCCCAAAGTAACCCTCGTCTTGTCTTGGTGTGTTCTCAGGTGAACCTCTTTGCTTTTCTTATTTGACCAGGGAGCATGAAACGCAGCTGTTGCTACTCTCTCCCTTTCTTTTTTTTTAAATATTTATTTATCCCCTTTTATTACTCTTGTTTTATTCTTGTTATTGATGTTGTCGCTGTTGGATAGGACAGAGAAAAATGGAGAGAGGAGGGGAAGACAGAGAGGGGGAGAGAAAGACAGACACCTGCAGACCTGCTTCACCACCTGTGGAGGACTCCCCTGCAGGTGGGGAGCCAGGGGCTGGAACTGGAGTCTTCTCTCCCTTTCTATTACCTCTCTCCTCTCAATTTCTGGCTGTCTCTAGCAAGTATATAAAATAATTAAGACATTAAAAAATAATTAAAAAAAGAGAATGTAGTTCATAGTGATCAAGCCTGACACATGAGTTATTTTTAAGTCTCAATGCTGCCCTCAGGGCAGAGATGATGCAGAGCAAGGCTGTGTGTATGTAGCCGTGCTCACCAGTATTATCAGTGCACACCCTCCATTCCATTGTTGTCAAAACCACCCCAGGGGCATATTTCTGTGGTGAGTTCTCTAGGAGAGATTTTTTTTCTTTATAAATTTATCCTAATTATAGGAAGTTCAACATATCAATTCTATCAAGTCTCCTATCATCTTAAAGGATTCAGAATTAGAAAAGTTTTAGTCATACATCTTTCTTTTTACTTACCAGACTTAAATCCATTAAAAATTTCACAAATTTCTCCCCTCATCAAGGTGAAAACCTTTTATCAATTGAATTTCTCCATACCATAAGGTACTGTGCTTCAGAGAAAAAACTCAAGCCCTACCACGCAATCATGCTTGTATCTGGTATTCATGCAGAGCTCTCAGTCTCTGCAAATGTCAAATCTCTTTGTGTAAGTGACTTAGGAAAGATAAGATTTCTTCTTAACGTGAAAACTATCCTCCTGGTACCGAGACATTATATAGGCCTTCATGTGCTTTAACTCTTATTTTTAAATTGAAGATGAATGTTAGGACAGTGGAACTATTTTGCATGATGTTATAGCAGTGGGTCCATGATATAACCATTATAAACACACAGGTACGGCATATGTATCACACGCTTATGCCCACAGAATGCACAACACCAAGAGTCAACCTTAATGCTAGTGCTGGGTGGCAGTGGTGATGATTCAGTGCAGCTAGGTGATAGTGATAAATGGGGGTGCTCTTGCTGGGAAGGCTGCGTGTACGGGCGCAGGAAGAGTCGGCAGCATCTCAGCCATGGTCTGCTCAGCTTCGCTGTGAACTTGGAACTGCTCTGAAATCACTGTAATTTACAGTATATATACATATATGGTCATTTATATAAAAACTCCTTCCTTGTACAAACTTCAGTTGAGCCCTAAATAAAATCTCTGTCCTTGTACTCCTGTGCTTCTGTACAAAGATGTAGCAGGTATGTATGTTTGAGGGGAAAAAATTCAAAATAAGGGGGGGGCAGGCGGTGACACACCTGGTTAAGCGCACATATTACAGTGAGCAAGGACGCAGGTTCAAGCTTCACGAGGGGGGAAGCTTCACGAGTGGTGACACAGGGCTGCAGGTGTCTCTCTGTCTCTCTCACTCTCAATGTCTGACGGTCTCTATCCAATAAATAAATAAAAAGATAATAAAAATATTTAAAAAATTCAAAATAAGAACTGTATAATTATAAGATATCCATCAAATAATTTTAATTTTCTTGAAGGAAAGTGTTATTTGGGGGCTGGGTGGTGGCACACCTGGCTGAGTGCACATGCTACAATCCACAAGGACCTTGGTTCAAGCCACTGGTGACCACCTGCAGGAGGAAAGTTTCATGAGTGGTAAAACAGTGTTGTAGGCTTCTCTCCTCTCTCTCTCTCTCTCTCTCTTCCTACTTACCTATCTCCCCCTGTCTCTCAATTTCTGCCTGTCTCTATCAAGTAAATAAAGATAATAAAACAATTAAAAAGTAAAAATACTGTTTTACGAGGATGCTGTTGTGTGGTCCAGGAGGTGGTGCAGTGGATAAAGCTTGGCTTCTCAAGTACAAGGTCCTGAGTTCAATCCTTGGCAGCACATGAATCAGAGTGATGTCTGGTTCTTTCTCTCTCTCTCCCCTTCTATCTTCATGAATAAATAAATAAAATCTTTTTTTAAAAAAGGATGCTGTTGTACCAGGGGTACAATTTGACCTCTCTCTAAAATATGTGTTTACTTACCTCACACCCCTAACGTGTCATCTCCCTCCACTGTAGAATATTGGGCCCTTACTCCTTTTACTTATTTATTTATTATTTATCATTGGAGTTTCACTGACTGACTTTTTCAAATTGAAAGACAGAGACAGCAGGAAAGATACCACAACATTGAAGATTCCTTAAGAACACTGGGAGCAAGACTAGAACCTGGGCCACAAGCACACAAAGCCTGCACGTTTCCCGCCTCTCATTAGCCCCTCCTTCTTCATCGTGGGTATTTAGGTCAGCAAAAAGGCAGAGGGGCCAATATCAGCTCTCATGATGGCCAGAGAGGAGGGTCTTTTAAGCTGAATTTACCAGAGCTTGGCTACCGTGTTCAGTTACCAGGAGACGGAGCAAGGCCGGCAGGGAAGAAGGAGGGTGTGCAGGGACAGCTAGCTGCAGCTGAGTCTGCAGGAACAGAGAGGGCATTTCTAGAATGCATGTGCTTAAATGACTTCCTACGTACCCACCATCCTCAGTGGGTTTGTCTAAGTCCAGATTTTCTTGTAGGCCAATGTCAGCTGTATGCTAATTACATTCCTGTCTCAACAATCTAGACCACAGGTTTGAAATGTGTGCCCTGCAAGTTCCTCTGACTTAGTAAAGTTTAGTAAATGTGTTTTTCCAAGACCTTTGAAGTTGCAGTGAAAAGATATCAAGGGGGTCAGGTGTGGCGCAAAGCCCAAGGACTGGCATAAGAATTCTGGTTCGGGGAGTCGGGCAGTAGTGCAGCGGGTTAAGTGCAAATGGTGCAAAGCTCAAGGACCTGCATGAGGATCCTGGTTAGAAGCCCAGGCTCCCCACCTACAGGGGAGTCGCTTCACAGATGGTGAAGCAGGTCTGCAGTTGTCTGTCTTTCTCTCTCCCTCTCTGTCTTCCCCTCCTCTCTCCATTTCCCTCTGTCCTATCCAATAAAACTGGAAAATCTGAAGAGTTATCAAATGAGCTCGGGTCTTAAATTTAATCACTACCTATATACATATACACAGAACCATCTAGTGAGTTTGTTAAACCATGTCTCATTGGATGAGTCTCAAGGGGTTTTACTTCCTTGATGTTTGTTTTGTATTGGCTATGAATGTGCATAGGTATACATGTGTGATGTCACTGTGTCTGTCTCCACTTTGTTCTTTAAGAAAATTGGCATAAAGTAATTTGAAATAATTTCTTAGTTTGTGTTTGTACAATAGTGAGTGAAAATAGAAAGGTTCTTTTTGAAAGGGAGAGAATTGACCATTTTGTGTTGTAAGATTTAAGTCATAACTTATTGAGCACTTTTAGTAATAATCTATTAAACTTGTCTAATACCTTTATTGGGGGTATTGTTTGTAATGTGACTAGGAGAGGGAGCAGAGCGAAAAGAGAGTGAGAACCAGTGGGGATTAAACCAGTGCCCTATAGGCAGGGCGGGTCTCAGGTAAAACAGTGGTTATGTAAATAGACCACAGCGTTAAGCAATGCAACAAAATGGCACCCATTTTTAAAAAAACATCTTCTCATTGAAGAAATAATTGAATCAGGAGGGTAGAACTAACCATGTGTCTCCATTCTTGGGGACTGCCAGGGTACTGGATAATGCTCTTCAAGTTAGAGTAGTCCTTCTCCACGGGAAACATGGAAGAGGGAGTCCAGAAAGTCCCAGGGAAAATCTCTGCACATCTCCCAAGCTCTACCATCATGGTCATAAGGAACAAAAGTGTGTCTGTCTCCTCCCTCTCTTTCTTCCTCTGGTAAGCCAATAATGCCTATATTATTTCTTTCGAAGTCATCCCGTAGGTCTCTGTTGTTTTCAGTTTCTCTTAATTTATTTTTGAGATCTCTTACTTCTTTTGTAGTTGTATCTAATTCGTACTCGATCTTGCTAATTCTGTCTTCAGCCTCATTTATTATATTCTCTCTCCCCTCTACTGTTTTCTGGAGTTCAACGATTTTGTTACCCTTTTCTGATACTGTTTTAGCTTGTTCAGTTAGTTGTGTTCTTAGCTCAGCTATTTCAGCTTTCTAATAACCTTGAGATAATTAGTGTTTTCTTCCAGAGTCTCATTTGTTGTTTCTGCATTTCTGATGACAATTCTTTCAAACTTTTTACTCACTCCTGTGACTATTTCCTTAACAAGCTTTTGGATGTTGACCTCACTATTTTGTGTTTCAATCTTTGGGAGGCTTTTAGCTGGTCTCTTGTCCTGGTTCATTTCTCCAATATTTCTTCTTGTTAGTTTAACCATTTTATATAGTATGTTATGAGGTCACTTTCTCAGTACTTTGCAAATTACTGATCATACTTGCCTGGATTGACTTGTGTCTAAGTAAGGTAATTAAAGAGTACACAGTTTTGAAATACAACAATGGATAAAGAAACCAAAAAAGAGTAAATATCTTCTTATTTGTGTAAATCTCACTGAAGCCAGAATTTTTAAAGTGCTGAATGAATGAATGCTACAAAGTAATGAAGCAATCTTGAGAGAATGTGTACACAGTCAGCTGAGTTGGAAAGAGATTTCTCTGGACAAAATTTCTGCACATTCACTGGTCATTACTGATAGACAGTGTTAATGGAAACCAAAATGAAGCACCACTAAACTTATTCACCAGAAATTTAAATTAGTAGGTAATATATGGAAAACTGGTGCAAAGGTTGGAAAACAAAAATGATTCTTCTCTGCTGATGGTAGAACGTTAGATATTAGAACCACTTGGGAAGGTAGTATGACCTCATCAAAATTGAAGATGATCATGGCAGTTGAGCCAGAAATTACATTTACTTCTGTATTTCATATGGGATTATGAACACAAGGGCTACAAAAGTCATGCTCAAGAAGCATTCTTTTTTTTTTTCTTTAGAATAAGAGGGGTACAATTCCACACAATTCCCATAACCCGATCTCCAGATCCCATCCCCTCCCCTGATAGCCTTCCCATTCTCTATCCTTCTGGGAGTATGGATCCAGGGTCATTGTGGGTTGCAGAGGGTGGAAGGTCTGGCTTCTGTAATTGATTTCCCACTGAAAATGGCCTTTGACTGGTCGATCCATACTCCCAGTCTGCCTCTCTCTTTCCCTAGTAGGGTGGGGCTCTGAGGAAGCGGAGCTCCAGTACACATTTATGGGGTCGTCTGTCCAGGGAAGTCTGGTCAGCATCTTGCTGGTATGCAGAACCTGGTGGCTGAAAACAGAGTTAACATAAAAAGCCAAACAAATTGTTGAACAATCATGGACCTAAAGGCTGGAATAGTGCAGATGAAGTGTTAGGGGGTACTCACTGCAGACTTTTGTGTACTTCTGCTTTCAGGTATATATTTTTCCCCTAGTTTATCGGCACGTGTGAACCTATGCTTTATCTCAGGGGACCTGGGCTATACCTAGGTTTGGAGACTTTATTGGGGAGTGGAACACCTGGAACGGAATTAGAGAATACTATGAAAGGAAAGGTCTCACCCAAGTGATGAAGCTGAAGGGTTGTCATTCCACACCTGAAGTCTCTGGACACAGTCTGAAGTGAAGCATGCTGGGGTGGCACTCATTGCGTTGATTAGGTTGTGATCTGCGGATGCAATATTATTTGATTTGAATTGAGAGCAGCATTCAGGAAAGTGGGCCCCACCCTAAGGTTCCAGGACTGGAGGAAATATAGGCTCTATAGTGGAAATGTGAGGTTCCTGCTGTCTTAGGGTTCAAGAAGACAATGGATAGTTATTGTTATCGTCACATTATTTGGTGATAGGGTTAACTTTGGAAAGTCCCTTTGTTAGGGTTTGGGGTATAATACCCAGTATCTTGTATATACCTGTGCTACCAGTTGCTTCTGTTTTCCCTGGTCTAGGCTTTTGGGAGAGACAACATATCAAAGACTCAGCCTATTTATTAAAAAGACTCAGTTTGTGTTTTAAGAAGTTTTAGACATATGATCAATTTTTTGCCTCTCATATTAATTAAATAGTGGTTTATATGTTTACACTTTAATAGGATTGTACATAAACAATAGGATTGTACATAATCATTCTTTTTTTAATATTAATTTTATTTATTTATTCCCTTTTGTTGCCCTTGCTGTTTTTTATTGTTGTAGTTATTATTGTTGTTGTTGGATAGGACAGAGAGAAATGGAGAGAGGAGGGGAAGACAGAGAGAAGGAGAGAAAGATAGACACCTGCAGACCTGCTTCACAGCCTGTGAAGCGACTCCCCTGCAGGTGGGGAGCCGGGGTTCGAACCAGGATCCTTATGCCGGTCCTTGTGCTTTGCGCCACCTGCGCTTAACCCACTGTGCTACAGCCCGACTTCCGTACATAATCATTCTTAAGTTCACTCTTTTCAGGAGCCTCCATCTGGAACAATCAAAACCCTCATCAGTTGTGGAACAGAAAGGCAGAGAGTCAAATGACCAAGGACAGATTGGAGCTGAGAGGTTCGGCAAAGTGCAGTCCACAGATCATACCTGGTCTACCGATTGTTTTGGAAATATATTTTATTGGGATATAGCCATGATAATTCCTTAAATATTGTCAACAGCTCCCTTTCTGCTATGACTCAGCTGAGTTTTTATAGTGAAGACCATCTGTTCTGAAAATAAAATTTAAAAGAAAACAATTTTTATCTTCCATCTACAGAAACATTGTGTCAACTCCTGCTATGAATCAATACATTTTACATTGAATTTGCTAAATACAATGGCATTTAATACTTATTTATCTTTTTAATGAAAGAGAGAACATTGTTCATTTTCTGTGATGCTGGGGATTGAATGAGGGCAACAGGCATACAAGTCCTGCTACACTCTTATTTTCTGAGAAGCCTCCTGACCCTACAGTAGTTAAAGTTATGAATTTTTCCAGTAAAATTGTGAACAGAAAGAAACCAAAACAAATTTACAAAACTTATAGGCATTAAACTATCTTTCTGGTCTCCTTTCCCCACATTTCCTAGAATTTATCGGTGTTAAAAGTTACATCTGATATTCAGCTACCCAAAACCTGTGGTCTTGCACTCAGTCTAGCAAAGTCTTTGTGGCCTTACTGTTGAGATATGTTGGGTGTTTATCCACATCACTAACTTCAAGTTACTGTCGCCATGCATGGGGACTGCTAGGTTGGTGCTCTGCTGGGTGGTCTCCATCTGTCCCTGGCCCTATTACAGCAGTCAGAGTTGTTTTGGGTATGTTCCCAGCTGTGACTATGGACTTCGAGCTCAGACTGACAGGGACAAGGCCAACACACAAGCTCCTGTGCTAAATATGAAAATATATGGGCACTAGGGTCCATATCCCAGAGGGATAAAGAATAAGGGCGCTTCCAATAAAGGGGATGGAACACAGAACTTTGGTAGTGGGAACTGTGTGGAATTTTACCCCTCTTATCCTATGGTTTTGTCAATAATTATTAAGTCAATCAATTAAATTAAATAATAGAATAGCTGCAACATAGCTATCAAAAATAACTTTTATAAAGTCCTAATGACAAATTGATTGTAAAGCCAAAACATGTTCTTATTTTCTGGTGAAGTTAGTGGGAAAGGATAGACAGTAAATCTCCCACCAATGCTTTTGATGTATGGGGAGAAGAAAGCTTGGATGAATGTTCAGCTCAGGAGAGAAAGCAGGTTACCAGCAAAGAAACATTCATCAATAAGATTCAGTCTTTGTTACATGAAAAGTCAGAAAGTAAGAAGTGACAACTGATGGACTGTGAGGAGAGAAGTCTGTGACTCAAAGCCACTGTACCTGTCACAGTCATTGTCCATGTGTGGGGCCATGGGGACAATTCTCAGTTATTTAGCTGCAGAGATGAGTGGCCAGTATATTTTTCTTGAAAAGAAAATAATAGAAAAATACCAGAAAGGATACTCCAACTGACTGCAAAATAAGCCCAGATTTTTGAAATAAAGCATGCGGATTGGTAAAATATTTTGGCTGTCTGAAGACAATTTGTGTACCTGAGATGCCAGTGGCTGTAGGTTCAATCCCCAGCAGCACTATTGCCAGGGCTGGGCAGTGTGTTGGCTATCTCTTTCTGGTGTGCCACTTCTCTCGCAGTCTCTCCTCTCTCAGAAATACATATCATTGTTCAAATAAAGGATGGTTGAGTAACCAACTAAAACATGAGTCTTCCCCCATGTTTTTATCTTTCGAGTGCTTATTTTAGGAGCAAGGATGTGGCACAGTTGAAGAAACTTAGCTAATTAACTTTGTGACTTCAGGCAAATCACTCAAGTTCTTCGACTTTTAATTTCTCTTTGTATAGTATTAAGATAACGACCTCAAATTGTGGCAGATGGTTTGAGCAGATAAAATTAGATAATATATGTAAGTGGGATCTTTAAATTACTCTCAAAACGTGAGTCCTTCCTCACTTAAGCATTTGTATAATTCCAACAGCAACTGTTCTGAACTGAGTGTGCCTGTGTTTCGTGTCCTTGTCCTCAAGATGACGAGGGTCTTTGGGAAGTAAAAGATCAGCGAGTAGTGATCTCTTTAATGTGAATGCTTTCTTTATTGTGAGAAGTGTGGGGGTCTTGTGTGCACATATGTTACCATTGTGTACAAGCCCTTGGTCCTCACCTATAGGGGGAAGCTTCACAAGTAGTGAAGAAAAGTGGCAGGTGTCTCTATTTCTCTTTCCTTCTCTTTTGCTCCCTCCACCATCGAATTCTAATCAAAATAAAATAAAAAAGAAAAGGGGGGAGTCGGGCTGTAGCGCAGCGGGCTAAACACAGGTGGCGCAAAGCACAAGGACCGGCATAAGGATCCCGGTTCGAACCCCGGCTCCCCACCTGCAGGGGAGTCGCTTCACAGGCGGTGAAGCAGGTCTACAGGTGTCTGTCTTTCTCTCCTCCTCTCTGTCTTCCCCTCCTCTCTCCATTTCTCTCTGTCCTATCCAACAACGACAACAACAATAATAACTACAACAATAAAACAACAAGGGCAACAAAAGGGAATAAATAAATAAAATTAATATTTAAAAAATAAAAGAAAAACAAAAAACAAAATAAAAAAGAAAAGAAAAAATCCCCACCTAGAGTAGTGGATTTATTTTACTGGTACCAAACCCTAATAATAGCCCTGATGACAATAAAGAGACAGAGAGAGAGAGAGAGAGAGAGAGGTAAATCTCCCCCTTATTCTTTCCTTTTTTCCTTGTAAGGGCAAAGTGGGGAGCATGTCTAAGAACCAGATCACAGATACTAAACTTGCTGACATTTTGATCCTAAAGGTCCCAACCTCTAGAGCTATGAGAAAAGCAAGTCTGTCATTGGGTTTGAGTCGCCATGGAGCAGCTTCACAGGCAGTGGACAGTTGCCTTGGTCCATCTCTCTCCCTCTCTCTCTCTCTCTCTCTCTCTCTCTCTCTCTCTGTATCTCCCTCTGTCTCTGTTTCAGTTTGTGATTGCAAGAGAAATTTTAGTATTTTTTAAAATTTATTTCCTTTTGTTGCCCTTATTGTTTTATTGTTGTAGTTATTGATGCAGTTGTTTTGGATAGGACAGAGAGAAATGGAGAGAGGAGGGGAAGACAGAGAGGAGGAGAGAAAGATAGACACCTGCAGACCTGCTTCACCACCTGTGAAGTGACTCCCCTGCAGGTGGGGAGCCAGAGGCTTGAACCGGGATCCTTATGCTGGTCCTTGCATTTTGCACCTCGTGTGCTTAACCTGGCGCTACTGCCTGACTCCCTGCACGAGAAATTTTAAAAGTCTGCTGGAAGTGGTGGAATGTCACAGGCATGAAACCCATTGAAAAGCTAGAGAGAAAAGAAGGAGAGAGAGCTGGGGGGGGGGGTGGAAGTTTGGTTAAAAGCACAGATTATTACCATGTTGCAAGGAGCCAGTTTCAAGCCCTTGGTTCCCACCTCAAGGGGGAAAGCTTTGCAGGTGGTGAAGCAGTACTGCAGGTGTCTCTCTTTATCCCTATCTCCCCTTCCATCTCCATTTCTCTCTGTCTCTATCCAGTTAATGGATGCATAAAAATATATACATGAAATAAAGGTGAAATAGAGTGTGCTGTTTAAGATTCCCAGTGGCAAAGATGTCATTCCCTCTAAAGAAGCTGACACCATCTCACAGAGAGTTCAATTTCCTGTCCTGGTGAACAGTCATTTCACAAACAAAGAATTTCTTAGCAAAGGGAAAACACCTTCTTCTATTTGAATTTGGGGATTACTTTGTTTCTAAAGGGTGCTGTTACCACCACATCTAGGTAAACAGAAACACACCATGCTTCCTTCAGACCCTCATTTTAGTATAAAAAACAAAAACTACAATAGAAAAAAAAAAACTTCACATGGGCTTTGTCAGAGGTTTAAACACACAGGAGGTTTATTACAACACAGGTCATTTAGGTTCAGAAAAACAGGCAAAGGGGCAAGATGGGCTCGTCATGGTGGCAGGAGCCCTGAGCCCATGAGCTGGTTAGCAGAGCTTGGCTCCACTTGGTCAGGTCCAGGAAAGCAGCATGTAGGGTCCAGGGGAGCAGGAGAGCAGGCCAGGGTGCAGGGACAGAGAGAGGCCCGGCTATCACTCCTTAAATAACCTCCCCCTCACCCACAACCCCTTAATAACCTCCCATACACCCACACATTGAGGTGATTGACTTTGTGTTCTAGTTCTTTCATACTTTCTTTCTTCAACTACCTCTTCAATGCTTAGAGCTTCTAATTTGTCATTTACTTCATTTTTTCTTGCAATTTTTGAACAGAGGAGGTGAGCGTAATTTATTACTGTTATACTTAATGCAAAGTTCTTCTTTTTGTGAATTGTTTAGTCATATCCTTTGCTCAGATTTCTACTCAACATTATATCTCAGCAATGGTTTTTTTTTTTTTGCCTTTTTCCCCCTTTTGTTGCCCTTTTTTATTATTGTTGTTATTGATGTCATCATTGTTGGATAGGCCAGAGAGAAATGGAGAGAGGAGGAAAAGACAGAGAGGGGGAGAGAAGGACACCTGCAGATATGCTTCACCACCTGTGAAGAGACTCCCCTGCAGGTGGAGCGATGGGAACTCGAGCCATGATCCTTAGGCTGATCCTTGCACTTCGTGCCACCTGTACTTAACCTGCTATCACCCGACTCCCTTAACAATGTTCATCTATGAATTATTGAGATTTGGTAGACGTTTTCCCTGTCTATTTGTTTTTATCTTTATCTATTTGCTACATTTTTATCTACTTGTTTATATAAATATCTCTGCTAAGAGCTTTTCAACACTAATTTCATTCATCGCTAGACATTGATTCTAAAATGAGACAACTAAAACGTCGTTATGTGATTCATTTTATTTGTTTGCTTTTACAAAAAGACAATGGGAAGCGGTGAGAAATGAGAGAAGATGGTATTTAAGGTGTTTCTTTCAATTAGTTGTATGGTGTAGGCAAGGCATGTTGCCTACATGAATTGTGATTTTCTTCAAACTCAGTTACTTATTTGCATTGTGAACATTTTAATATTAATTAAAAGTGCTATAAGGTTATATATCCAGATATTGGGAGGGGTGATTCACTCTCCAGTGGTCTTATGATAAAGATGAGTTAAGGCTCCTAATGAAATGTGACCTGCTCACGGGAGACATTACAGCGTTCCTTTAAATTCAGTCTCTCCCCTGACACTCAGTAGACTGAGCTTACCTGTACTGGTTTCCCTCTAATACCATCTTCTATGTGTATAGTTCCACACTGTTCATGACACTGTTCATCTGCAGAAGCTCATCACTCAACTCAATGTTGCAATGTGGGTGGGAAAATGAGCTCTGAGTTTGGAGATTCTGCTGAAGGGATCAACAGGAATCTGTTTCGTTCACTTCTCTTTCTTCTCTTTCTTTACTCCTTTATCAAGACATCTCTGCAGCCAGTCGTGATGACTGTGATATTTTACTTTATAGACACCTCAATGTTTGAAGATGATGTCTTCTAAAAATCAATAGGGAACCATGTGGAGATGATGTTCTTTGCACTAAGCTATTGAGAATTCAAGCACAGATTCTAGAGGCCAAGAGGTCAAAAGGGGAGGAAAAGATCTGGAAAGTAGCCGTAGACACCTCGACCATTGCATGCTGCCTCTGAGAACTAACCCCTCATCTACAGAGGATGGAGAATGAATACTCGTCATTTTGTTTTTTTAATGAGAAATTACTGAACATTCATTATACATCAATAATGCAAGGTATTTAAAGTATTAAATCAGAAGAAATTAGCACATTTTTGGAAGTTAATGATTTCCAGTTTCTCCTATTTTGGAAATTGATGCCAAGCTTATTGAATTCTAAATGTCCAGCTCCTTAATGATAACTTTAAGCTGAAGTTAGCACATTATTAGTTCATTAACTAAGGTGTCCATGGTTAAAAATAGTAGCTTATTACTTGGAAGTTGATTTCTAAGTTTAGTGAGAACATCAACCACCTCCCTCCATGTCTCAGAAAAGAAATATCGCAAAATGTCGTAGATTTGGGTTCTTTCTGTTTGTCTCTTTAGTGCCCATTGAGGAGTGAGCATGACACAAAGCCCTGTGCACAGTGTCTTATGTGTGTGAAATAAATGTTTCAAGTTCTTAAAAAAGTGTATTAGTGATTTAATATTTATTTACAAAATTATAAGATGACAGGAGTATAATTCCACACTGTGTCCACCGCCAGAGTTCTGAATCTATCTCCACTCCCTCCATGGGAAGCTGCATTAGTTCTCTCCAGGTCACAGATATGGGTTGACTATTACTTCCATAACTATCTATCAATATTCACATATATTGGGCCATTTTTTTTCCTATGGTCCTGCCTTCTTTTCCTTTCTAAGTCACACCTACTACCCTACTACTTCCAAGTGTCATTTTTTTCTTTTATTTTTTTAAAAATTATTTATTTATAAAATGGAAACATTGACAAGACCATAGGTAAAGAGGGGTACAATTACCACCACCAGAACTCCGTATCCCATCCTCTCCCCTGATAGCTATCCTATTCTTTATCCCTTTGGGAGTATGGACCCAGGGTCATTGTGGGATTCAGAAGGTGGAAGGTCTGGCTTCTGTAATTGCTTCCCCGATGAACATGGACATTGACTGGTCAATCCATACTCCCAGCCTGCCTCTCTCTTTCCTTAGGGGGGAAGGGCTCTGGGGAAGCAGAGCTCCAGGACACATTGATGGGGTTTTCTGTTTAGGAAAGTCCAGTTGGCATCATGCTAGCATCTGGAACCTGGTGACTGTAAAAAAGAGTTAACATACAAAGCCAAACAAATTGTTCATTGATCATAAATCTAAGGGTTGGAATATTGCAGATAAAGACTTGGGGTCTAGGTTTTGGAAATAGCTACTAGGTCTTAGATGTCAGGTGTGGAATGTCAACCCATCAGCCTCATTACTCAGGTGAGACCTTTCCTTTTTCATAGGATTCTCTAATTCTATTTTGGTTGGTTCACTTTCTAACAAAGCCTCAAAACCTAGATATAGATCAGGTCCCATGAGATAGACAGATGTACACATGTATCCATACAATAGGGAAAAATCTATACCTTATTTTATTATTTTTTTTCTTCCCTCTTCTATCTCCGGGTTCTGATAGAGTTGAAGTTCATAGCCCTCTGGTCATCTCCCCCTAACAATTCTCCCCCTCTGGGATGATGGACCCAAATTCTTTATGAGGTACAGAAGGTGGGATTTCTGGCTTCTGTGATTGCTTCTCCACTGGACATGGATGTTGGCAGGTGGATCCACACCCCCAGCCTGTCTCTGTCTTTCCCTAGTGGGACAGGGCTCTGGGGAGGGGAGGTTCCAGGACACATGGTGAGGGCATCTGCTCAGAGAAGTTAAGGTGGAATCCTAGTGTGCTTGAAGCTCTTAATATCATCTTTATGTTTTAGTGGCATTATTTAATCTAAAATTTTACAATTATTAAAGTATCACCTAGTGCTTCTTCAACAATTAATCTATATTGTGATAAAAATATAATTTACTCATAATAATACACACTACACACACACACACATACACCTGAAATACTGATCTATTTCCTTGGATTTGAGAAAGTTCACTAAGAACACATTTTATCTTAATCATTTTATTTACTATATGCCTCTGCCGGGATAGCCTGAGGGTGCTTCTTCCCGAGCTAGTGCTCTCTGGGTTGGAGAGAACTCAACTGGAGCCGATCTAGGCTGCTGTGTGGGAGAGGGATCAGGAACTCATGCTGCACTAACTTCGTGGGAGATACACTCTGGAAATCTCGGAGCCAGAAAGCAATTTCCAAGTGTCTTTAATCAGAAGAGCAGCTGTATATATACTCTCCAAGTAGGGTGGAAACAGGATGTGACATAGAGAGGGTGGAGCAAAAAGTGACTGGTGGAAGATCAGGGTGTGACAAGGAGAGGGGGCGGAGCAGGTGAGAATTCTACCACTGAACCACCAATGCCCTGGAGGGAAGGTGGTGCTTTATGTAAATGTAAAAGTGATTTATGTAAATAGACCACAGCTTTGCGAGGAATCAAACTAATCTCATACAGATATACTGGTGTTTAAGCCGGCGGGAGCTGGCATACTATCCAACATGCCTCCATCAATCAAGTGAGTTTGTCATTTTAAATGGTGGATATCTTTTAATTTTCCAAGTATAATGGTCTGAACCTCCCCATCATGAATGCCAGGGAGCCTGACAGGATCATCTCTGGACCTGCATTCAGACTTCAAGGAAGCTGGGCAGGAGGACGAGAATGGGTCGACGCATTCTCCCCCCGTTATTGTTACAAATAATTATACTGTCACAACTGACTAATAGTGTTTTGGCAGTGCCTGGTAGGAATGGAGAGTCAGAAGCACCCCCTATCCCTTACACAGGGGCATATTTGAAAGTTACATTATGAAAGTGGGGAAGGTGGGTCAACATAGACGGACAAATGAAGTCATGTTATTACCTGCCCCTGAAAGAAAGAATGCAGAGATTGAGGCCTCCCAGGTACAAGTTGACGTATTGAAACAAAGAAAGATTAATAGTTAAACTGTACCAGACCTAGATGAGCAGTGGTCCACGACTAGGCAAAGATCTGTGTGCCCCCCATAGAAGATTAATGATAGAAATAGCCCTCTGCAAAAGTCAAAAACAATTCTGCGTATGACCTCTCCTGAGAACAGGGCGATACTAAGTATTGTACCATTCTTTACAGTAAAAGGGGAGTAACATATAGCCTGCCAAAGCCACAAGACTATGATGCTTATTGCTACTTCCTTATGAGCTGGTTGTCTAGGCAACCTAAATGTAACCTGAAAAAAGTATAAAAGCTAATGCAGTTTCACTATTAAAATGAGTCCAGATTCACCCTCCAATAGAGTGTGGTGTCTATCTGTTCTCCCTTGCACTGACTCCGGACCCATCGGGGAGTTTGCCTTCAAGACCCCTGACCCTCCTGCTGCTCATCCACTGTAGTGGTCCGCGGCAATGGTCCATCTCAACATTATGGGTTTTCCCCAAACAAACAAACAAACAAACAAATATTTTGAAGAGGCACTTCTGTAACTTATTGGCAGATTTTGAAAATTAAGCCTTGGGTCCAAAGAGGAGACATGAGCTGTACCTGTGTACAAGCTTGTCAACAGAGCTTAAAAGAGATATAAACCTTTCTTCAGTCAAGTGTTGTTCATCCTGTTTTTCATTCTGCCTTCTTTAAAACCAAGGAAAATAATGATGAGGTCTAACATAAGCACTTCTCAATTTTAGAAATTTCCTTCAAATAATTAAATCAGTCCATTTGAGGCTTCTTGGCAATGGCTTTGTTAGACCTGGGAGAGAAATAGCTTATCCCTTGGTTGAAACATGTTACATTGAAATTGATACAGCTTTTCCCCAGTGGGCAATTAGGGAAGACAAAGACCTACTTTCTGAAAATATTGTTAGGGGGAAATGGAGCAGGTGGCTCCTTTGTTCCCTTTCTTTAGGTCGGTTATATTCCTGAGTCTCTCTTTGTCTACATGTCTATTGTTCTTAATTGACAGGAAGTATTCTCCTGGTGGCAGTCAAGAGAGTGCTTTCAGAGAACAGACAAATTCACGAGGCCAGGGACAGGGGACAGTTCCCAGAGCCAGTCCCGTCATAACCCTGGCTTACTCTGGCTTCTCAAGCACCTGCTGGCCAGCCATCACCACTGTTTTGTGCAGTCATCCTTCTGCTCAGCTAATACATCATCATTTAGTCTCTGCTCTGTGCCAGCACTGTGGGAGTGGAGCCGAACCAAACAGATGTCGTCCTTGTCATGGGAGACCTCTCTCTCTCCAGCCAGAGAACAAGTCTGAGGATCCTCACTCTCAACCCCATTTTAAAGATGAAGAACTCTAGGCTTAGTCAACTTAAGTTACTCCCACAAAAGCTGCTCAACAGGTAACCAGGAAAGTGCAGCATTCCGAGATTTTTGCATTCTCTACAGCCTGGATTCCTACTTCTCTGTCTCTAGAGAGAACGCTGAGATAGTGGCCACCAGGGAAATGCTGAGAGAATGTGACTCGAGCTCTCAGCACAGACAAGGAGAGAGAGGACCCACACTTGAGAGAAATGCCACCAAGCGGGTGACCAAGCATCTGAGTTTTTGACACCAAGATCACCATTGGGGCTTTGTGTTTACCTACTCTGACATCCCACACAGCCTTAATTTGTAGTTTTTATAGAGGGTAAGAGAGGGAGAGAGGGGAGTTGGGTGGTAATACAGCGGGCTAAGCGCAGGTGGCGCAAAGCACAAGTACCAGCGTAAGGATCCTGGTTTGAGCCCCTGGATCCCCACCTGCAGGGGAGTCACTTCACAATTGGTGAAGCAGGTCTGCAGGCATCTGTCTTTCTCTCCTCCTCCCTGTTTTCCCCTCCTCTCTCCATTTCTCTCTGTCTTATCCAACAACGACAACATCAACAACAACAACAATAAGAACCACAACAAAAAAAGCAACAAGGGCAACAAAAGGAAAAATAAATAAATAAATATAAAAAAAGAGAGAGGGAGAGAGAAGGACAGCATAGAGAATCCTTAAACAAATACAAATGTAAATGTCATAGGACCCAGTAATTCGACTGCTAGGCATTTATCCAAAAGAGATAATAACACTGATTCCAGGGGACGTATGCACCCCTGTGTTCACAGAGGCTTTATTCACAAGAGCAAAAACCTGGAAACAACCAAACTGCCCTTCATCAGGTGACTGGATAAAAAGTTAGAGGACATCTACTCAACAGAGTATTACGCAGCAATGAAAAGGGATGGTGTTGTGTCCTTTGGGATAAATTGGATGGAACTGGAGAAGATGATGCTCAGTGAAGCCAGTCAGGAGGTGAAGGAAACAACGGGATAGTTTCACTCATAGGCAAAATATAGACAATTGAAAGTACGAACGTGAAAAAACAAAATGTCAACCTATTTTCAAGACTATGGGAGATGTAGGGTGGTGGTTACCTATGGGGGTGGGGACATGGACCTTGGGTGACACGAGTGATGAAAAACAAATGAGAGAGTGTTGTTTTCGATGGGCTGGCTTCACGGGTGGGTAACAGACGAAAAGGGACTCATGCCTGGGTTGTACGCAGTATCTCTTTATTCATGCAGGACACAGTGCAATCTATACCAAGCTAAGCTAAACTAACTACTACAAACAATCTTGTCCTTATAAATATACTAGCCCAGTAGGGTGGGAACAGGATGCGACACAGAGAGGGTGGAGAGAAAAGTGACTGGTGAAAATCAGGGTATGACAAGGAGAGGGGGCGGAGCACGCAAGAATTCTATCACTGAACCACCAATGCCCTGGAGGGAGGGTGGTTCTTGTTAACAGCGGTTATGTAAATAGAATGAAGTGGTTATGTAAATAGAATAGTGTTAAGCAGGGGGGATTAAACTTCTTCTAGCATTTGCCCTTCTTCCGTAGCCAGTCAACAGTGTCAGGTTGAGCCTGATGTAAAGTTTCGAGACTTCCTTTGAATCTGGAGAGGTGGCAGTCATTGACTATGTGGGATTAAACTAATGAAACAGAAGGGGTTTTTAGAAGCATACCAACAAGAGAGAGTGGAGAGAGAGAGAGAGAGAGAGGGAGAGAGGAAACGAGACGGGAGAGGCAGCACACCACCCCACTGCCCCTGGAGCTTCCCAACTGATGGCAAATCCAGATGTTGTCCTGGGTCTCAGCCCCAGAGCCTCACATGTGGCAAGGCCTGTGCTCTACCAGAGGATCCTCCATCAACCCACTTGTTTTGAAACAGAGATTCCCATCAGTGTTTTTAATAGATTCCTTTTTTATTATTAGGGAGAGAGAGACAGGAGGTAGGGAGGGATAGAGAGGGAGAGAGAGAAGTACAGAGAGATACACAAAAAGGAGGACCAGAACTTTGCTGAGTTTGTTGAGCTCTTTATATATTTTGGTTATTAGCCTCTTGTCAGATGTATGGCATGTGAAGATCTTCTCTCATTTTGTGAGGAATATCTTCATTTGGGTGATGGTTTCCTTTGCTGGGTAGAAGCTTTTTAATTGGATGTGGTTCCATTGCTTTAATATTGTTGTTGTCTTTCTTACAACTGGATTTGTATCATTGAAAATACTTGTAAAATGTAGATAGCAAAGAGCTCTGCTGATATTTTACTCTAAGTATTTAACAGTTTCTGGTCTAACATCCAAGTCCTTGATCCAATTGGAATTTACTTTTGTGTTTGATAAAATACAGTGGTTCAGTTTCATTCTTCTTCATGTTTCAACCCAAGTTTTCCTAGCACCATTTGTCAAAGATAGTCTCTTCTCCTCATTTAATAGTTTGGGCCCCTTTGTTGAAAATCAGATGTCTGTAGGTGTGAGAGCTTACTTCTGGGCTCTGAAGTCTATTACACTGGTCAGTGTGTCTAGTCATGTTCCAGTACCAGGCAGTTTTGACTACAGTGGCCTTACAATATGATTTAGAGCTGGGAACGTGATGCCTCCAGTTCTGTTCTTTTTTTTCTCTTAAGAATGTTTTGGTTATTCTAGGTCTTTCCTGGTTCCAGATAAACCTTTGTAGATTTTATTGTATTTTATTTTTAAAAATGGGTGGACCTTGATTGGGATTACATTAAATTTGCATGTGGCTCTGGACAGAATATTAATTTTGATGTTAATTCTTCCAATCCATGAACACAGAATATCTTCCCACTTCTTTGTGTCTTTTCCTATTTCCTTGAATAGTGAATGACTAGTAGTTTTCAGTGTACAAATCTTTCAGTTATTTAGTTAGGTAGATTTCTAGATATTTCTGGAGTTCTTCTTCTTCTGACATAGTGATGGCACAAGAGGAATAAAAGGAATGCCACCTTTTATCTTAATTTTGATTAGTTTTTACTTTATCTTTCTTGCTACTTCTTCTTTGATATTTATGACTAATATATTGCTCAATTTTTACTTATTTGTTTTCTCCATGTTTCTTTTTATATAATTTTTTATTATCTTTATTTATTGGCTAGAGAAAACCAGAAATTAAGAGAGAAAGGGCTATAGAGAGGGATTGAGACAGACAGACACCTGCAGCCTGCTTCTCCACTGGCAAAGCTTTGCCCCTGTAGGTGGTGGGGACTGGGGGCTCAAACCTGGGTCCTTGCGCACTGTAATGTGTGCACTTAACTAGATGTGCCACCACCCGAACCCCTCCATATTTCTTTATACTATTGATTTCTAATATTTCTCCATCATATTCAGAATATTTAAATTATTCAAAAGTATTAATGTTAATTCTATAATCTAGGATACAATTTTTTTCCATTTTTTTAAACAGGAAGACTTTTCCAGTTCTTTTTTTTCTTAATTTAAGAAAGGAGACATTAACAAAATCATAGGATAGGAGGGGTACAACTCCACACAATTCACACCACCAGAACTCCGTATCCCATCCCCTCCCCTGATAGCTTTCCCATTCTCTATCCCTCTGGGAGCATGGATCCAGGGTCATTGTGGGTTGCAGAATGTGGAAGGTCTAGCTTCTGTAATTGTTTCCCTGCTGAACATGGGTGTTGACTGGTCGGTCCTTACTCCCAGCCTGTCTCTCTCTTTCCCTAGTAGGGTGGGTCTCTGGGGAATCGGGGCTCCAGGACACATTGGTGGGGTCGTCAGTCCAGGGAAGTCTGGTCAGCGTCCTGATGGCATCTGGAACCTGGTGGCTGAAAAGAGAGTTAACATACAAAGCCAAACAAATTGTTGAACAGTCATGGACCTAAAGGCTGGAATAGTGCAGATGAAGTGTTGGGGGGGGTACTCTCTGCAGACTCTTGTGTACTTCTTCTTTCAGGTATATATTTTGCCCTGGTTTATGGACATGTGTGAACATATGCTCTATCTCAGGGGGCCTGGTCTATATCTAGGTTTTGGGACTTTGTTAGGAAGTGAACCACCTAGAATGGAATTAGAGAATACTATGAAAGGAAAGGTCTCACCAGAGTAATGAAGCTGAAGGGTTGTCATTCCACACCTGAAGTCTCTGGACACAGTCTGAAGTGAAGCATGCTGGGGTGGCACTCATTGCGTTGATTAGGTTGTGATCCGTGGATGCAATATTATTTGATATGAATTGGGAGAATCATGCAGAAAAGTGGGCCCCACCCTAAGGTTCCAGGACTGGGGAAGTAGAGGCTCTATAGTGGAAATGTGAGGTTCCTGCTGTCTTAGGGTTCAAGAAGACAATGGATAGTTATTGTTATCATCACATTATTTGGTAATTGGGTTAACTTTGAAAAGTCCCTTTGTTAGGATTTGTTGTACAATACCCAGTATCTTGTATATAGCTGTGCCATCAGTTGCTTCTGTTTTCCCTGGTCTAGACTTTTGAGAGAGTCAACATATTAATGACTCAGCCTACGTATTAAAAAGACTCAGTCTGTGTTTTAAAAAGTTCGAGACATACAATCAATTTTTTGCTTCTCATATTAATTAAATAGTGGTTTATATGACTAAAAATTAATAGGAGTGTAGATAAACACCATTCCTCCACCAAAAGACTGTGTCCCATCCCACCCACCCCACCACCGACCACCCACAAAAACTGAATGTCCACCCTCACCACAGGGCTGTGGTATATATACACAATGGAATACTATGCAGCTATTAAGAATAACGAACCCACCTTATCTGACCTATCTTGGACAGAGCTAGAAGGAATTATGTTAAGTGAGCTAAGTCAGAAAGATAAAGATGAGTATGGGATGATCCTACTCATCAACAGAAGTTGAGAAAGAACAGAAAGGGAAACTAAAAGCAGGATTTGACTAAATTGAGAGTAGGGCACCTAGGATACAATCTTTCTGAGAAACTGTTTCATGTGAACTTGAGAACTGATATTCTGAAACTGTTGGGTGGTGTTCTCCACATATGCTGCTGGGTAACAGCTTACTGTATTACGTTGCCTTTTTAAATTCTTGTGCTGGGTTTATGGGAAGTGGTTCTATGTGTTAGTGTGCATGGTGTACTGGAATTTCTAAATTTTGCTATTTTAATTGTTTATTTTTCCCATCAGACCAATTTTTATTCAAATATTTTGCTTCTCAATTGTGTGGTATAGTCAGTAACTTTTAAATAAAAGATAATATTGAAAACAGAATAGAACGCCTTTCTCTGCAGTAAGATTTGGAAGTGTGTTGCCTCACTAGTATATGATTATGTCTATTTACTTGATCTGACATCATACATGCTTCTTTTTATTTTATTTTTTATGTTTTTGTTATTTTTAAAACTGTTTTTATATTTGTTTATTTACTTATTCCCTTTTGTCGCCCTTGTTGTTTTATTGTTGTAGTTAATATTGTTGTTATTGATGTCATTGTTCTTGGGTAGGACAGAGAGAAATGGAGAGAGGAGGGGAAGATAAAGACAGACACCTGCAGACCTGCTTCACCGCTTCTGAAGCGACTCTCCTGCATGTGGGGATCCGGGGGCTCAACCGGGATCCTTACAGGGTCCTTGCACTTTGCACCACTTGTGCTTATCCCACTGTGTTACTGCCTGACTCCCTTCTTTTTATTTTATTTATTTATTGGATAGTAACAGAGAGAAATTGAGAGGGGTGGGGGAGATGGAGAGGGAGAGAGACAGAGAGACACCTGTAGCCCTGCTTCACCATGTGAAGCTTTCCCCCTGCAAGTGGAGGCCAGGGGGCTTGAACCTGGGTCCTTGCACACTGTAATGTGTGCACTCTACCGGGTGTGCCACCACCTGGCCCCCATGCTTCTTTTTTTTTTTTAAATTTTTATTTATAAAAAGGAAACATTGACAAAACCATAGGATAAGAGGGCTACAAAGTTGCACAATTCCCACCACCAGAACTCTGTATCCCATCCCCTCCCCTGATAGCTTTCCTATTCTCTATCCCTCTGGGAGCATGGACCCAGGGTCATTGTGGGATGCAGGAGGTGGAAGGTCTGGCTTCTGTAATTGCTTCCCTGCTGAACATGGGCGTTGACAGGTAGATCCATACTCCCAGTCTGCCTCTCTCTTTCCCTAGTGGGGAAGGGCTCTGGGGAAGCGAAGCTCCAGGACACATTGGTAGGGTTGGCTGCCCAGGGAAGTCTGGTCATATCATGCTGGCATCTGGAACCTGGTACCTGAAAAGAGAGTTAACATTCAAACCCAAACAAATTGTTGAACAATCATGGACCTAAAGGCTGGAATAGCGCAGATGAAGAGTTGGGGAGGGGGTCTTCCATTTTGTAGATAGCTATTAGACATATTTTAGTTATATTCCGCAGGGCCTGTGGCTATATTAGTTCTTTTTTTTTTTTTTTTTTTTTTTTTTGCCTGAGCCTAAAATCTGATATGCAGGTGGATCCTAATTATTGTCCGGGGAGATGATGTCATGGCTGGGAAAAGGGCCAGAAAGCTGGATCAGGGAAGAGAGTAGCTCCCAAATATGGGAAAGTTGTATAAATATTGTTGACTGTAAACCCCATCGATCTGTTGTCATCTGGGGCCCATAATTAGCTTAGGAACTTGTGTGACCTCTGCATCCCTCTAGCTCCATTCTGTGGTCATGAGTAGAAACTTTCCAAGCTGCCCTGATATCGACCCATCTTCCTCAGGTGGAGCATAGAGTATATTGTCCTGCCTCCTTTTTGACGATGGAACTTTATTTACCATTGTTGATCCAAGTTGAGGGCAAGGTCCTATGAGGGCCCATAAAGGGGTCTATTGTGCTGTTCCTGATAGAGATGACCAGTAATGATGGAGAGAGGGATTTATTCCTGGTCTAGGCCCATCAAGCCTGTTTGGGAATCTCAGGACTCCCCCATTAGGGCCCAGCTGGTGGAATTGGTCTGACAGTGACTAAAAAGTCATCATTTAAGTCTGCCAGTCTCTTGACCTTATTCACCCATGCTTCTTTCTTAATATGAAATTTGTAGATGATTTTATTATTCATTTCAGGGCCTTCCTTTAAGGGCCGAGCAAATTGCTCTACTTTGGGATATGCAACACTGAATGACTACTTCACTCAGTGTCACTTCACACTATGTCTCAAACTCCTCTACATGGCATTGTAACATCAATAACCCAGTCTTAATCAAGGCCTCCTCACTTTCCACATCAAAACCCAGCAAAATCTTATGAACATTCAAAATCTCAAATGCAAAAAGACTATCACGGTCAAACCAGGGCTTTCTCTGACTGATATAACATGTGTTTCTTATTGTAGTTGAGGCGAAAAGCATTTGAAAGTCATGGCTTGCAGCAAGCCCTTCCTCTCTGTGGGCATTATATATGGGATTGGCATCTCACCTGACTTCTCTTCTTGGCTAACCAACCATGACCATTCTCTTCATTTCATCCTGGCTGATACTCCTCTGTGAGTGGCTTTCCTACTCCTGTAGCAGCCGTGCTAACCTCAGTGTGGCTGGCTTGTCCCTCCTTCCAGTGCGCCACGGATTATCAATGTCGATCATGTCAGACTGTTCACTGCCCCATCAGGAGCAGGAAGCAGGTGCTTGGTAAGTTGTCTGTGGGAAAGAAACAATTACTGAGCATACATCCAGGTAAAAGACAGTCAGAATGCTAATGCGACCTTCAGTGTAACCAAGAGTAATTAAATGCATGGACTAATGAGAATTTCCTGGACATGGTTAGCGTTTAACTTACGTATTACGACAACCTCACGAGTGAGCTAGCAATTAGGCCTCCAATATATGCAGGGTGAACTGAGTCTAGAGAAATCAAGTAAGCTTTTGAAAGTAACACTGTGGGAATCCGCCTATAGCACAGAGGGTTAAGCGCAGGTGGCGCAAAGCACAAGGACCAGCATAAGGATCCTGGTTCGAGCCCCGGCTCCCCACCCAGGGGAGTCGCTTCACAAGAGGTGAAGCAGGTCTGCAGGTGTCTGTCTTTCTCTCCTTCTCTCTGTCTTCCCCCTCATCTCTCCATTTCTCTCTGTCCTATCTAACAACGACAGCAATAATAACTATAACAATGAAACAACAATTAAAAACAAAAGGGGAAATAAATTAAATAAATATATATAAAAAAGAGTAACACTGCATTATCTGGAAGCTGATAAAGCAGTCATCTCCTGAGAAGTTAAAGAAAGGCAGCAGCAGACTGGTAATGCCAGTGGAGCCTCGCTGTGGAGAGGTCAGCCACATAGGGCCTTGAAGACGGCTGGAGCTCTAGGCATGGCTGACTGAACAAGCGGTCTGATTTCACAGGGCAGGGGGAGAATAGGAATTTTTTATTAATGCCTATTTTATTAGTGATTTGATAGTTACTTACAATTATAAGATAATAGAGTTGTAATACCATAAAAACCATCCTACAAAATTCTGTGGCCCCAGGCTCCTCCAAACAATAGTTCCCAGAGTTCTCCCAAGGTCACAGATATGGACTGGTTGAAGATAGATACAGAGACAGATACTGATACTGATACTGGTACTGATACTGATACAGATACTGATACAGATACTGATACTGATACTGATACTGATACTGATACAGATACTGATACTGATAAAGATACAGATACTGATACTGATACTGATACAGATACTGATACAGATACAGATAGAGATACAGATACAGATACTGATACAGATAGAGATACAGATACAGATAGAGATACAGATAGAGATACAGATACAGATACTGATACAGATACAGATACTGATACTGATACAGATTCAGATACTGATACAGATACTGATACTGATACAGATACTGATACAGATACAGATACTGATACTGATACAGATACTGATACTGATACAGATGCAGATACTGATACTGATACTGATACAGATACTGATAAAGATACAGATACTGATACAGATACAGATACTGATACTGATACAGATACAGATGCAGATACTGATACAGATAATGATACAGATACTGATACAGATACTGATACAAATACAGATACTGATACTGATACAGATACATACAGATACTGATACAGATATAGATACTGATACAGATACTGATAAAGATACAGATACAGATCCTGATTCGGATACAGATACAGATACTGATACAGATACTGATATAGATACTGATACAGATACTGATACAGATACTGATACAGATACAGATATAGATTTTTTTCTCAAGTTCATGTGTTGGAAGAAGAAGAACTCAGCTTACAGTACTGAAACTCTCATCATGTCAATATAAAACTGTTGATGCTGCCTTTCGAGTTAAACAAAGGAAAGATGTACTGGTCACATCTTCTGGGAAGATGGTCAGCAAAGGAAGCAGGCCGCTGAACTATCTACTAAGTGTCCCTTCTGAAGGACAGATCCCCTTCTGACTGGGGGTTCAGGCGGTAGCACAGCAGGTTAAGTGCAGGTGGCTCAAAGAGCAAGGACCAGCATAAGAATCCCGGTTTGGGGCCCCGGCTCCCCACCTGCAGGGGTGTCGCTTCACAGGCCAGGCGGTCTTTCTCTCCCCCTCTCTGTCTTCCCCTCCTCTCTCCATTTCTCTCTGTCCTATCCAACAACAATGACATCAATGGCAACGGTAATAATAACCACAAGAACGATAAAAACAACCAGGGTAACAAAAGGGAAAAAATGGCTCCAGGAGCAGTGGGTTCGTGGTGCAGGAACCAAGCCCCAGCAATAACCCTGGAGGCAAAAAAAAAAAAAAAAAAATCCCCTTCCTACTGTGGTGTCACGAAAGTGGTGAGCGGTGGCGCCACCTAGTGCTGCACAGCTGTGGGTGCACAACCACTGGAACACAGCTGCTTTCTGTGGCTGTAACTATAACCTGCCATGATGGAGATCAAACTTTATGAAAGACCAGTAAGCATGTTTGGAAGATATATGATTTAATGGTGATTTATAAGGTGATAAGGTAATAGTGGCATAATTCCACACCCCTCCAAGTCATAGAATATGATTTAATGGTCATTTATAAGGTGATAGGGTAATAATAGTGGCATAATTCCACGCCCCTCACAAGTCATAGAATATGATTTAATGGTGAATTATAAGGTGATAAGGTAATAGTGGCATAATCCCACGCCCCTCCCAAGTCATAGATTGACTATATACATTCGTTTTTTCTTTTTCCAAGCTCATGAGTTTCAATTCTCAAATTAGTAATTTTTATTCCCTTGCTAAAGGTCTTTCTGCCCTTACTCTTTCAAAGTATGCCTCATGGGCCCCGTGACCTCACCTACTCCTACTCCTACTCCTACTCCTACTCCTACTCCTACTCCTACTCCTACTCCTACTCCTACTCCTACTCCTACTCCTACACCTACACCTGCTCCTACATTTACAACTCTACCTACTGCTACACCTACTCCTACACTTACAACTCTACCTACTCCTACCCCTACCCCTACACCTACTCTTACACTTACTCCTACACTTACAACTCTATCTACTCCTACACCTACTCCTACTACTACATCTGTACCTACACCAATGCCTATGCCTACATCTACTTCTACAACTACACCTGTACCTACTCCTACACCTACTCCTACACTTACAACTACACCTATTCCTGCCCCTGCACCTACACCAATGCCTATGGCTACGCCTAGGCTTACTCCTACACCTACTCCTACTCCTATGATTATTCTCACTCCTGTGCCTACACATATTCCTACACCTACACTTACTCTTACACCTAAAGCTACAACTACACCTACTCCTATAAATACAAGTACTCCTACGCCTACTCCTAACTACTCTTACTCCTGCACCTACACATATTCCTACACCTACACCTACTCTTAAACCTAAAGCTACACCTACTCCTACAAATACAACTACTCCTACATCTAGTCCTAACTACTCTTACTCCTGCATCCATACATATTCCTACTCCTACGCCTACTCTATAACGACTCCTGCGCCTACAAATATTCCTGCACCTATAAATATTCCTACACCTACTCCTACAACTATACCTACTCCTACACCTAATCCTATAACTACTATTACACTTACACATATTCCTACACCTACACCTACTCCTACAGCTACACCTACTCATACTCATACACCTACACCTACACCTACACGTACACCTACACCTACACCTACTTCTACTCCTACTCCTGGTCCTGCACCTGCACCTGCACCTGCACCAACACCTACTCCTACTCTACCCCTACACATACACCTACACCTACTCCTATAACTACTTGTACTGATGTTCCTATGCCTACTCCTACACCTACCCCTGTTCCTACTCTTGCACCTACTCAAACACCTGCACCTACTCAAACACCTACTCCTACTCCTGCACCTACTCAAACACCTACTCCTACATCTACCCCTACTCCTGCACCTACTCAAACACCTACTCCTACATCTATTCCTACTCCTGCACCTACTCAAACACCTACTCCTACATCTACCGCTGCTCCTACTCCTGCACCTACTCAAACACCTACTCCTACATCTATTCCTACTCCTGCACCTACTCAAACACCTACTCCTACATCTATTCCTACTCCTGTACCTACTCAAACACCTACTCCTACATCTATTCCTACTCCTGCACCTACTCAAACACCTACTCCTACATCTATTCCTACTCCTGTACCTACTCAAACACCTACTCCTACATCTATTCCTACTCCTGCACCTACTCAAACACCTACTCCTACATCTATTCCTACTCCTGCACCTACTCAAACACCTACTCCTACATCTATTCCTACTCCTGCACCTACTCAAACACCTACTCCTACATCTATTCCTACTCCTGTACCTACTCAAACACCTACTCCTACATCTATTCCTACTCCTGCACCTACTCAAACACCTACTCCTACATCTATTCCTACTCCTGTACCTACTCAAACACCTACTCCTACATCTATTCCTACTCCTGCACCTACTCAAACACCTACTCCTACATCTATTCCTACTCCTGTACCTACTCAAACACCTACTCCTACATATATTCCTACTCCTGCACCTACTCAAACACCTACTCCTACATCTATTCCTACTCCTGCACCTACTCAAACACCTACTCCTACATCTATTCCTACTCCTGCACCTACTCAAACACCTACTCCTACATCTATTCCTACTCCTGCACCTACTCAAACACCTACACCTACATCTATTCCTACTCCTGCACCTACTCAAAAATCTACTCCCACTCTTGCACCTACTCAAACACCTACTTCTACATCTACCCCTGCTCCTACTCCTGCACCTACTCAAACACCTACTCTTATACCTACCCCAACCTCTACCCCTACTCCTACTCCAGCACCTACTCAAACACCTACTCCTACACCTACTCAAATACCTGCTCCTACATCTACCCCTACCTCTACCCCTACTCCTACTCCTACACCTACTCAAACACCTACTCCTACATCTACTCCTACACCTACCCCTACCTCTACCCCTACACCTACTGCTTCTCCTGCACCTACGCCTACACCTACTGCTTCTCCTGCACCTACTCCTACTGCTTCTCCTGCTGAACCTACTCAAACACCTACTCCTACACCTACTGCTCCTCCTGCACCTACTCAAACACCTACTCCTACATCTACTCCTACACCTACCTCTACCCCTACACCTACTGCTTCTCCTGCACCTACTCCTACACCTACTGCTCCTCCTGCACCTACTCAAACACCTACTCCTACTGCTTCTTCTGAACCTACTCAAACACCTACTCCTACACCTACTGCTTCTTCTGAACCTACTCAAACACCTACTCCTACACCTACTGCTCCTCCTGCACCTACTCAAACACCTACACCTACTGCTCCTCCTGCACCTACTCAAACACCTACACCTACTGCTCCTCCTGCACCTACTCAAACACCTACTCCTACTGCTTCTCCTGCACCTACTCAAACACCTACTCCTACACCTACTGCTCCTCCTGCTCCTGTCCCTGCCCCTGTGCCTACGTCTACGCCTGTACCTATTACAACTTCCCAGTGCCCTACTACTTCTCTTTCCCTCTCAGATTTGGGAAACAATCTGGCTTCCTCAGATGCTCTCCAGATTCTCTTCCCTCTCAATGATGGTGCAAAAGCAAAGGTTGCTGATCACAAAATTACCAGGTTTTGATGGAAGTGGGGTCCAGAGCCCTCTGGTCAACTTCCCCTAACACCTATCCCTCTGGGAGCATGGACCAAAATTATTTTAGGGGTGTACTGGGAGTTCTGGCTTCTGTCATTGCTTCTCCACTGGACATGGGTGTTGGCAGGTGGATCCACACCCCCAGCCTCTTTCTATCTTTCCCTGGTGGGTCAGGGCTCTGTGGAGGGGGGTTCTGGGAGTTGATGCTGTCATCACAAGTCACATTTTTTTTTTGTCCTTCAGGTTCCTCAAGGTTTCATGACAGAAGTAGCTTAACTGGTAGAGCAGGGAACTTGTATAATTGAGGCTCCAGTGTTGCACAAGCAAGTCATCTTCTGGCTTCTCTCTCTTATTGAAACTATATCATATGAAATTTAAAGAAACGAATCTTATTTTTTTAAAAAGGCTGCATTAGAATTATGGTGTCATCACTGGGAGAGTGAGGGCACAGGGCCTTGGTGGTGGGCATTGTGGTTATGGTGTCGTCACCGGGAGAGTGAGGGCACGGGGCTGTGATGGTGGGCATTGTGGTTATGGTGTCGTCACCGGGAGAGTGAGGGCACGGGGCTGTGATGGTGGGCATTGTGGTTATGGTGTCGTTACTGGGAGAGTGAGGGCACAGGGCTGTGATGGTGGGCATGGTGATTATGGTGTCATCACCGGGAGAGTGAGGGCACAGGGCTGTGGTGGTGGGCATTGTGGTTATGGTGTCATCACCTGGAGAGTGAGGGCACAGGACCATGGTGGTGGGCATTGTGGTTTTGGTGTCATCACTGGGAGAGTGAGGGCATGGGACTGTGGTGGTAGGCATGGTGCTGATCTGTGTCCCATAGTCTACAGTCTAGAGCTTATGAATCACTACTGATCACAGATCAAGTCTGGTGGTGGGAATAGTACCCTTTATCCTATGGTCTTGTGGTCTTGTCTAAATTTCCATTTTATAAATAAATACAAATAATGTTAAAAAATGAGGGAAGATGGTGAGATGTGTAATGTTGAGAGTACATGGGAAACACGTCTACTTTATCTTTAATGTTACCATGATCATAAGATTTATCTAGTAAAATAAATCATTGAAATTTAAAAATAAAATAAATTGACTTGTAATAAAAAATAAAATCAGAAACAAAAAACAAAAAATATACATTCTCAAGAATGAAAGCTATGTTGAATAAAGAGGAAGTAAGTCCAGACTTCCAAGTTCCATTTTGGATGGAGAGACCTTAAGACCTCTGTTTCATTGCTCAAAACCAAGAAAAAAAAAAAAAGCTTAGATTTTACAAGGAAACTACTGGTGGCCTTACTGACCCTGAAATGAGACAAAATTATATATATATGGAGAGAGAGAGATTGAGAGGGCGGGGGAGACAGAGAGGGAGAGAGACCCCTGCAGACCTGCTTCACCACTTGTGGAGCTTTCCCCTGAAGGTGGGGACCAGGGGCTTGAACCTAGGTCCCTGTGCACTGTGATGTGTGCACCTAACCAGGTGCTGTACCATCTGGCCTCTTGACATGGACATAATTTCTAAGTGTTACAAACAGAAAGAGATGTTAAAGTCAGAGTTGTAATCCACAGATAAAATTAGCATCTCTTAAATTATGGAAACACAGTCTGTCACGATATTTCTGGATCCGTTTTCATCAGTTAACTTATGTCTAAAACAATTAATTATGATTTATTTACATTATGCTCTTTTTTGCATGTGTGGTCACTTCTGACTGAGCAGCAGACACAGTGGTTTTGCTCTGCTAGGTCTCACTTGTTCTGTATTCTCATAAGGATTCTTCAAATTTGTCCTGTGATTCAGCTGAGTCAAAATGGGCTCATTTTTCCATGTTTTAGTTTAAACTTAATTAGAGCAGTTAAACTTAAGTTAAGTTAAACTTAATTCACAGCAGTTTAGGAAAGGAGTGACTTCTTGCACTATCTACAGAGCAAGATGACTCCTATAAGTTTGATTGCAGTTCTTTTTTTTTTAAATATTTATTTATTCTCTTTTGTTGCCCTTGTTGTTTTATTGTAGTTATTATTGTTATTGATTTCTTTGTTGCTGGATAGGATAGAGAGAAATGGAGAGAGGAGGGAAAGACAGAGAGAGGGAGAGAAAGACAGACACCTGCAGATCTGCTTCATGGCTTGTGAAGCGACTCCCCTGCAGGTGGGGAGCTGGGGGCTCAAACCAGGATCCTTAGTCTGGTCCTTGAGCTTTGCACCACCTGTGCTTAGCCCGCTGCGCTACCACCCGACTCCCTGATTGGAGTTCTGATTGATGGAAAGTTCATCAGGAAGTGGCTGACCAGTCCTGAGAGGCTTGTCTGGCTGGTGTGGAGTAATGTCATCTTTATGAGAAGCACATTTTGACATGACTAAACCCTGGTGCATTTGGACCAACCGAGAAAGTCCTCACTGGTCTCTGAGCTCTGTTTGGTTCTTACCTGGAGTTAGAACTGTCCCATGCTTATTTACAATATTAATTTAATTACTGTTAAGTGGGAATTTAATGTTTTAATTATACTTTTAAATTTTCATTTATTTCATGAGAGAATGAGAAAAAGATCAAGCTTAATTTCATCACATGCAATACCAGAGTTAAACCTGGGTCCTTATACATGTAAGTTCTGTACTTTTGAATGGCATTTCAGTCTTTTGTTTCCAGGGTTATCCTTGGGGCTTGGTGTCTGTACCACAAATCCACTGCTCCTGTGGTCTTTTTGGATGGAAAGAAATTGAGAGAGAAGGGGATGATAGCACGGGAGGGAGAAAGATACACACCTGAGACACTGCAGGTGGGGAGCGGGGGGGGGGGGCTTGAACTGGGATCCTTGTGTTGTGCCTTGCACTTAGCACTCTATGTGCTTAACCCGGTGTGCTGCTACACAGCCTCCCTGGAATGACCTCTCTGTATTATGCTACATTTATATACTTTTATTTAATATGTCAAAGTCGGATGCTAATCTGTTTTCTTTTTATGTAAAATGACTCCTTTCACACTTGTTGTAGAAGAGGTCTCTCTTTGTGTCTCTGAACTTTAGCTTTCGGGGAATGGTCTTCATTTCACCATCATTTTAGACATTTTTAGAATAGAATTGTCTAAGCAGGAAAGTGTTTTCATTCCTTTGGCCAACTCTGGAGCCTCACTGCTCTGAGCTGACTTTTTCATATAGGAAGCAGTCTGAGGTATGCAGGATTTTGCGCTTTCCAGAAACTCAAGTGTGAGACTTGAAAAGTAGTTGATCTGTAGGTGGGGAGTATCCCTCCAGTTTCTGCCGTGGATGGTAAAATTGCCCGGAAGTGAAACCCTTGCTTGTGACCAGGCTTCTATTCTGTCTAGAGAGGTGGCTGAGGTCACATGTCCTCCACCTTGGCACATCTGTGGGTATGTGCTGTGGGTGGTGACTTCCTATGGAGACAATCCTGCCAGGGTTTCCAGAGATGGCTGGAGAGACTTCAAAGTCTCCTTTCCTGCCAGTTCTCCCTCTCCAACATGCCGGTCTAGCTTCACGGGCAGGAGAGAGATGACCAGGGACTCAAGGCTGAGTGGGACACAGTTCAATCTTTATTGATGAGGAATGCAGTGCAAGCTATCTAATCTAATCTCTCTTCATTAGAAAGCCCTGTCCTTTATATCTCCTGAGGCAGAAGTGTCAGGTCGGAAGAAGATGTACGTAGGATAGGGGGTGGGGAGAAGGAAAAAGTGCAGGAACCAGTGGGGATTAAAATGTGGAAAACAGGAAGTGACTAGGAGAGGGGGCGGAGCGGAAAAAGAGGGCCAGCCAGTGGGGATTAAACCAGTGTGGGCAAAACAGTGATTGTGTAAATAGACCACAGTGTCAAGCAGTGCAACAGAAGGGGTCTTAGAAGCAGAATTTAGAAGCAGACCCACACCAACACCCATCCACGGAGGAGCCTCTCCTGGCCTGTTGTTCTAGAAGTTATGGAAGCTTAACTACAAGGGCACAGCTTTGGGCATGTTGCCACATCTCCTCAGATCACTGGGACTCATATCTAGTCCAGTGCATCTTGGAAAGAAACCTGGAGTCTTCTTTTTCTATTAAGCAACTTTGTAGTGGCATAGAAACTTGGTTATTTATTATTATTATTTTTTTAAGTTGCCCTTTTCTAGGACCTGCCCTCACTGCAGAGCAGCCATAGCAGGGACTCCTCACTCTCTGAAGGGAAACTCATCAGCCTGCTCTGCCCCTCGAGGAAGACGGGTCCTGACATGAAAGCAGCCTAGAATGTTCCAGCTGTGCCCATGGGCTGTGAGCTCAGAGTGAGAGGGACTCAGAGGCCACACAGGCTCCTGTAATGAATGTGAACATAGATTGACCATGGATCAGATCTTAGGGGTAGACTGTTAATTGTATTTATATATTTTCCTCATGTTTGGGAGCTGCTCTCTGCCCTGATCCAGCTTTCCAGTCCTAATCTCAATTTGGTCACCATCTTCCCAGACAATACTTTTACTATTTAGTCATGGGCCCCTTGAAACGTACCTAAAATAGACTTCCTAGTTTCCTCCCACATGAAGACTTCTAATTTCAACTTCTCTACTCTTACCTTTAGGTTCCTGTTTATTAAAAAAAAAAAAAAAAAAGTTCTGCTTTGTATCTTATAGCCTTTCAGCCACCAAGTTGCAGATGCTACCATGAGGCCAACCTGACTTCCCTGGGCAGACGCCCTCACCAATGTGTCCTGGAGCCTCCCCTCCCAAGAACCCTCCCCCACTAGGGACAGACAGACACAGGCTGGTGGATCCACCTGCCGACACCCATGTCCAGTGGAGACGCAATGACAGAAGCCAGAACTCCCACCTTCTGCTCCCCATAAAGAATTTTGGTCCAGGCTCCCAGAGGGATAAAGAACAGGGGAGCTTCCAATGGAGGGGATGGGACACGGAACTCTGGTGGTGGGAGCTGTGTGGGATTGTACCTTTTATCTTTCAATCATGTTAATGATTATTAAATCATAATATTAAATTAAATTAAATCAATGTTGATTTTCAAAGCTGTCCTTTCTGCTTGGATAGGCCCCCTCTTCTCACCAAACTTCTGGGAATGTTTTGTACCAGGACTCTGGCCACTGCAGAGGCCAAGGGATATGGAGAGGGAAGATGGAGGCTCGGCCCCCCATGGAACACAGGCCAACGCTGTGGGAGAGGAGTCCAGTTGTAGTCTCTGGGTTCCCACTGCCAAGCAGATCTTTCCCCTTCCCTGTGGAGCTCAGGGGGGTTTCTGAGAACTGAGTGCCCCTGAGGTCTGACTCCTGTGTGCTCTGCGATCCACACTGCAGTGCTCCTCAAGCCGTTTAGTTGCCCTCCACAGTAACTGCATCCATCACCTGTGCTGCTAACACCACAGGATCCGAGCAGACACCTTGCAACACACACAGGCATTTCCGAATGGAGAGAAATGGAGGCACCAACCACATGCTTGAAGTTGCCGAAGGGGAAGAGGGAGACACTATAAAGGGCAAAGGCGGCCCCGTACCCAGGGGCAAGGGCTGGAGATGGTGTCAACCTACATTTCCAATAATTCTTGATTGTTCCCCTAAAACTGATACCATCCTGTAAGCCAACACTCTTCTCCAAAAATGCACAGACCCAAGCCTGGTCCCCAGTGCATGGAGGGGGTTCTGTCTGGTCTCTCTCTTTCTCTCTCTCTCTCCCTCTCTATCTTAATATGAAAAGCCAGCCAGGATGGTGTGTGGAGTCCTAGAGATAACAGCACAAGTAAAATCCAGGTTCTTGGATTGATACAATTTTCTCCAGTGATCAACCAGTGATATGATTTGCAAGAGACACAGCGCTGTTTCTGATTGTACTTTAAGGGAATTGTTACCTGATATGGTACACTTCTCCATGTTTTATGTTGTTTTTATTTATTTATTTGGCATGCCAGTGTCTCATTCATGTTTTATTCCTCTGTCCGGGGCTGACCTTTTTATGTAGGGAGAGAGAGAGAGACTGACAGAGACAGAGAGGAGAGATGTCAGAATACTGGAGCTTCTCTGGGTAATATTCCCAGATGGTATGCTGGGGCTCAAGCCTGGGCCTTGTGTGGCAAGGAAAGGGCCTCACCAGGTGAGCTACCTTGCCGTCATATACAATATAATTATCTTATATTTCATTTTATCATCACCACGTAGGTTTCACTGCCCCCAGCCAACTTTTTCAGATAGGAAGGAAAAGAAAGAGAGACAGAGAGAAGGAGAGAACCATGTCACGGTACCGGTGGACTGAGATCCAGCCTGAGCTGAGCACGTGACACAACAGACATGCTGTCCAGGTGAGCTAGTCTGCTGACCTTCCTCCCTCTTTAGAAAGATAGGAGGAGAGAGAGAAAGAACCAGACATCACTCTGGTACTTGTGCTGCCAGGGATTGAACTCAGGACCTCATGCTTGAGAGTCTAGTCCCTTCGCCACTGTGCCACCTCCTGGACCACCTCTTTGCTATTTCTGAATGGACACTTACTTTCCTTGCAACTGCTGATTGATCTGTTAGTGGATAGTTATTAAAATGATTGGGTAGACTAAGTATAGAACATGATTTCATACTAAAACATCATCACAAGTTTGGGTAGTTTTTTTCTATTTATTTTATGTTTTCTTGGCATTTGATTTTAATGTATTTGGTTTTACTTTTTGAAATCTGACTTTATGCCTCTGTTTGCATTCCTCTACCTAATTCATTAGCTATTAGTTCCACAATCCTATTTTAAATCAGAGAGATTATGGACACATTCTCTTGCTCATGGTTTAAATGGAATAGTATGTGGTGTTTTTCCCACTAAGTAATATGATCATCTTTCTTTGGACCATAATTTTATCTTGTTAAACTAAATATTGCTAAATTAAATTTCAGTAGATGTTTTAATATGAATACATTGTATGCTTCCAAAATACTAGTCTGCATCCATGGAGCTAATTACGTCATTTTTCTTCACAGGTCTATTAATATGATACATTGCACCCAGTGACTGTTTAATATCAAGACACTTAGATTACTATAGTAAATCATCTTTGGTCATGACAAAGATTTCTTCATTTGCCATTGTATTCTATTTGCATATATTTTATTTAACAGCATTTACCAGCATTAATGTGAAATCTGTATATCTACTCATTTTTCATATAGCATTATCACAATTATGGGTCAATGTTATTTTATTTTAATATGCTAAATAGAAAATTTTTGTTTTATCCTTTAAATAGTGCTGATATTATTTGTATTTTAAACAGTCTGGACAAATTCTCCTGCAGTATTATCTGGATATAGTCCTTTTTTTCCCCCCTTTCAAAATTGCTTTGGTAACTGTAGGTATTTTCTGGTTTGAGATATACTCTTGCAGATTCTGTTCTATTCCCTTAGAGAATATATATCTGTGTGCGACTCTGGGTAGGATGGTCATTTTAACAGTGTTAACTCTTTCAAGTCATGAGCACAAGACACCTTTCCATTTTTTGTTTATCTTTTGATTTCCTTGAATAGTGACTCATGATTTTTGGTGTACAAGTCTTTCACCTCTTTTGTTAAGTTTGTTTTAAAATATTCTATCACTCTTGCTGCTATAGTGAAAGAGATCAATTTACAAATTTGCCTTCAAGTTTAGTAGACAAAATACCTCTGGGGTTTGCATATTGACTCTGCAGCCTGACACCTCACTGTGTTGTTGGCAAATGAGTTCCAGGAATCTCCTACTGAGTTCTTTAGAATCGTGTATTTATGCTACCATGTCACCTAGAAAGAGTCACAACCACAACGTCACTTCTTCTTTTCCGGTCTATAAGCAATCAGTTTCCTGTTTTTTATTTTATCTTTTTTTTTTCTTTCCTTCTGACAGATAATATTTTATTTAATCTTGCTATAGGACAATTTAGTACTTTTTCAAGGTTTTTATTTTCATGCGAGAAAGAGGGAGACAGAGAGACAGAGAGAGACAAAGAGAGACAGAAAGAGAGACAGACAGAGAGAGAGAGAGAAAAAGAGTACAAGTGAAAATGAGGTATTATCAGAACCAGAGCTGTTTAGTATGAGCACATGACAGTGCTGACGCTGAGCTTGGGGTCTTGCATATGCCAGTCTGGGCTTTGTCTTCTGCTCATGAAGCATCTCCCCGCAGGTGTCTCAGTGCAGTGGCCCGGGGTGCAAACCAGGCTGTGGACATTGATAACTTGTGTCTTTTATAGGGTGAGTCACTAACTGATGCCTTGCATCAATGTTCTCACTAGTACTTTGACTGACTTCAAGGTCTCGTCTTCATTGGTGATAAAGAGTTGCCAACATTTTAATTCTCATAAAGGGGATTGTCCTGGAACTCTAAGAAAGAACTTGTGGACTGGGTGCTCCTGATTTCATACAAGGGCACTGCCTCACTTCTCACCATGTAACACATGGCAGGATTCGGTGAAAAAATATATTTCCCTAGCTTATGAAAAACTCAGTTTTTTGCATTTTGATGTCATTAAACCCAGAGTATCTGAGAAGCTGGGTCCTCTATCATTTAAAGAGATAGATAGCTTCCCCACCTTCAGGGGGAAGGCTCCCCAAGCAGTGAAGCAGGTCTGCAGGTGCCTCTCTTTCTCTCTTTCTAGTTCCCCACCCCTCTCAATTTCTTTCTGTACTATTGAGTTAAAAAATAGGAGAGAAAATGAGAGAGAGAGAGAGAGAGAGAGAGAGAGAGAGAGAGAGATTCCTATTTGCCAGGAAGTTGATAGTGGATGACATTCAAGGATTCTATGTAAGTTTTTTTCCCCTAAACTCAGAAATATCTTATTATTTTCTCTTCTCTACTTTTCATGTAACATGAGAGGTTTGGAGTATTATTCTCTCATGAGCAATATCCCCTCTGTATGAAAATGTGTCGGGGGTGAGGGGAGTTGGTGAGTAAGCTTCACAACAGGCTTCAAATCTGTCAGCACCACTTACTGGCTGTGTTTCCTTCATTGAAAGACTTGGTTGTTTATCGCCTTCAATGTCTTAGTGGAATGGGAACATGTGAGTTAATATTCTAAATGTTGTGCTCCAGATAACATATATCAACCCATCTTATGATCATGCTACCTTCCTGTAGATGAGAAAATGGCCGCTGGGAGGTTGAGTGAGCTGAGAGGTAAGCCAAGAGGATGTGCCTTCCACACAGACAATGCCCGCCCTGCTGAGACAGGTGCCCAGTACCTGTGTCTACAAATGCTGTTCTGAGAAGCAGGAGTGATAACAGACATCGACATGCTGAAGCACCACGCCACTCACTGTGTTCCCCTGGCCTAAGCTCACCAGACACTTGACCTGTCCTGCACTCCTTACAAGCACAGAGATGTATGTGGATCCCCCCTCCCCCCACACTACTTCCTCCTGAAAATGCTTTGAACAGCAAAGCTTGAAGACTATCAACATGGTGAAAAGAGCATGAGCAGGGAACTGAAATATCTGGGGCATCAATCTCATATTGGAGTCAGCTCTCAGTAGCTCCTGTGTGTACATTCAAAATCAGTTACAGATAATATGTATATGATTGTGCAAAGTGATTGAATAGCAAGATGGCAGGGGAAAAGACGAGGATCTACTTAAGTACCTTCACTGTGATTGGTTATGGCAACAAAGAGAAAATCATCAAATCATACTTGGTCAACCTCCATTCTTCCTGCTGGGATAAGCCAGGTGGAACCAGGGCTAACATCTTCTCTCATGATAGACACTTTGCAGTGTCTACACACATCTAATATTTCCCAAATGTCTTTGTACTTGAGGGGGAAATTGAGAGGAAAGCCCTACAAAGGGAACAACGTTGCCAGCTCACATCCACTTGTGTCTATCGTGCTGTTTCGGTTTTAAGCCACAGAGCTCTTTATATAAAAAGTGTTGGCATGCTTCTAAAAACCCCTTCTGTTTCATTAGTTTAATTCCCCCTGCTTAACACTATTCTATTTACATAACCACTTCATTCTATTTACATAACCACTGTTAACAAGCACCACCCTCCCTCCAGGGCATTGGTGGTTCAGTGGTAGAATTCTTGCCTGCTCCGTCCCCTCTCCTTGTCACACCCTGATTTTCACCAGTCACTTTTCTCTCCATCCTCTCTGTGTCGCATCCTGTTCCCACCCTTCTGGGCTAGTATATTTATAAGGACAAGATTGTTTGTAGTTTTTAGTTTAGCTTAGCTTGGTATAGATTTGCTGTGTCCTGCATGAATAAAGAGATACTGCGTACAACCCATCCATGAGTCCCTGGTCGTCTGTTACCTGCCCGTGAAGCCAGCTTGGCGAAAACAACAAAAAAAGTTATCTCAAGAGGTATTTCTGTTCTTTGAGTTTTCACATGCAAAGCCAATTTATCAGAAAAAGCTCATGCTGGAAGACTACCACACATTTTAAAAGTTTCTGAGTATGCCCACATCTTGCACTGCTAAATTAAGATAAATTAAAAATAAGAAAATGTGCCAATACCAAAAAAGATTTCCCAAACTTCCTGCAATTACCATGTTTGTTTTGGGATTGTAGCATATGAACTGGGAACTAGGCAAAGAAGGAACAGAAAAGACTGACATTCAGCAGCATTTTTTTTTAAAGCAAATGACATCCCATTAACCTGATGGGGGAGTTGGTAATTAACACCAAACCTGTATTTTTGCTAGGCCTTAGCTACAGGAATTATACTTTACTGTGACTGTAGGTACATTTCCGACACTTGCAGGAGCCCAATTATCGATGTAACTTTAACCAGAGAATTCTTGCTCACTGTCCACTATCTCATTAGGCAAACTCCTGGGATAAATAAGGGCAGAAAGCCACCCGACTTGATGCCTCCTTTACCCACACTCCCTAAGTAATGAGTAGGAGGATGCAATACTAAATCTACTGCACAAGGTACATCGTCTTTGTACTTTGATGCTGCATGTTTGAGTCACTGCAAACAATGTTTTGTCTTTTTTATTATCTTGCCTCCCAGATGGGGACTTGAGACTCAGTGAGGATCAGTAACTTGACCGAGGATATCACGATGACAATGAGGACCTACACGGAATTCAAAGGTGGTTTTCTTAACATGTTCTGTTTTTACAGAGCAAGGACAAAATATAATCCCTAGCCATGAGCAATGGTGCAGCCCGGCTTCCTCCTACTTAACAGGAGAAAAGTGAAAAATCAACACTAACATCTGATGACTGGCAGATGACATCCTTTGTGATGTGCCAGTAGAGGGAGCCGAAGCCCTTAGAAAGTGTCGTCTGTCCTCCATATTTGAACTACTCACTGTGCTGAAAGCAGATAATTATTTAGGGGTTGTGGTGGGGGGGTGTTGAGGAGAATGTCTTGCAGTTATCTGTCTCTCCCTTTCACTTTTTCTAGGAGAGGAAGGGGTAGGAAGGGAGAGAGAGAGAGGGAAAGAGAGAGGGGGGAAGAGAGAGACTTTCTTTAAACTGAGAAAGACATTTCCTGTTGTGTACTACTTGTTAATCAAATCATGTTTCTCAAATACAAATTTAAATTTAAAACTGAATTTCGACCCTTATCTTCCTTCTGGGTGTGTAGTCCCCTCTGAGGACTCCTGCTGGGAATGTTGCTTTGAAAACACTAATGTGTGACTCTGGCAAGATGTTGGAAAGGGGGGTGTCTGTCAATTAAAATGAAAGGGTCTGCAAGATGAGAACAGAGGCGGTGGCATTTGGTGCTGATCACAATCTACAGGCTCAGCCAGGCATGCCCTAGAGGCTGACAGCAGATCCATTCTCCCTGGTCTTTCAATACTGGATTGCCAAACCAGAGTCACTCAACAATCTGGAGGAGTTTTTTTGGGGAAGGGAATTAGGGGTAGTGAAAGAAAGAGAATGAGATATAGGAGAGTTTCATGTCTTAGTCCATATCTATCTTTTACTTCATTGTGACATGTGCCAGTTTTCTTCTTCTCGCGTTTGCCCTTCTTCCGTAGCCAGTCAACAGCATCAGGTTGAGCCTGATGTAGTTTCGAGACCTCCTTTGAATCTGGAGAGGTGGCAGTGGTTGACTATGTGGGTCATAGTCTGTCTGGAGCCGCAGGGGCAGTTCGGGTCATCTCTGGCTCCCCAGCGATGGAACATAGTGGCGCACCGGCCATGGCCTGTTCGATAGCGATTGAGGAGGGCCCGATCATCACGTGCTAGGTCAAAGCCGGGTTGACGCTCGCAGGGGTCTGTGATGAGGTGTTTGTTCTTGACCTCAGCTGACTGCCAACTCTGTTTCCAAGAGTCTGGAACAGAGAAGTTCAGTGTAGGCGTAGGGGACCAGATTGGGTGACGAGACGTCAAGCGTTGGACAGGGTGGGCGAAGATATCCGCGTATATTGGCAGGTCCGGTCCAGCGTAGACGTGGGAAATGAACTTAGATGATGCCGCATCCCGACGAATATCTGGCGGGGCGATGTTGCTAAGAACTGGCAGCCATGGAACCGGGGTGGAACGGATGGTTCCAGAAATTATCCTCATGGAGGAATATAATTTGGAATCGACCAAGTGGGCATGGGGGCTACGGAACCATACTGGGGCACAGTATTCTGCGGTGGAATAGCATAATGCCAGAGATGATGATGGTAGTGTGGAAGCGCTCGCGCCCCATGAGGAGCTGGCCAGTCTTGCAATGATGTGATTCCTCGCGCCCACCTTTGCTGCAGTTTTTATGAGATGTTTGTGAAATGACAGAGTGCAATCGAGAGTAACGTCAAGATAGACTGGCTGGGCTTCATGCCGGATTCTCGTATCGCCAAGCTGCACATTAAGCTCATGTGAGGCCGAGGCATGGTGTAGATGGTTGTCTGTCCAGGGAAGTCTAGTCAGCATCATGCTAGCATGTAGAACCTGGTGATTGAAAAGAGAGTTAAAATACAAAGCCAAACAAATTCTTGATCAATTGTGGACCTAAAGGCTGGAATAGTGCAGATGAAGAGTTGAGGAGGGGGTCTCTGTCTTGTAGATAGCTAGTAGGCATATTTTAGTTATATTCCAAAGGGCCTGTGGCTATACTAGTGTATGGGGTGATCTCAAAAGAAGTAACATTTGTATAATTGGCCTACCAGAGGAAGAAAGAGAGGAAGGGGAAGTAAACATTCTAGAGGAAATTATAGAAGAAAACTTGTTGGATAGTATGCCAGCTCCCCCTGGCTTCTGCTTAACACTATTCTATTTACATAACCACTGCATTCTATTTACATAACCACTGTTAACAAGCACCACCCTCCCTCCATGGCATTGGTGGTTCAGTGATAGAATTCTCACCTGCTCCACCCCCTCTCCTTGTCACACCTTGATCCGATACTTGTCACACCCTGATCTTCCACCAGTCACTTTTCGCTCCACCCTCTCTATATCACATCCTGTTTCCACCCTACTTGGAGAGTATAAAAACAGCTGCTCTTCTGATTAAAGACACTTGGAAATTGTTTTCTGGCTCTGAGAGTTCCAGAGTGTATCTCCTGCGAAGTTAGTGCTGCACGAGTTCCTGATCCCTCTCCCATGCAGCAGCCTAGATCCCTAGATCGGCTCCAGTTGAGTTCTCTCCAACCCAGAGAGCACTAGCTCAGGAAGAAGTACCCTCAGGCTATCCAGGCAACTTCCCAGACCTGAACAACAGAAATGACATTAAGATCCAAGAGGCTCAGAGAGTCCCAAACAGAATCAATCAGACCTGAAGACACCAAGGTGCATCATAGTTACAATGAAAAGAAGTAAGGATAAAGAAAGGATACTAAAGGCTCTAAGAGAAAAACAAAAAGTCACATACAGGGGAAAACCCATAAGATTATCAGCAGACTTCTCCACTCACACTCTAAAAGCCAGAATAGAATGGCAAGATATCTATAGAGCCCTGAATGAAAAAGGGTTTTAACCAAGGATAATATATCATGCTAGACTTTCATTCAAGCTAGATGGAGGGATCAAAACCTTCTTAGACAAACAACAGTTAAAGGAGGCAACCATCACCAAAGCTTCCCTGAAAGAGTTTCTAAAAGACCTCTTATAAACAATAACAACACCATAATACTTGCCACATATCAGAGAAAATAAAAATTGTTGAATAATGGCACTAAAATAATTCAATCCATAATGTCAATAAATGGCAATGGCTTAAACTCACCCATTAAAATGCACAGAGTGGGAGGATAGATCAGAAAACATAACCCAAGCATATGCTGCTTGCAAGAATCCCATCTGACCCAACAAGACAAACACAGACCTAAAGTGAAAGGATGGAAAACTATCCTACAGGCAAATGGACCCCCTGAAAAGGCAGGAACAACCATTCTCATCTCTGACACAATAGATTTTAAATTCAATAAAGTAATAAAAGATAGGAAAGGCCATTACATAATGATTAGAGGATCAATGATCCAAGAAGATTTAACAATTATTAACATGTATGCACCCAATGAGGGACCATCTAAACACATCAAGCACCTACTGAAAGAATTGGAAAAATACATCAATAGTAATACAATAATAGTAGGAGGCTTCAACACCCCACTCTCACACTTAGACAGATCAACAAAGCAGAGAATTAACAAAGAAACAAGAGAATTAAATGAAGAGATGGACAGACTAGACCTCCTGGACATTTTCAGAGTTCTTCACCCAAAACCCTGGGATACGCATTCTTTTCAAATCCACATAGCACATACTTAAGGATAAACCACATGTTAGGCCACAAAGACAGTATCAACAAATTTAAGAGCATTGAAATCACCCCAAGTATCTTCTCAGACTACAGTGTACTAAAGCTAACATTTAACAACAAGCAGCTTTCCTATTCTCTATCCCCCTGGGAGTATGGACACAGGGTCATTGTGGGATGCAGAAGGTGGAAGGTCTGGCTTCTGTAACTGCTTCCCTGCTGAACATGGACATTGGCAGGTGGATCCACACTCCCAGCCTGCTTCTCTCTTTCCCTAGTGGGGCAGATCTCTGGGTGGCAGGGCTCCAGGACATTTTGGTGGGGCTGTCTGCCCAGGGAACTCAAGCTGGCAACATGGTATAATCTGGAAACTGGTGGCTGAAAAAGATAAGATATAAAGCAGAACAAATTGTTGACTAATCATGAACCTAAAAGTGAGAGTATTGAAGATGAAGATTTGGGTTCTCTGTTTTTGCAAAAGCTAGTAGGTCTATTTTAGGTATATTCCAAGGGCCCATGACTTTACTAGTTTTTGCCTGAGCCTGACAGCTAACATGCAGGTGGACCCAAGGTATTGTCTGGGGAGATGATGTCAGAATTGGAAAAAATGACTAGAAAGCTGGTTCAGGGAAGAGAGTAACTCTGGAATATGGGAAAAGTATATAAATATTGTAAACTGTAAACCCCATCAATTTGAACTTAGGCCCGTATTCAGCACAGGAGCCTCTGTAACCTCTGCATCCCTGTAGGTCTGAGCTCACATTCCGTGGTCACAGCTGGGAACATTCCAGGCTGCAGGAATTTCTGATTTTATGTATTTATTTGGTAAGACAGAGCGAAATTGAGAGGAGGAGAGATAAAGAGACATCAATAGCACTTCTTTACCACTCATGAAGCTTTCTACCTGCAGGTGGGAACTGGGGCCTGGGTCCTAGCGCATGGTAATATGAGTGCTCACATACACACTTTTTCAGAAAAGAAATGCCATAAATAATAGCCACTGCCCATGTCATTGTTGCTACTCAAAGGAGGCTCAACTATCCCATGATGGAAAGACAGAGACAGGCTGGGGGTGTGGATCCATCTGCCAATGCTCATGTACAGCGGAGAAGCAATTACAGAAGCCAGAACTTCCACCTTCTGCTGCCCATAAAGAAATTGGATCCATGCTCCCAGAGGGCTAAAGAACAGGGAAGCTTCCAGTGGAGGAGAGGGGACACAGAACTCTGGTGGTGGGAGTTGTGTGGGATTATACCTTATTATCTTGTTAACCATCATTAAATCACTAAGAAAAAAAATGTGAACAAAAAAAAGGAGGCTGGAATCAGTTTATACAGCATGAACAGTATACGAATTTGACCAGATAGAATTTGTTTATTTACATCAAGAGAAGAGTGTTGGAGATCCAGTCTAACAATGATTTTCTGTTGTACTGAAATATCGGGAGGAGAGGAGACTCAGATTGGTTCTTTAAATCCTCAGACAATAGGTATCTCACCCTTTCCATCCGTGAAACCTGACCTATAGAGAGCAGGAAGTAGGAAAGCAACACATCAATCTAATAGCTTCACCATGGGGTGGGGTGGGGGCTGGAGGCAGGGATAATTGCCCACAGGTAAGCCCATTTGAGCTTAAGGTGCTTAGCTCAAGATGTTCTGTGATCTGCACTTAAGCAGGTGCAGGTGCAGGCCTGTCACTGCCTGGCCCCTGTCATGAGATACTGTCCGGGGTCTCTTGCCACCTGAGTAACAAATAGAAGAACACCTCAACAGTGAAGCTTCCCTGGGATGGGCGGTGGGCACGGGAAAGCAAGCTGGCGGCCAACTGAACTGCTTGTAATTTCCCCATTGTAATTTGATACTTAAGAAGCAGCTTTTATTATTACTGTTATCAGTAATTGAACATTGATTTACAAAACTACATGTCACCAGGGGCATAATTCCACACTATCCCCACCACCAGAGCTCTGAATCCCAAGTCCCTCCATTACAAGCCACAGCAGTTCTCCCAAGGTTGCAGACATGGCTTAACCATCATCTCTACAACTATCTGTCGACATTTGTACAGAATCCCCCCTTTTCTTCCAGGTGCAGCCATCTTTTCCCCTCCACACTGCTCATGACCCTAATAATACATCCAAATGCTTCTCTCTTTTTCCTCCTCTCTCTGCGAGTGCTGATGGAGCTGGAGTCCAGGGCCCTCTTATCCTCTTCCTCCTGTTACTTCTCCCCCACTGGGAGTCTGGGCCAAGGTTGTTTTTGGGGTACAGAAGATGGGAGTTCCAGAAGAAGCAGCTCTGAAAGCAGCTGTGAACAGATGATTTCACTGTTGAGAAAAACTAAAGGGCAGTTCCAGGGTTCAAAGCCACCTGCACTTGGATAGTTTTCCTTTTCAGATCTGTAGTCTGAGAACTTGGTGTGCAGTGGATGTCGGAGGCTAGAAGCACTGGGAGGAGGGGAGTTCTAGCAATCCAACTTTCTTGATCCTACAAGAATATGTGTGGGCTTTGAAAGAACTGCGTGTTTGGCATTCAGCTTCTACATCCACTAAAAGGAAAAATGAAAGCCATACAGGTTCAGCAAAAAGAGCAAAGGCTTCCCAGGATGTCTTATGTTTTAACTTTTATCATTATTAAAATTAATTAACTCCAAAGGATCATTCCCTAGGACCCCAATGTGTGCACAGCACAGAGATTTTAAAAACACTAAGACTGGGAAGCAGTGGCCACTATCTTCAGGAAGCAAGGCACAGAAATAACCAGAGATTATAAACCATCTGATGACAGAAGCTTCATTACCAGCCTGCTCATCCTGAGTGTGGCATGGCACAAGTGCTTCTTGAATAAACACACGAGGTAGTGCAGAGAGTCACAGCAAGGGACAGCAGTGGGGGGCAGTTAAAATTGATGTGAGAAGTGGATCTCCAAAGAGACCTTAGCAGAACTGTGAAGGATGGGGGAGAACCTCCAGAAAGACCAGGCAGGCATGGTCATTTCAGAGAGAATCAGCACATCAAAGGAGGAATGGCATAACATTTCCAGAAGATGTCAGAGTCACCACAGATATGGGCCAGATAGTAAAGGATTTGGAATGAGGGCCTTGGAGTCTCTCCTGTGGGGCTGCGATTCTCTTAGTGTTTTTGGTGAAAGACCTTTGTGGAGCCTTTCACAGACCAAGAACCCCATGGAAAAATGGCCAAATTCAATGACATCCTCCACGTAATGAATGTAGTGACTGCCTACACATAACCTGTCCAGATACACAGGTTTTCTTGTTGCAGGCTTGATGACAGGCCCATATCAGATATCTTTAGGATCTGCAGACACTTGCTTTCAACTTGTGCGTCTGTGTCATGGAGCCAGGTTCACAGACTGGCACCTGGCCATGGCCTTCACACTGACTGACCGGAGTCAGGACTAGGAAGCCCCAGGAGTGATGTAAGCAGTGAGATGTCTTGATCAAATGTGTCTCCTGGGAAAATCAAGCCTGCAGCAAGTTGGATGGGGTTTATAGGTAGAGAGTGAACTAGGAGGGAATTGAGGAGACTGAAGCATTAGCTGACAAGAGAAGGGAAGGCATGAACAGAGCTCACCCACGCTCTGAGGGAGCAGCAGTTATGCACTGAAGAGCCCTTCCAGGGACAAAAATGCCTGGACTTGGTTGCTGGCACTCCCTTGGAGGGGATCCAGCCAGGAGAAACGCCACTGAACCTCCCTCACCGGCTCTCAGGGCCTACGATTCAGACAGGAGGCTTCAGGGAGTATTTTGGTACAAACACTTATTTATTTGAAGATGGGTATTGGTTTATATAGAGAGTTAAACAAAACAGTTTTCAAACATGTCAGAAATCACAGGTTTCTTAAAGGTCAGCTTGCCCCTATAGTAGGAGGCTGGTATGACAAGAATCGATGAGATACATAAAGGTCAAATGATTATTCTCCATGATGCAGGCAGTTTAATTATCCAAAGGCATTTGAGAGAAGCATAGGAGTTAAACCAGTAAGGTGAGGTAGAGAAAAGAAAAACAAAAATTGATGTAAATCATAGATATCAAGGAGCACAAGGAAACAGAAGTTAGGGTTTTTCACTGTGTGCTGTTGCAGGGTGTATGATAGAGTGTGTTCTCCCTTGTGATCAAAAGGTGAAGTGTATGTGTGAACTTTGAATGAACCCTAAAGCCATTTGGCCTGCTGCTAGCTGGGGAAACTAAGTGTGAGAGGCCTGTAGGCTTTCTGTGAACTTGAGCGACTAACAAGGAGAAACTGAGTCTGGGAGACTTTTCCCTCTTGGCTCATCTCTATAAGGAGAGAGGCTAACAAGTGGGATGTCTTTCCAGACCTCCATCCAAGGATGGGAGAGCTTCACTAAGCTCTATCAAGCTTTCACATAGTCCCACACTTGGTGACTAGGGCATACGTTGAGGTCAAGAGGGAAGTTAGACATGTCTGAAACACTGCGGTTGGTGGCATCCAATTAACAGGCTAAGACTCTTGAAATAGGACTGCAAAAAGTATCTGAGGGTGTTTCTCAGGAGAGAATGACACCAAGCCTGATGTCATCCCTCAACCTCCAATACTCTGTCACCAAATTACAGGTGTTACCATGATGTCAACATTTATATATTACTGCCTTTTAGTCACCAAATTGCAGATGCTACCATGATGCCAACCTGACTTCCCTGGGAAGATGACTTCACCAATGTGTCCTGGAACCTCCCCTCCCCAGAGCCCTGCCCCACTAGGGAAAGACAGACACAGGCTTGGTCAACATCCATGTCAGTGTAGAAGCAATTACAGAAGCCAGAACTCCCACCTTCTGCACCCCATAATGACCCTGGGTCCATACTCCCAGGGTGATAAGGTATAAGAAGCTTCCAGTGGAGGGGATGGGACACAGAACTCTGGTAGTGATAATTGTATGGAATTGTACCCTTCTGATAAATCACTAAATAAATAAATAACTGATTCAAATCTCAAAAAACATGAACTTCAAACTCTGGATTTTATCTGAAAACTTAAATGACAATATTTCATTCTCAACCGGAAAAGATGAAGTTAAACTGGCTGTTATTAAGCACCCAGGTTGTTTTAAAAATCATTTTAAATTTATATATTACCACTAGGGAAAGATAGAGGCAGGCTAGGAGTGTGGATCGATCTGCCAACGCCCATGCTCAGCGGGGAAGCAATTACAGAAGCCAGACCTTCCACCTTCTGCACTCCACAATGACCCTGGGTCCACACTCCTAGAGGGATAAAGAATAGGGAAGCTATCAGGGGAGGGGATGGGATACAGAGGTCTGGTGGTGGGAACTGTGTGAAGCTGTACCCCTTTTATCCTATGGTTTTGTCAATGTTTCCTTTTTATAAATTAAAAAATTAAAATATATATATTACATAGTTAAGATATTAATATATTGTAAGGAAATGAGTATATATGTCTGTATACATGTCTGCTCACCATGTTTGTAGAAATGCCACCTTGCAGCCACCCATTTCTTGCCTACAACCTCAGGAGCAAAGCCCTAGGTTTGCATACATGTGTCAGGCTGACCCTGTCTCCATCTTCTGTTTGAGAGCTTGCCATCTTTCCAGAGACTTTAAAATCAGAAGAGTTCATTAGGTGTGAAAACCCACCAGCTGCTCCCTGCTGCCCAGGAGGCACAGTGCTGCTGTGAGTCCCGACAGGGTTTGGTGAGGAGAGTGTGCGTGAGAGAACTTGGAACCCGGGACACCAGCTTCACGTTCCCGCTACCTGATGGAAGAGAGGAACGCCTTTCCAAGCCCCTGCCCCATTCAGTTTGCACCAGAAGTGACTCTACCAGCCCCACACCTTCTACACCTTATATAACTCAGATGTTCCTCCCTCCTCTGATCTTCAGAGCATTTTGTGTCTCATCCCTGTGACAGTTGTTAATCCCACAGATTGGCCATCAGCTGCAATGAGGGTTGACTTTGGTTTCCTGGATGGTGCTGAATAGAATGGTGGGGATTACTATCTATATCTTGCTCCTGGTCTAAGTAGAAAAGCCTGGTGTTCTGTCTTTCTTCCTTCCTTCCATCCTTCCTTCCTCTCTCTCTCTCTTTCTATTTTGTTTTGTTTTTTGCTTTTTTAGAAAGAGCACGGCTTAACTCTGGCTTATGGGTTGTGTGGGGGATTGAACCTGGGACCTGGGAGCTTCAGGCATGAGAGTCTGTTTGCATAACCATTATGCTATCTCCCCTACCCCCCGTTTTGTGTCTTTCAATAGGACACATTTTGCCAGAATTTTATTTTATTTTTTCTTATGTTATTTCCTTCCTTATTTATTTATTTCCTTCCTTCCTTCCCTCCCTTTTTCCCTTATTTCTTTCTTTCTTCCTCTTTTTCATAGACTGTCGTGATCAAATTAAGACAGTGCCCTCTATAAGAATTTTATGGTTATTTTCACCTTCAGCGTTAGGCCTTTCCAGATGCTTTCTGTGCAGCTGATGAACATCTATGCTTCTGCTTCATCTGATAGGATGGATCACATTGACCGACTTTTGAGTGTTGAAAAAGATCTTATCTACTTTTTGACCCTAACATGTAAATCTTTTAAAACATTACTGTGTTTAATTATTTAGTATTGTTTAATGATGTTTGCATCAGTGTTTATGGTAGAGATATGGACATATAGTTTTTTTTGTTGTTGTTGTTGCTGTTGTTCTTCCCTAGATGGAGACAGAGAAGGGAGAGACAGGCTGAGAATGAGAGAGATCTCAGCAGTGCAGAAGGGACCCCTGCCTCACACCTGAGGCAACACACTGCCCTCCTTGAGCATCTTTACTAGCCCAGAAAAGTTGTTGCTTTTAAGTTTAATATTGGGTGAGCACTTAATTAAATTAACTATGAAGGATTCTTCCCCACCAGTTTTTGGAAAGGGTTTTGTGCAGCATTGGTGTTACTTCTCTAAATATTTGGTAAATTATTTCAGTGAGATCATTGGAGACTGGAAACTTCTTTGGAGGAGACTTATATTACAACTTTAATTTCTTAATGGTTATAGAATATTCAGGAGCCTATCACATCTTGAGTTTGGATTTCAGAAATGGGTCCATTTCATCAGTGTTTTCAGATTTGCTACAATAAAGTGATATACTAGACTTATAATGCTCCCATGTTCGTGGCTGTAGGATATTTGTTCACACCTCTGTTTCTGTGTGACAGTTCTGATTTGTGTGTTTTTATTCCTGTTTTTTTTTTTTTTTTTACTTCTGCATGGAATTGATTTTATTGAAGAATTCAGTTTTTGTTTCACTGATTTTCTTTGTTTTCATCCTATCAATCATTCATGTATGCTCTTACCCTTATTTATTTTAGTTTGTCTATTTTTGTATTTCTTTTTTCTAGTTTATTGAGATGAAGCATTCAATTACATATTTAAGAATTTTACTTTCTTATTTTTTACCTTTTCTATTTCAATTTTTAGTGCTGATTATGCTAACGAATTCTTCTATTCCCACTTTTTAAATTTATTGTCATTTCTACCTTAACTTTTATTATCTCCCTCCTACTTCTGGCTTTTGGGCCTGGTTATTGTTGATTTTCTTTCTACTATGTTGTTCCAGTTGCAATGCTAGCTTGTTAGCATTTTATTATTTTTATTGCCACCAGGATTATCACTGGGGCTCAGCTTCAGCACTATTGAATCACACCTACAGACCTGCTTCACCACTCATAAAGCTTATAATTCTGTCTAATTTACTCCATGTTTTCCTTGCCCTTACTGAATAATTCTTTAGGTTATTGAATGTATTCTTTAATTTTTTTGTGTGTTTATTACTTAGTGGTGGTTTACAAGATTATAAAGTTGTAGGGATATAGTTCATACCAAATCCATTCACCACCTACAGGCCTGCTTTACCACTTGTGAAGCTTTCCCCCTGCAGGTGGGGACTGGGGATTTGAACCTGGGTCCTGGCACACTGTCACGTGAGCACTCAACCAGATACTTGACCATCCGGCCCCTGTAAGACCTCTTTCTCCAAATGAGTAAACAGAACAGGGAAAGAGCCCTGATGACCAGTTAATAACAACTTTGCTTAACGGTCATCAGGGCTCTTTCCCTTTTCTGTTTACTCATTACTGATTCTCTGACGATCAGCAGTGACATTAGCATCCTTATGGACACGGGAAGCAGCTTTGGGGCTAGCGGGCGCATAGTGCGTCATGCTCCTGTGTGGGGTCGTGAAGGCACAGGCGGGCCTGTCCCTTGGCCAGCTACCTCTCTGCACTGACACCTGCTCTGGGAGAGGACTCCATGTTGGCGGCCAGCGCTGGTCCCAGCAGCAGGCAGGGGCGCCTGGCTCAGAGGAAGCTTAGTGCTGTGGAGTCTCGTTCTCTCTCTCTCCCTCTCTCCACCTGTCTTTTCTCTGCATCACTTAATCTGAATGAAAACATGACCCAGGAGCAGGGAAATCATCAGTCAAGAAATAACCATTGAATCAGGAACCAGTCAAATAACTTGAGTTTCAGAATCAACGCACCTTTCCTTTGAATTATTATTTTTTTAATTTTTAAAAAATATTTATTCATTCCCTTTAGTTGCCCTTATTGTTTTATTGTTGTTGATGTTGTTTGTTGTTGGATAGGACAGAGAGAAATGGAGAAAGGAGGGGAAGACAGAGAGGGGGAGAGAAAGACAGACACCTGCAGACCTGCTTCTCCGCCTGTGAAGTAACTCCCCTGCAGGTGGGGAGCTGGGGGCTCGAACCGGGATCCTTATGCCAGTCCTTGCACTTTGCACCACGTGAGCTGCACTACCACCTGACTCCCTGAATTACTATTATTATTAGATTTTTAAAAATATTTATTTATTTCCTTTTTGTTGCCCTTGTTTTTATTGTTGTAGTTATTATTGTTGTTGATGTTGTCGTTGTTGGATAGGACAGAGAGAAATGGAGAGAGGGAGGGGAAGACAGAGAGGGGGAGAGAAAGACAGACACCTGCAGACCTGCTTCACTGCCTGTGAAGCGAACCCCCTGCAGGTGGGGAGCCGGGGGCTCGAACCGGGATCCTTCCTCCAGTCCTTGCGCTTTGCGTCACGTGCGCCTAACCCTCTACACTACCGCCTGACTCCCCTGAATTATTTTTTAAGATTTATTTTATTCACTGCCTGAGAAAGATTCACTGATCCTGGTGGCCATTTTTTTTCCCATTTATTGGACAGGACAGAGAGAAATTGAGAGAGGAGGGGGAGATAGAGATGGAGAGAGACAGAGAGACATATTCAGACCTGCTTCAGTGCTTGTGAAGTTTCCCCCAACAGATGGGGAGGCATGGGCTGAAACCGGGATCCTTGAGATAGTCCTTGTGCTTTGTACTATGTGCACTCAGCAGGGTGCGCTACCATTGGCCCCCTCTTTTATTTTTTAATAAATAATTTATTTATTTACTAATTAGAAATATAGGAAGATAGAGAGAGAGAAAGAAGTGGACCTCACTCTGGTACATGTGCTCTGAACTCAGGACCTCATGCTTGAGAGTCTAATACTTTAACCTCCTGCATCATGTTGCAATATTTTCTTTAACTGGTTTATGCATACATGTATAATTGTTCAATTGAATTTAAATGTGCATGCCTTCATTCTCTGCATTCAGGAGAAAACACAAAGCATCATGGGCCACCACAATCTACTTTTCTCTTTATTTTGACACCTGGGAAATGGTGCTGTGTTGGGGATATTTCCTTCAGCTGGAGCTGTCAGGAGAACCCCGCCTCACCCCCACAATTCCTAATTGACATGCCCAACAGCTGTAGCACAAGACTTCTGCAGCTCTCAGGCCTTGAAGGTCCCCGGCCTGTGAACTGTCCCTCTCTTGTTACTCCTCTCTCAAGAGCGACACTGACATTATTTATGAGTCCAGCCATTCTGGGCCAGGAAGCAGCCCCAGTCCCAGGCTCTTGGGGCTGGCCTCCTGAGAGCAAGAAGTCTTCTCATGTCTCACGTCTCCTTCCACAGAGGAAGTGGTATTCTCCCAGGAGTGGGAGTACCGGCCACCCTGACTGAGGATGTGTTTCCCTGTGCTCCCCGAGCCTGGGGGCCACTCCTGCCTTCACACAGAGTTCTTAGGAGCAGCAGCTGCCTGAATCTGCACAGTTTATCTTTGTTGTTCTTGATCTCTTTCTGTCTTGCAAAATAAAAAAAAATCAAATGGCATTTTTACCATCCTCAAACTGCTTTCCCAATGAGAGGCCAAAGAGATTAAATTGCCCCGGGGTGACTTGGTCCCACAGCTGTTGCTGCTGGCTTCCTGTGATGGTGAGTGACTTCACTGAAAATGTATGTGTGATCTTTCAACATCTCCACAACTGGAGGGAGGGGGGAAAAAACTTGCTGCTGAAAAAAAGGAAGAGTTTCCTTTTTTTTCTTTGCCTCCAGGGTTATTGCTGGGGCTCACTGCCTCACCATGAATCCACTGCTCCTGGAGGCCTTTTTCCCCTCCTTTCTGTTGCCCTTGTTGTTGTAGCCTTTATTGTGGTTATTATTGTTGTTGTTGATGTCGTTTGCTGTTGGATAGGACAGAGAGAAATGGAGAGAGGAGGGAAAGACAGAGAGGGGGAGAGAAAGACAGACACCTGCAGACCTGCTTCATCACCTGTGAAGTGACTCCCCTGCAGGTGGGGAGCCGGGGGCTGAACCAGGATCCTAATGCCAGTCCTTGCGCTTTGTGCCACTGCGCTTAACCTGCTGCGCTACCGCCCGATCCCCTAAAAAAAGGAAATGTTTCCTTATGTGTCACTAAGACCAAGCGCTGGATGAAGCGAGGTCTCAGCCATTTCAAATTCCCTGGCTCCTCTACTCCCCTTCTCTGAGGGCCCAGCTAGACACCAAGGCTTTGCTGCAGAGAATGAGGCCTCTGGGCTTGGCGAGCACAGGATTCTGAAGAAAACAGGGAGCCTGAGCAAGGTCTGGCCACTCAGGTCAGGCCCGTTGGCATCAGTGTTCCCATTAATGCAGTGACTGAACCTCCGTTTCAGAGCCAGAACCCAGCCCTATTGTGTGTCCTTGAGATGATGCACTTTGCAGAGAGAGTGACTTCTCTCAGAGATCTTCAGTTTTAGGGCAGGAAGTGAGATGTTTCCCAGGGAACTGTGACCGTGAGATGCAAACGTGTAAGGTGCTGTAGCAGATAAAACAGATCATGTAACGACTTACCTAGCCTCAGGTAGAGGGAGGGAAATTGAGACCTTCTCTTGGAGAAGCTAGCTCTGTTGTTGGACTTGTTTCTTTCCTTTGCTCATTAGTACTGCATATTTGCAAAGATAGTTTGTCTGCTAAGTGTTGTGAATGCAAACACAGGTTAGACATGCACTCACTGTCTCAGCCTCTCCCAGGTGGAGAGTTTGCAAGGACAGTAAGTCCTCAATTAATGGCATCAATAGTTCTTGGAAATTATAGTTTTAAGCAAAAAAAATATATTACCATACGCTGGATGATACAATGAAGAGTTAAGTTTCTGCAGCATAACTGTGGTCACAAAAGCATGACTGGAATTCTGAAAACTGACCCAAACAGTTATTATGCCTAATAACAACTTATGCTCACTCATTCAACTGACTCACCCATTCACTCACTCACTCACCCATTCACTCACTCACTCACTCACTCACTCACTCACTCACTCACTCACTCACTCATTTTTCACTTGCTTGACCACAGTCAGGCTTACAATTGACCAGGGCACACAGTAAAAGCAGCCCTGGATGACATTCCTTGCCATCCCACAGCCACATCCACACTCAGCCACAGTGAGGCAGTGGTACCAGGAAGACAGGATCACACGCCCTCATGGCAAGGAGAAAACCGGAGAGCCCAGAGAAAACTCAGGCTGAGATGGGACAAACCTGCCATCTCTGTGCAGATGGGGGACTTGAGGGAGGCTTGACTTTTCCCCTGCCATTACACAGAGCTGACATTGAACAATGCGTTATGTGAGGACCTGGTACATCTAACTAACACAAGCTGTCGTTGTCCCAGAGGAAGTGATAAACCATGGGCTAGGCTCATGTCTGGTAAGAACTGTTGATTATAAGCGGGAGGTGTCTACGAAGGGTAGGGGGTTGCCCCCCAGAGCTTAGTTCTGAATGATGAGCATTAAACGATAGCCATTGTGATCATATTGCATCAGTAATAACAATAACAGCCACGAGCAAGTGAAGCCTCACTTGAGTCAGGAAATGTTCTTGTAGTTTTTGGTGTATGGCCTCATTTAACCACAGAGCTATTGCTGTTAGTCACTTTGTGCAGATGGTAAAATGATTAGTTTGGGAGATTAAGTAACCTGCCCAGGTTATGCTAGAGGTAGAAGGTAGAGCCTGAAATTAGCAGGCATTATTTTTTTATTTTTTATTATCTTTATTCATGTACTTATTAAGTGGAGACAGCCAGGAGTTGAGAGGGTAGAGGGTGATAGAGAGGGAGAGAGACAGAGAGGCAGCTGCAGCCCTGCTTCACCACTCACAAAGCTTTCCCCCCATACGTGGGGACCGGAGACTCAAACCTAGGTCCTTGCACATATAACATGTGTGCTCAACCAGGTGTGCCACCCCTGGTCCCAGAAGTTTTGTTTAATTGCATTCCTAGGGTCATCCAGGGAAAGAGAACTGTGTCCCAGTGTTGGTCTGCTTCTAATTCTGCTTCTAAGACACCTTCTGTTTCCCCCCTGCTTAACACTGTATTCTATTTACATGACCACTGTTAATTTAGCACCACCCTGCCTCCAGGGCATTGGTTTAATCCTCACTGTTTTGCACGCTTTTTCCTTCTCCCCACCCCCTATCCTACGTACATCCTCTTTGGAACTGAGTCTTCCACCTCAGGATAGATAAGGACAAGATTGCGATTAGAGATAGCTTAGATTGTGTTGTGTTCTACATGAATAAAGACTGAACTGCGTACCACTCAGCCATGAGTCTCTGGTCTTCTCTCTCTCCCACCTGCAAAGCCAGCCCAACGTAATGTCACCCTGAAACAGGGACTGGCACCAATGTGGGACCTGGCCTGCCCATCCCCCAGATAAGTAAACTTGGCTACCCATCCACCATGAGCTTCCTTTCTACTTATGAAGAGGTTTCCCAAAGTCTCTACTCCTTCTTCATGAGACAGTTTCTCTGTCTCTGGAACATTTTGCTCTGGGCCACACTTTGGTTCCCTGACCAGGAAATTTGGTTCCATATGACCATTATAGTACAGCTTGGGAGATGCACGGAGATTTCTCCTGGGACTTTCTGGACTTCCTCTCCCATGTTTCCCATGGAGAAGGACTACTCTAACTTGAAGAGCATTCTCCAGTACCCTGGCAGTCCCCAAGAATGGAGACACGTGGTTAGTTCTACCCTCTTGATTTGATTCTTTCTTCAATGGGACGACGTTTTTAAAAATGGGTGTCTGCAGCAATCCAGCAAGAGTCGTCAGAAGCACCCTAAGTGGAATTTCAAAGAACTTTTTGGAGTAGGACACCCTCTGAGGACTCATGATGCTATGTGGTGAGATCTGGATAATCTGGCTCAAGGTGAAAGAAGCAAAAGCTGCCTATGGCATTTCTCTCAATTCCCCCCTCATTGTTCTCTCTGAATATCTAAAGTTTCCTGTCTGCTTTCAGTTGTGTTTCACAAGAGAGTGATTTAAATGACTAAATTTTTGTATGAGATTGACTTTACAAAAAAAAAATGCTGGATGCAGCCATGATTTCTAGAGACATCCCAATACAATCCAAAAATTATTTTTTTCTCTTTTTTTTTTTTTTTTACGTCTTGGCATAAATGTGAAATGTTTAATCCTGAAAACTGTAAATATGGGTGGGTTAGATAGCATGATGGTTATGCTAATAATTCTCATGCTTGAGGCTTCTAACCATGGTTCTTCTATTGAGCTTATGCTGTTTAAACAACCTTAAAAAGTTTTGTTTCACAAGTAAGTGAATTACAGCTGTGGACTTCACATGAAAAAACATCTGCTCAAATGGAACCCCTGGAAATCCATTTGGATCCCTGTTCTCTGACATTGCCGACAAGATGGCATGACTATAGCAGCACCCCTGAAACCAATGATGTGACCTGGCACGACCTGAAGAAACTGATTCACAGACTCCAAAGCTCACTCTTGACTGAAAAGTGGAATTACAGTGGCTGACCTTCTGCATCGAGACAGACGTGCAGAGTTTCCTCTCCTGGCATTTCATCCGTGATCTTCTGCTTTAGACTGACACTTCTGTCGAACTTATTGGCACACCTCTTGGACACTTTACACAACTTTACAGCAGTTTCCCTTACACTGCTGGGTTTCTCAAAGACTGACCACAGCAGTGCATGGACTTTTCAGCCAAAGCCTTGAGACTCTATAGGCCATGTCCCCTTGCCTGCAGGCTCTTTCCCCAGAGTCAGGAAATGCCCTTTGAGGCATGAAATACCCCCAGAGACAAGAGATGCCCACAGAGGCAGGAAATGCCCTTTGAGTCATGAAACGCCCCCAGAGGAAAGAGATGCCCCCAGAGGCAAGAAATGCCCTTTTGCCTGATAGGCCTTGCTCTTTGAGGCTGGAAACATCACCTCAGGCCTCCACTTGGCATCACACTGGTTCTTGCTGCTCTCTTACTTGTTCCTCCATATCTTCTGCCAGTTCTTTTGAAAATGCCTGTACAATATAGGTTTCTGTTCACCCCACACTCCAAATACTATGTCCATTAGTTAAAAAGAAAGGGGAAAATGTTGGTATGCTTCTAAATTCTGCTTCTAAGACCCCTTCTGTTTCATTGGTTTAATCCCCCCTGCTTAACACTGTATTCTATTTATATAACCACTGTTAACTAAGCACCACCCTGCCTCCAGGGCATTGGTTTAATCCTCACTGTTTTGCATGCTTTTTCCTTCTCCCCACCCTCTGTCCTACGTACATCCTCTTCGGACCTTACTCTTCCACCTCAGGATATATTAGGACAAGATTGTGATTAGAGATAGCTTAGATTGTGCTGCGTTCCACATGAATAAAGACTGAACTGTGTACCACTCATCCATGAGTCCCTGGTCATCTCTCTCTCCCACCCACAAAGCTAGCCTGACATCCCAGACACTGGGATCAGTCCTGAAGACAAAAGGAGAGAACCATGAAGGGGAATGACCACCCAGGAGTGTTAGGAGTTGATCTGTGATTCCAACTGAAGCCAAATACTCTAACCCCTGAACTAACCCCCCTGTAATGCCCACAGCACAGGTGTTTTTCCCCATGTCAGGAAGGAGGAGCAGGGATCTGAAAAGTGGTCACATGATAGACTGGTAAGACTATTCCTGAGGTTTCATTGACAGTTTTGACTACTGTGCTAAAGGAAATTCTTTCAGAAACCAAGAGATGATGAAATTATGTCTATTAATATAACCAAGAAAGAGAGTGAAAATAAAATCACATAAGCCAGAGAAAGGTAATAAATAGTGAGAACTGAATGTAGTTTAAGCCACACAGAAAGCAGAGCTTTGTAATTAGGTAGAGTGACAACACGACACTAAATAGCAACTAGCAGTCACCAACAGTGTCACTGAATTCTTGGTGACACCATGTTATTCTCATCATTGTCACCATCATCTTGGGCAACAGTAGCAGCATCCTGGTCTGTTCTGCTCACCGATGGCCCCAAATGTGCCTGGATCCTAGTCAGTGCTGGATAAATATTTGTTGAATCAAAGACTTGATGGATGGATGGATGGATGGATGAATGGATGGATGGAAGGATGGATGAAACACAACAGTTAGAATCAGGTCATCTTGGTGTCTGCTCATTATGCCATCCAATATTTTAAATTTATTTTTCCCTGTGGGAGGATTTTTGACAAGCAGTTTTCAATGGGAAATGACGTGTGTGAGTCTAAGAAGAATCCATGTGGTCACAGTGAGCACTACGGATCATGGTGGGAAAGTGGCAGCTCCACAAAGACCAGCTTTAAGGAGCCTCCACATTTGTAGAGTGTGACTGAGGACCTGCTTTTAGGTAAGAGATGTTTGAAGGAGTCACCTCTCAATAGCTGGGTCCTAGAACTTGGGGAAGAACTTTACACACACAGAGAGAAGTACAAGGTCAATTTCTGCATAGCAATAAAAGGATAAGGAATGCAGAGGGAAGACAGAGAACAGACTTCTGTGATTAGTCATAATACATGATGGGATGGTGAGAAGTGCGTGATGTGTATAAAAGCACTGAAAAATAAAATGGCAGAAAGGGGATTGTATTTCAAGCAAGAAACAGAAAATATAGAAACACAAAAATAGAGAAGTAGAAGACAGAGGCCTAGGCAGTGACCACCAGGCTAAACACACATACTACCATGCACAAGGACCCAAGTGGTGAAGCAGGTCTGCAGGCATCTTTCTTTATCTCCATCTCTCTTCCTGACCCTTATCCTCAATTTCTTTCTATCCTAGCTAATACAAATTATAAATAAATTAAAATGGAAAAATGGCCATCAGGAGCAGTGTATTCATAGTTTCTGTAACAAGCCCCAGTGATAACCCTGGTGGCAATAAGAGGGAGGAGAGAGAGAGAAAGAAGGAAAATAAAGAGTGATGAAGATTTCTAGAAACTTGTCACTATGATGATCATTAGCAATCCTGGAGAAATCCATTAGATAAAAAGATTTTAATGGAAGAATGACATATGAAAATCTAAGAAAACTATATGGGAATATACGTGGATCTAAGATATATAGATACAGGTTGTGAGTACATGTTCCCAGGATAAATGCATAGATAAATCTCAGAAGAATGAGAGTTTTTAAAATTTCTTTATTGGTGAATCAATGGTTTACTCTCAACAGTGAAACACAACAGTGGGGACATGTGTAACGTTTCTCAGTTTTCCACATAACAATTCAACCCCCACTAGGTCTTCCTCTGTTATTGTGTTCTAGGACCTGAGCCCTCCCCCCACCCTCATCCCATAGTCTTTTACTTTTTGCAATACCCCAACTCCAGTCCAAGTTTTTGCTTAGTATTTTCTCATCTGATCTTATTTTTCAACTTTTGTCTATGAGTGAGATCATCCCATATTCATCAAAAGACTAAGATTTAAAGCATACTCTTATTCATGAGTGAGTTACAATAGGGGAGATAGTGAAAGTGATGGATATGCCTGTTTTTTTTTCTGTTAGAAAAGACAGATAAATCAAGAGTGAGATATACTAGGGAACCAGTTGATGATGCATGCAGGCACTACCATAGGCAAGGACCTGGGTTCAAACCCCAGTCTCCACCTGCAGGGAGGAAGTTTAAAGAGCAGTGATGCAGAATGTGTCTCTGTTTCTCCCGTATTCTCTCTCTTCCCCAATTTATTTCTATCACCTACATAAGTTTATAAATATTTTTAAGAGTGAGAAATGGTAAAGAAAAAGTAAATTTGGTTTATGAATGGAAAATCTTAAAATAATTAAAGAATAAATATTACTCAAAGGGGAGAAGTGAAGAAATATGCAAATGGTTAACAAAGGATAACACTAAACCTGGCAAGACAGAAGATGAAGGGACTAGACTTAAGGAAAATTAAGAACTTAGTATGTTTCATTGAGAAACATTTTTTGATTCTGAAATCAATTTGGGTAGCTATGAATCTATAATATTGTATACTTTTTCCGTGTGGGGCTATGTGTAAGCTTGATAGAGCTTAGGGAGAACTCCCCCCAACCTTGGATGGAGGTCTGAGAAGATACCCTCTTGCTAGTCTCTCTCAACCAAGGTGAGCAAAGGGGAGAAACCATCTCTCAGACTAAGTTCTTCCCTTCTTGACTCTCAAGCCTACAGAAACCTCAGTACCCCTTTTATTAACTGCATGCCACATTGCCACCTACTTTAAGATTCATTTACTCAAAGTACACCTCACCTTCTGATCACAGAGGAGAACACACTTTATCACATGCTCCATCATACACATGAGACCCCAGACAAAAGAAATTCCAAACTATATGGCCTTTTGATATCCATCTTCTCTCTGTCTCACCCTACTGGTTTAACCCCTATGCTTCTCTCAAATACCTTTGGATAATTAAGTTGCTTGAATCATGGGGAATAACTGTCTTATATCTCATCAATTCCTGTCACACCAGCCCCCTACCATAGGGGCAAGCTGACCTTTAAGAAACCTGTAATTTCTGACATGTTTGAAATATGTTCTTTGTTTGTTTTTCTATTTAAACTCATATCCACCTGATAATAAATGAGATTTGAGATCTGAGAACACATCATTTCTTCCCAGTGTCTTTGCTTCATTTTGTCCCTTGAGCTACACTTGTAGCATTTGTTCTATTATCCTAAAAATTGTGGTTGGGATCTTCATGGGGATATCATTAAATCTGTATATGGCTCTGGGTAATATATTCATTTTGATGATGTTAATTCTTCCAACCCATGGACATGGAATATCTTTCCACTTCTTTGTGTCTTTTGCAATTTCCTTGAGTAATGACTCATAATTTTCAGAATACAAGTCTTCCAATTCTTTGGTTAGGTTTATTCCTAGATATTTCATTGATTTTGTTGCTATAGTAAAAGCAATTTATTTCTGGGTTTCAACTTCTTCTAACTTAGTGTTTGCAAAGGTAAACGCTAGAAGAAGTATTTTCAAAGAGGAATACCACTGACTTTTGAATGTTAAATTTGTAGCCTGACACCTTACTGTATTGCCTGGTGATTTCCAAAATCTTCTTGCAGGATTCCTTAGGTTTTTCGATGTATACTATCATGTCATCTGTAAATAGTCAGAGTTTGACTTCTTCCCTTCCAATCTGTATGCCTTTAATTCCTTGATCCTGCCTGATTGCTATGGCAAGAACTTCCAACACTATGTTGAATAGTAATGATCATAGTGGGCATCCCTGTCTAATACCTGATATGAGGAGAAATGATTCCAGATTTTCACAATTGAATACAATGTTGGCTGTAGGCTTGCTCTATATAGACTACACTATCTTGAATTTTCCAACTATTACCATTTTTGTAACATTTTGATCATAAAGGTATGTTGTATTTTGTCAAAGGCTTCCTCTGCTTCCATTGATATGATCATGTGGTTTTTCATCTTGCTTTTATTGATGTGATGGATCACAGTGATTGATTTACATATATTAAACCAGCCTTACATCCTTGGGAAGAGCCCACTTGGTCATGATGAACAATACTTTTAATATAGTGTTGTATCTGGATGGCTATAATTTTGTTCAATATTTTAGCATCTATGTTCATCAGAGATATTGGTCTGTAGTTATCTTTTTTGATTGTGTCCCTGTCTGCTTTTGGTGTCAGAGTAATGTTGGCTTCATAGAAGCTGGAAGGGGGTATTCCAGTATCTTCCATCTTCTGGAAGATTTTTAAAAGTAGATCTATTAGTTCTTCACTGAAGGTTTTGCAGAATTCAGTTATAAAACCATCTGGTACAGGACTTTTATTTTTGGGAAGGTTTTTGATAAGTGTTTCAATTTCGTTGGCTCTTCTTCTAGCGTTTGCCAACTGATTGGCCTGCTCATATTATATAATGCCTCTTTATTTAATTTGGAAGTTTGTAGGTACCTAGGAAATTATACATTTCTTCCAAGTTCTCTATCTGGATGGCATAAAGTTGTTCATAGAAGCCTTGCACAATATGTTCAATTTCTGTGGTGTCTGTTGTGATATTTCCTCTTTCATTTATGATCCAATATATTTGGATCTTCTCTCTTTTTTTGTGAGTCTGCCTAAAGATCTGTGGATTTTGTTCAGTCTTTTGAAGAACCAACATTTACTTTCATTGATCTTTTGTATGGTTTTCTTATTTTCAAGGTTACTTATTTCTACCCTAACTTTAATTATTTCTGTCCTACTGTAGGGTTTCTTTGTTCTTCTTCTTCTAGAGCTTTAAGATTGCAATCAGGTTGTTTATTTGTGATTTTTCTTGTTTCCTAATGTGTGCTTGTATGGCTATGAATTTCCCTCTCAGTACTGCCTTAGCTGTGTCCCAAATATTTTGATAGATTTTGTTTTCATTTTCATTGAACTCTTTCAATATTTTGATTTATTTCTTTCCTCTTTGACCCAGTAGTTGTTAAGTAGTGTACTGTTGAGCTTCTACATTTTGGGAGTATTACTAATCTTTTGTTGATTGTTAAGTGTTAATTTAATTCCATTGTGTCATCTGAGAAGATGCTTGGGATGTTGTCAATGTTCTTGAATTTGCTGATACTGTCTTTGTGGCCTAACATATGGTCTGTCCTTGAGAATGACCCATGTGGACTTGAGTAGAATGTGTATTCCAGTTTCTTGGGATGAATAACTCTGAAAATGTCCAATAGTTCTAGTGTATCTATCTCCTCATTTAGCCCCCTCATCTCTTTATTGATTTTCTGCCTAGAAGGTTTGTCAAGTTGAGAGAGTGGGGTGTTGAAGTCCCCTACTATGAAGGTGTTGCTGTTAATATATTGCTGTAGCTCTTTCAATAGATATTTGATATATTTGGATGGCTTCTCATTGGGTGCATAGATGTTAATAATTGGTAAGACCTCTTGATTTACTGATCCTCTGAGCAATAAGTAATGATCATCCCTATTTAAAAAAATATTTATTTTTAAGTCTATCATGTCAGATATGAAAATAGTCATTCCTGCACTTTTTTGTGGGCCATTGGCTTGTTTGATATTTTTCCATCCTTTGACTTTGAGTCTGTGTTTGTCTTGTTGAGTTAGGTGGGTTTCCTGTAGATAGCATATTGTTGGGTTGTTTTTTTCTGGCCCATATTCCTACTTTGTGCCTTTTAATAGGTGAATTCAGGCCATTTACATTTACTGATATCATGGATTGAAGATATTTTAACTCCATTCTTGTAGATTTTTAGAGTGTTCTGATAGATGGAATATTTATGGAATGTTTATAGTGGTCTGACTGTCTATATGAGTTCTATTTTAGACCTTCTTTCAGGGCAGGTTTGATGATAGTTCAATCCTTCAACTTTTGCTTGTCTGAGAAGGTTTTTATGCCTCCATCTAGTCTGAATGACAGTCTAGCAGGAGAACAATGTCTAAAGTCTCCCACTATATAGCCCCACTGCTAGGCCACTGAGGTGTAGCTCTTCTCCTGAGTTTCCTGGTCAGTTCTTTGTTCCCAAATGTCAGCACAGGACCTTCCCTCTGCTTCTCCAGCCTCTGTGGGCAGTTGTTGGGGGGAAATTGTGCAGATGTGGTTGAACACCAGCAGGGCCCACAAACCACTATATTGCCATGCAAGTATTGTTGCAAGATCTCCACCATTGCAACAATTTCCAAGGATGTTTCCACCTTCCCAACATGCCTTTTGACTCTCTCCACACATCTTCCCTAGCCAATCTCATTCTGACTTGCCACTTCTGGAATTCTTCCGTAAAAGCCACTCTGTTTCCGCTTTTGCTCTCTTTTCTCTTCTGAGACCCTAACCAGAGAAGAGCTGGTGGCCATAGTGGGAGGTGGCCATTTTGCTAGCTCCATGTGGCCTAAACTGCTGTGCTCACACCCAATTCTGGGACATCTGCATGAATAAAGATTTGTGTTCCACTCTGCCACAAGTTTCTGTTCTCTCTCCCCCACGACACAACCTGACAGGCAGTAACAATTGAGACTCACAGTTGCATTTTGTGAGTCTTAGGGGATTCCTCTCCTCCCTTTAGCAGTCTCCTTGTTGGTAAAGCAGACTGGAGTTGGTGCCTCAACCGGTAAACTGCTGGACTGTTACCAACCACTCAATCTTTCCTTAGGCTCCTCTCTGTCCAGGAGCCACATGTATTTGCACTCACTGGTAATTTTGTCAGTTTCTGAAGTTGTTCTAGTCCTGTCTTGTTGAGGTCCCAGGTTATCTACTTTGTATTCCTAGTTGACCTAGGAGAGGAGAGACTGGACCCATCTTTTTAATGACTTTCTTAGAGCATACCAAATGATTGACTTGCTTATGTAACAGTGACCAGTAGTTTTATTATTAAACTTAATTTAAAGAAAAGGGGGGAATTTAGTTTAGTGTGGGACTATGTGAAAGCTTGGTAGAGCTTAGGGAAGCTCTCCCATCTTTGGATGGAGGTCTGGAAAGACACCCCACTTGTTAGCCTCTATCCTTAGAGATGAGCTAAGAGGAAAAAGTCTCCCAGACTCAGTTTCTCCTTGTTAGTATCCCAAGCTTACAGAAAGCATACAGACCTCTCACACTTAGTTTCTCCATGCTAGCAGACCAAATGGTTGCCTGCTTTAGGTTTCCCTCAAAGTTCACACATCCACTTCACCTTTTGATCACAAAGGACTCTATCACACAGCCCTAACACCATGTTGGGGCTCATGTGGAGTGGCTCCATCCAGGAGGTAAGCCACGGATATTCCCTCAGTAGATCAAGGGCTCAGTAATTCAGAAAGGAAGACTCAGGTAGCATTTTGGTACAAATACTCATTTTATTTGGGGGTGGGCTTGGGTTTATATAGAGATTTAAACAAAGAACATTTTTTCAAATGTCAGAAATTACAGATTTCTTAAAGGTCAGCTTGCCCCTATGGTAGGGGTCTGGTATGACAAGAATTGATGTGATATATAAAGGTCAAGACACTTAGTCTCCATGATGCGGGCGAGTTAATTATCCAAAGGTATTGGATAAAGGGTTAAAGCAGTAAGGTGAGGTAGAGAAAAGATAAAAAAATTGATGTGAATCATAGATATCAAAGGACACAAGGAAATAAGATTTTAGGGCTTTCTCTGTCTAGTGTTAGGGGTGTATGATAGAGTGTGTTCTCCTTTGTGATCAAAAGGTGAAGTGGATGTGTGAACTCTGAGTGACTATCGTGAACTTTGAGTGAACCTTAACGCAGGCAGCCATGTGGCCTGCTAGTAGAGAGAAACTAAATGTCAGAGTCCTGTAGGATTTATGTGATCTTAAGAGACTAATAAGGAGAAACTGAGTCTGGGAGACTTTTCCCTCTTGGTTCATCTCTATGAGGAGAGAGGCTAACAAGTGGGGTGTTTTCCCAGACCTCCATCTGAGGATGGGAGAGCTTCCCTAAACTCTACCAAGCTTTCATACAGTCCTACAACACCAGACAATGAAAAGCCCCAAAATCTTATTTCCTTGTTCTATTTGATATCTATGATTTACATCATTTTGTTTTTCTTTTCTCTACCTCACCTTACTAGTTTAACACCTATGCTTCTCTCAAATGCCTTTGGATAATTAACCTGCCTGCATCATGGAGAATAATCATTTTGATCTTTATGTATCACATCAATTCTTGCCATACCATCCCCCTACCATAGGGGCAAGCTGACCTTTTAGAAACCTGTAATCTCTGACATATTTGAAAAATGTTCTTTGTTTAACTCTCTACATACACCTGTATCCATACCCAAATAAAATGAGTGTTTGTACCAAAATACTCCCTGAGTTCTCCTGTCTGAATCACTGGGCCCTGAAAGCCTGTGAGGGAGGATTGGTGGCTTGCCCCCTGGATGGATCCCCTCCACGGGAGTGCCAGCAGTTTAGTACTAAGGTAACTAATTAAAATTATAACAATAGTTAAACAAAGAAAGAGAATGAATCATGAATTCAGATAGAGCAAATATGTCTTCAGTTTGTCATCATTGAAATAGCATTTTTTGTTCTTCTTTGTTTAGTTTCATAAACCCATTGTAGCATTTACCAGGTCAAGGACCAAGGGAAATAAAACCTTTTAAACCTCAATTTTATTTCAAAATTAGAAGATATGGCAAGTCATACAACACTCCTCTCAATTTAAAAAACAATTAGGTGACCTAGAATTTCCTCAATTTCTAACTTTTAAGTATCCTAACAACTATCTCCAACACCTGGGTATCTTTTGAAAGTACGCTTATAATCTGAACAGGCTACATTTAGTAGTATGGAAGCCAGTATGTAGCTGAACTAATGACAATAAGGAACAGAATCCATTAAAGGTCAAGTTGATCAAAATCAGAGAAGAAAGACCAAAGTTAATTAAAGGGTTGTGGATTGGTGAATTGGCTCACTTGATTCTGTGCTGATTTCCCATGTGTGAGCCAGAGTCAAGTCTGGCTCACACCACAGTGCAGAAATTTTTGATGCTGTGGTCTCTCCCTCTCACTCTCTCCCTTATTGCCTGTCTTTACTGAAAAAAAATGGTGGATTGAAGTCTTACTTTAACTATTGTCTACAGGTAAAACTTTGTAGAATCTAACCCAGAAGTAATGATAAGTGAATCAAGGAAGTTACTGTTTTAAAAGGCATTTATCGGGAGTTGGGTGGTAGTGAGTGGGTTAAGCGCACATGGTGCAAAGCACAGGACTGGCGTAAGAATCCTGGTTTGAGCCCCTGGATCCCCATATGCAGGGGGTTTCCTTCACAGGCGGTGAAGCAGGTCTGCAGGTGTCTGTCTTTCTCTCCCCCCTCTGTCTTTCCCTCCTCTCTCCATATCTCTCTGTCCTATCCAACAATGATGACATCCAGAACAACAATAATAACCATAACAATAAAGCAACAAGGGTAACAAAAAAGAGAATAAACAAATCTTTTTTTAAAAGGCATTTATTGAGAAGTGATTTACGCCTCATAAAACTCATGGGTAACAATGGACACAGTCAATATCTCAAGCCGGAATAGCCTTATTGGAGGAACTTCTGACCATCCTCAAGGGTATCCTCTAGAAAAGAAAAGGTGAACCATTCCTCAGCTGACATTACCACTGTTAAAACATGCTTGAAGTTTTGACATCCAGGAATATTTAAAGAAATGACTTCAGAACTTGCACATCTTTTTAAATTTAATTTTTATTTATAAAAAGGAAACACTGACAAAAGCCATAGGATAAGAGGGTACAACTCCACACAGTTCCCACCACCAGAACTCCATATCCCTTTCCCTCCCCTGATAGCTTTCCTATTCTTTATCCCTCTGGAACCAGGGTCATTATGGGATGCAGAAGGTGGAAGTTCTGTCTTCTGTAATTACTTCCCCACTGAACATGGGTGTTGGCAGGTCAATCCATACTCCCAGCCTGTCTCTCTCTTTCTGTAGTGGAACAGGGCTTTGGAGAAGCAGGGCTCCAGGACACTTTGGTGTGGTCTTCTGCCCAGGGAAGTCTGATTGGCATCACGGTTGCATCTGGAACCCAGTGGCTGAAAGAAGAGTTAAGATATAAAGCAAAACAAGTTGTTGACTAATCATGAACCTAAAGGCTGGAATAGTTCAGATGAAGATATGGGGGTTTCCATTTTGTAGACAGCTAGTATGCCTTTTTTAGTTATATTCCAAAAGGCCCATGACTATACTAGTTTTTCTTTTTTTTTAACTTTTTTTTATTTAAGAAAGGATTAATTAACAAAACCATAGGGTAGGAGGGGTACAACTCCACACAATTCCCACCACCCAATCTCCATATCCCACCCCCTCCCCCGATAGCTTTCCCATTCTCTATCCCTCTGGGAGCATGGACCCAGGGTCATTGAGGGTTGCAGAAGGTAGAGTCTTCCTTATGGTGCTGAGTCCTTGTCTTTTGAGGTTGGAGCTGATTCTTTGAAGATACAAGTTTCACTCAGAACCCATTTTGGTTTAGTAAACATTGTGATCAGAATATGTGATGACATGAGGGTCGAAACAAAAGGGGATTAAAGTCTTCACTTGCCTTCTCATGTCTTGAAAGCAGGTCCAAATGGAATGAGGAAATCACTAGACTTTCATCTCTGTAGCTAGCATGGTTAGAATAATTGGCCAATTATCCTTTTAAAGGGGATAAATTGATTTCCCTTAAAGTCACACTTTTATGTGAAAAGAACCTCTTAACTAGAAAAGGAGAGGAGTTTACAGTACAGAAACAGACTGGAGGTAAGTTTCAGGTCCTTCCGTGTAGTCATTATTTGCACACAACGTATACCACTTCAGTTTAGCCCATGATTCCAGCTGCCTGTATAACTAAGGATCACAGCTCTACCTTGTGTATCAGATGTAATTGTGCATTTATGTCTGTTTTGCAAGCAGTAAGTTGGAAAAATGGTCTCCCAATGAAAGGAGAGCATCTGGTATAAGTATGTTCTGTGTTAGAATTTATAGGAGAAAAAATGCCACAGTTGGAAAGCATGTGTATCAAAGACAGAGTGAAAATCTAGAGTGGCACCATCACGACTAGGGCCAGTCTGGAGAAGAATGATGCTGCAAGTGCCTTATTCGCGTTCCAGTCTGGAGAAGAATGATGCTACAAGTGCCTTATTCGCGTTCCAGTCTGGAGAAGAATGATGCTGCAAGTGCCTTATTCATGTTCCAGTATGGAGAAAAATGATGCTGCAAGTGCCTTATTCGCGTTCCAGTCTGGAGAAGAACGATGCTGCAAGTGTCTTATTTGCATTCCAGTCTGGAGAAGAATGATGCTACAAGTGCCTTATTTGCATTCAAGTCACTTGAAATTATGTCTTTCAGTTTTAAGTTTCACTTTAAGTTTTCACTCAAATGGGAAGGAGCTTGTGGTCAAGCACTGTGTGTGTGTGTGTGTGTGTGTGTGTGTGTGTGTGTGAGAGAGAGAGAGAGAGAGAGAGATTTGGGCCAGAGTCCCAATAGTGCATGCACCAGAGTGATGTTCTCCTGTCCTCTCTCACACAGTGAACCAACACATGTCTAGCATTTTGGAAGGTCCATTTTCCATCTTTCCTGATTCCAGTTTAAATATCATTCCTTTCTGTATCTCATTCTCATCTTCGCTGAACCAAGGAACCACTGCTCCTTGTTGCACACGATTCTCTCTAAAAATAGGCTTTTTGTTTGCAATTATTGATCACTATCTATACTCTGTTTAGTTCCCTTGCATTTTCCTGGTACCTAACACAGTTTCTAGCAAGAGTTGGCTACGTAACATATATTGGACCTGACTTCTTTCTCTAACGTGCTTAAGCTTGATACGGTTTTTTGCATGGGAACATACCCTGTGGTTCCCTTAAATGTCATGGGTGGTTTCCATAAAGGAAAACCTAGCTCTATGCCAACATTCAACTTAAGAAAATACTTAAGATTAGAAAAAAGGGAATGCCTTGCTGAATACCGATCAATTAGTACGTGCAAGAACCTGGACCTGGACCCAAATTAAATTGTTAGCAGTTACACCTCACTTCACTTAGTAGCTATTGCTAGCTAGTCCCAGCATTCATTTAATTGCAACACATGGAAGGAATTGGATATGCCCCTACTGTGCTCTGGCATATGGTAGTGCCTGGAATCACACCTTTACCCCAGGTAGGGAAGTCCTTTTCTCTAGGACACAGAACTAGCTAACTCACCTCCCTATGGTACCTGAGTGTCTGTTCTGCACCAGTCTTTCGGGGTGTCTCTCTCCCTCTCTGGCAGGGTGGCCTCCAGGGGAAAGACTGGTTCTTTCTCGCTCACGACAGGGGTGACACGAAGTAAAAGACACCAGGGGACTCTTAGCGTGAATCTAGAATCTGAGTCCTCAAGTCCCAGAATCCTAGAGTCCATTTATTAGCAAAATTGACATCAGTTAAATAGCAAAGCAATGGAGGTAATTATTGTTGAAATATGACAGAAATTATAGGTTTCTTAACAGTCAGCATGCCCCTAAGGTAGGGGGCTGGTACGACAGGAATTGATGAGATACAAGACAGTTATTTTCCATGACACAAGCAACTTAATTATCCAAAGGTATTTGAGAGAAGCATAGAGGTTAAACCCGTAGGGTGAGACAGAGAGAAGATGAATATCAAGAGGCCATATAGTTTGGCATTTCTCTTGTCTGGGGTCTGAGGTGTGTGATGAAGTGTGTAATAAGGTGTGTTCTTCTGTGATCAGAAGGTGACTTTGAATAAGTGAATCTGCGGCCATGTGGCCTGCAGTTAATGGAGGGAAGTACTGGGGTTTCTGTGGGCCTGAGAGTCAAGAAGGAAAGAACCAAGTCTGAGTTTCCCCCCTTATGCTCACCTTGGTTGAGAGAGACTTACCAAGAGGTTATCTTCTCAGATCTCCATCCAAAGATGGGGGTGGTTCTCCCTAAGCTCTATCAGGCTCACACATGTTCCCAACACCAGTCAGGATTTGCTTCAATACTGTGGAAGAAACAATACCAAAGCAAATATATATGACACCTGCTCTATCCCTACCTTTGGATTCCTGTTTATTAAAGAAATTTTCCTGCTTTATATCTTATCACCGTTCAGCCTCCAAGTTGCAAACAGTATCATGACACTATCCTGATCTCCCTGGGCAGACGGCCACACCAGTGTGCCCTGGAACCTCCCCCTCCCCAGAGATCTGCCCCACTAGGGAAAGATAGAGACAGGCTGGGGTTGGATCCACCTGCCAACACCTGTGTCTAGTGGAGAAGCAATTACAGAAGCTAAAACTCCCACCCCATAATGATCCTGGGTCCATACTCCCAGAGGCATGAAGAATAGGGCAGCTTCCAATGCAGGGAATGGGACACAGAACTCTGGTGGTGAGGACTGTGTGGAAATTATACCCCTGTTATCTTAAAATCTTGTTAATCATTAAATCAATAATAATTTCTTAAAAACATGCAATTTTATGTCTATATACATTTTTTTCCTTCAGGTACATTTTTCACTTTTAAATAATACCTGAAGAATCTTAAGAAACATTATTTCTGGCTTCTACTCTTTTGTGTTCCTTTTTCAAATACATCTTTATAGGATGGATATTTCAGTCAACATGAGCCAGGGGCTGGCCAGGCATTCTACTCCAGTTAAAGACATTCCCAGGAAGCTGACCCAGCACATCTGAGCACTGCATTTACAGGGCTCTCACAGAGCTGCTTCCACTGTGGAGCAGAGACACATGCTGCTCCCCGTGGGCGGCCATGTGCCCAGTGGAGCAAGCAGACTTCCGGTACTGAGGACCAAGGCGGAGCCAATGTCAGGGCAGGAGTCCTGCAGAAACACCTGCTAAGCTGTTCTGTAAGTATTTAAAATGTTTTGATGTGTGTATTAATTTTCAAATTCACTCATTTAACACTCACCGAGTTCCCACTGTGTTCCTGGGTATGAATCAGATTTCTGAGCATGGTCAGTAATTCTTCAGTTAGGCAAACTCAGTGCTTTGTGTACTAAGAAAGCACGGAGTAACCATCTGACTGCTTCATAGTCTCATGACCTCGGACCTGGCTCAGGTCCTGAGCGAGCAAGATTGTTTGTGTGTCTGAGAACGCGATCATCTTAGATGGTCACAAAAGATGAACAGGGACTGTGGAGAGGTTGTGCTTCTCTGGCTTTCAGTATATATATGAGTGCATCCTACTTGCCTACCCCTTCCCTCTCTCTGATATCCATCAGCTAAACAATCAACAGCAGTCATTGCACTCAGTGTGCTGATTTTACAATCACATGTTCATGGCAAACCCCTTCAGTCAAGTTCCAATCAGATCTACAGTTTTGTTACAGAAATTGTTGACCATCAGACCATCACAGCCTTTGAAGTCCTGACATGAGTCAAATTTTCAGAGCAAACAAGAGAAACACAGAGAGGAATCATGACTCTCAAGGATCTGGGTAAGTTTCACTGACAAAGTCAGACTTCAAACCTGCTGTGATACATACGTCCAATTCTATTTCCCCATAAAGAAAGTTACTGCAGGGCTAGAGAGATAGCATAATGGTTATGAAAAAGCCTTTCATGCTAGAGGTGCCAAAGGTCCCAGGTTCAACCCCAAGAACCACTATCAGGCATAATGTGAATCTATAGGTTGTCCTGTGCAACACACTGGAAGACCTCTGTAGTCCTGTCTACAGAGCTAATGACGCTTGGGGCAGGACACTGCAGACATTTGTGCAGAGACTACTCTCTCTGGAACTGGGGCACTGACTGCTTACGATGTAGAACCACTTATTCTTTCTGTATTTTTCAAGTATAACTCCTCATTGAAAGGCTCACAAAGTGGAGGCCTCGAGAAGTGCAGGGTTTCCCATAGTGACGCTTAGCTGCTGAGTCTGTCTCCGCTAAAGCCCTCTGCTCCTGAAAAGCTATTTATTTATTTATTTTACAGATCCTAAAACATATTTATTGAATAGAGTCATAATTGAGAGTTACATATAATTCTATAGAAGGCATTTAAGTCTATCTTATTTATATTTAATCTGACTTTAGGCATATACACGATAATCTAAGTTTGAGTATAATTTTCTTTTCTTTTTTCTTTTTTTAATTAGTGATTTGATATCTATTTACAACATAATAATATAACAGCTGTACAACTCCATACCATTCCCACCACCATAGCTCTGTGTCCCCACACCCTCCATTGGAAGCTACAGCAGTTCCCTCAATGTTGCAGATATGGGTTGACTACTATTTCTACAACTACCTGTCTATATTTGTCTAGATTTGACCATTTTTCCTATGGTCCAATGTTCTTTTCCATTTTAAGTCACACCTACAACTACTTCTGAATGTCCTTTCTCTTTTTCTCTTCTCTGGGTCCTGATGGAGTTGGAGTTCAGAGCCCTCTGGTCATCTTCCCCTAACATCTCTCCCCTCTGGGCATATGGGCCAAAATTCTTTATGGGGAGCAGAAGGTTAAAGGTCTGGCTTCTGTAATTGCTTCTCCTCTGGATGTGGGTCTTGGCAGGTGGATCCTCACCCCCAGCCTGTTTCTATCTTTCCCTGGTGGGGCAGGGGTCTGGGGAGCCCTTTATACGTCACTGCATGCTGGTGTGCAGGAGTGGACTCAGCAAACACAAGCACATGTAGTTATGGAGTTTCAGGCTGTTTTTCTCACTGTATGTCAAGCTTAACTTCTGAGAGTTGTGGGGAATTCAAATATGCATTGACAGATAAATGATGAGAGGAGACAACTAGCTAATTCTTTCCTACCCCTTCTCATAGTGTACCTATGAATGAAGCCGCTCAGTTTATTCCCCCAGCAGGTTCAAACCTGAGTTGTTATCAGCTATCCTCATCTACACTATTCTGTAACTGCTAAGGATTAGCTGGTAATCAGGTGGGTAGAGCCCAGTGACATCAGAGGAAGGATCACCTAACAGTTGATGTCATATTTCCCTGGTGTAGCTTACTTCTGAAAATAAAATCACTTGTACCAAGATCATGCAGCAAGTGTGATATTCCAATCAGAATATAAGCAGCATTGTGCACTGCACACAGTGGGATTGGGCACAAGGGTAAAGCCCAGTGACAAGAAGCAAATGGTCACTGTGCTCCAAGGAAGTTCCTGCTAATATGTTTCAGTTGCCTGTTAGAGTGAGGGTTTTGTGGATGTAGTGAGCCTTCCAGTAACACTTGAAAAATATCAAGTGATTTGTCTAAAAATATATACCTGAAAACAAAATGAACAATAGTCTGCAGTGAGTCAGTATGTGCAGCAAGCAAGTAAAAAGACCTGAAAAGACACCATAAAGTTCCTAATGAAATAGTGTCTATTTAGACTTAGATACCCTCCTCACCTACTTCCTATTACAGTTCTCTCACTCACTCCAAAGCTAACCTTATCAAATCAAGGACTGCAAAAGTTGAATAAGGGAAAGAGACTGGCATACTTTAATGATAACTCTTTAGTCACTATCAGGCCACCCCATCAGCTGGAGCCCTAGTTGGGGAGTCCTGAGAGTCGCAAATGATGGGCCTAGATCTCGAATAAATCCATAAATCCCTCTCTCCATTGTTACCAGTCATCTCTGTTAGGAACAACAAAATAGACCCCTTTGTGGGCCTCCATAGGACCTTGCTCTCAACAGGGATAAACAATGGTAGAAAATGTTCTATCCTCTGAAGGGAGGCTAGACAACATACTCTATGCTACATCTAAGGAAGATGGGTCCTGAAATTGGGGCAGGTTGGAACATTCCCACTCATGACCACAGAATGTGAGCTCAGATCTGGAGGGATGCAGAGGTCACATAGGCTCTTAAGCTGAATATGGGCCCCAGATCAGATCAAATTGATGGGGTTTACAATCAACAATATTCATACACCTTTCCCATGTTTGGGAGCTACTCTCTTCTCTGATCCAGCTTTCTGGTCCTTTTCCAGACATGACATCATCTCTCCAGACAATAACTTGGATCCACCTGCATATCGGATGTCAGGTTCAGGAAAACAAACAAACAAAAAACTAGTATAATCATGAGCCCTTTGGAATATATCTAAAATATGCCTACTAACTATCTACAAAATGGAGACCCCCCAAACTTCATCTGCACTATTCTAGCCTTTTATTGATGTGATGGAACACATTGATTTACATATTTTGAAACAACCTTGCATTCCTGGGATAAACCCCACTTGGTCATGATGAACAATATTTTAAATAGACTGCTGTATCCAGTTGGCTAGAATTTTGTTTAATATGATAGCATCTATGTTCATCAGAGACACTGGTCTAGTTTTCTTTTTTGGCTGTGTCCCTGTCTGCTTTTGGTGTCAGAGTAATGTTAGCTTCATAGAAGCTGGAAGGAAGTATTCCAGTGTCTTTAATCTTCTGGAAGACTTTTAAAAGTAGAGGTATTAGTTTTCCTTTGAAGGCTTTGTAGAATTCATTTGTAAAACCATCTGGTCCAGGACTTTTATTTTTGGGAAGGTTTTTGACAACTGTTTTAATTTTTTTGGATGTGATGGGCCTGTTCATGTTATCTAGTTCCTCTTTATTTAATTTTGGAAGTTCATAGGTATCTAGAAAATATATCCATTTCTTCCAGGTTCTCTGGCTCAGTGGCATAGACTTGTTCATAGATGTCTCTCATGTTATGCTGATTTTCTGCGGTGACTGTTGTGATATCTCCTCTTTCATTTATGATCCAATATATTTGGATATTCTCCCTTTTTTGTTTTGTGAGTCTGGCTAAAGGTTTATGGATTTGTTCACTCTTTCAAATAACCAACATTTACTTTCATTGATCGTTTGTATGCTTTTCTTATTTTCAAGGTTATTTATTTCTGCCCTAACTTTAGTGATTTATGTCCTTCTGGTTCCTTTGTTGTTGTTCTTCTAGGTCTTTAAGATGTGCAATCAGGCTGTTTATTTGTGCCTTTTCTTGTTTCCTAATGTGTGCTTGTATAGCTATGAACTTCCCTCTCAGTACTGCTTTAGCTGTGCCCCAAAGATTTTGATGCATTGTGTCTTCATTTCCATATAACTCTTATTACTGATCACTCTTGCCTGGATTGACTTGTGTCTAAGAAATGTACTTAAAGGGTTCACAGTTGTGGAAATTGGTGGTTGTGTCAATATTATTTTATCCCTGAGTTGGAGCTCAGTGGCTTAAAGGCCTCTTGTTCTTTTTCACCTCTGTAGGCTATGGGAGCCTAAGGGCTTTTAAACTATAAGTAGGCTTCTTAGCTTAATCACTGACTCCTGACCAAGAGATACAGCAGGGTAGCAGAGATAATCCAATGGTTAATCAAAGAGACTCTCATAGCCCCACTGCTAGGCTACCAATGTATCAGTCTTGTCCTGAGTTTCCTGGTTAGTTCTCTGTCCTCTGGTGTCAGCACAGAGCCCCCCCCGCCTCAACCCCCTTGCTGCTTCAGATTCTGAGGGCAGTAGCAATGGAGACTCACAGTTGCATTTGGTGAGTCTTAGGGGAGTCCCCTCCTCCCTTCAGCTGTCTTTCTGTTGGTGAAACAGACTGGAGGTGTTGTCTTAACTGGTAAACTGCAGGACTGTTCCCAGCCACTTAATCTCTCCCTAGACTCCTCTCTGTCCAGGAGCCACATATGTTTGCACTCACCAGTGAACTGATGGGTTCCTGAAGTCCTTCTAGTCCTGTTTTGCTGTGGTTCCAGGTGGTCTCCTTTGGTATTCCTAGTTCATCCTGGAGAGGAGAGGAGAGAAACACAGCTGCTGCCAAGCCAGTTCTACCTCTTTAATTGAGAAGGTGGTGGTCCTTCACTGGATTTTATTTTATTTTATAAACCCTCTGAAGTTTATGCTATCTGTACATGTTATGGGGATCCAACACCTCCTCCCATCTCTCCCTCCCACCCTTCTTCCCTTTCTCACCCCACCCTGTCCCCTTCCCTCCTATAGTACCACTCTTATAGGAAGATGATATTTTTTTATATGTAATTCTATAATTTTCTGAAGTAGTTAGAGTCCTCTCGCCAATACTTGGTTCTTGAATATTGGCTTTCAAATATTGAGCACTGAGCTTTGGAATTCAGTAACAGAACCAGGTCTTTCTTAACTTACCAGAGGACAAGAGATTATGAAGAATTGAATTGTTAAGGACAAAAGCTTGGAGGGGTATGTGTGTGTGTGTGTGTATGTGCATTTATCTGTGTAGATACTCAGATGGCTAAAACATCTTTCTGTTATATAGTTGGTCTTCATCAACAGTTCCTAATTCACAATTCCCCAAATTGTTGTAATTACTTTAGTCTTAAAAAGGATCATATGTATGTATATATACAGATAAGCATGTACCACACATTCATATCAGACCTAAGAGTTATTTTTGGAAACACCTGGATAAGGAGCTGGTTGTTTAGGAACTAGCCATGGATTAAAGGAATGGAAAGTCCAGTCCCATTCCAAGACCTCTGAGGAGAAAAGAACTGGGGTTGATGTCACTGAGTGTTCCCAGTAACTTATTCAATAATAACCATGCAATAATATTCATACAAAAACTCAGCATGATAAGCTTCTAAGAGTTTATGTCTTGGTAAGGTTAGAGAAATTTGTAGAGAGGGGGCCAAGTTGTGCTGCACCCGGTTAATTGCACATAGTACTAAGCACAAGGTCCTATGCAAGGATCCAGGTTCCAGTCCCCAGCTCCCCACCTGCAGATGCTCACTTTGCAAGTGATGAAGTAGTAAAACAGCCCCCCCTTTCTCAATTCTCTCTGTCCTACCCAACAAAACTTTAAAAAAAAGAAAGGCCACCAGGAACAGTGGATTTCTGGAGCTGGTGCCGAGCCCCAGTGACAGAACTGGAAACCAAAAAGAAAAAAACGATAAGAAATTTGGAGAGATTGACCTGTCTTTAGAGGAAATGGAGTTTATTTGTCCTTTCTCATTTTTAATTAATTAATTAATTAATTTTAGATAGACATAAATTGAGAGGGAGTAGAGAGAGAGAGCAAGATGCTTGAAGCCATGTTTCATGGAGAGTGAATCTTCCCCTGCAGATGGGGACTGGTTCCTTGAACCAGGATCTTTGAGCAAAGAACTCAACCAGGTGTGCCGCTACCTGGTCCCAGCCTTTTGTTTTTACACACACACACACACACACACACACACACACACACACACACACACACACACACACACGGCTTTCAACTATCTGTTCCTGAATAACACCCTTTGCAAGACATCAGTGATCATGCTAGCCATGTTTACACTCAGAAGTAAGTGGTGGTGGGAGGGTGGCCAAGGAAAGTTGTTGTTATTTCAAGAGCTAAGTTATAATGTACATTTTCTTAGTGACAGATTTTATTAATCTTTATTTGGCATGACTTATGAAGTATTAAAAGTGTAAATGCTTAATTTTATTTATTTGTGTACTTCACAGGACGGAGAGAAATATCAAGAGAGAAAAAGAAAACTGACTCCCTGCCCCAGCAGCTGGAATCTGGGGGCTTGAACATGAGTCCTGTGCACTGAGATGTGTGCTCAGCTGAGTGTGCTCTCACTGTGTCACTGGACTAGATCTGGTTTTAAACATTTTATTTATTTAAGTCTTTACACAACTGGTGTTCATGTGGACAAGAGTGAAGTGCAAGCATAGAAATGAAAGAGCCTCCCATTCTTTGTATCTTGACTGTGAATGTCATTCTGCTATGTGCTATATGGGGGTCAGTCTGTCTAGGCTGCTCTAGTTTGTCCCACTCACTAAACTTTCAGTGACTAAGGCAGGAATCCCTCTGAAGCACTTGTGCCAGAGGTATGTTTCTGTATCATTTGCTGCTTAACTTCACGACTGGTGAATAGTAGTGATTCCACAAACTTCAGAAAAAGGAGTCTTTTCTCCTGATTAGCATATTCAGAGTGTAATCAGGTGTCACAGCAGATGTAAGAGGATTAATGGCTGGCTGGGGTTCCTCGCTGCAGGCACCCCCTTTCCTGTCTCAAAGAATTTGCTTCTCTGGTCTTTCTCCAACTGCCTTTACATTCAAAGGAAGCATCAGAATCTCATTTAGACTGGAAATGGCAAATGAAAGTGTGATTTGTCATGTCTCCCACAGACACTAGCTCATTAACTGGCTCCACTCCTTGGGTTTGGGACTGCATCCCTAAGGAGTGGGGGGGAGGGTGGCGTGGGCTGAGGAGAGTCAGAAGAGGGACCTCAGGGTGGACATCTCTTCAACATGGACAGACTGGCTCTAGGTGACTCAGGTGGGATGACTGTTCTCACCTCGCCACCAAATGGTACCTGTCAGCAATGCCCACTGCTGTGAGAATGTTCATGAGGGACACAGACAGCGAGAGCTCTCGCTTCCCCAAAAGGGGAAGATTATCTCATTTTTGGAGTTTAAAATTTCCATCCAATATGAGCTCTTTCTCTCTCTCTCTCTCTCTCTCTCTCTCTTTCTTTCTTTCTTTCTTTCTTTCTTTCTTTCTTTCTTTCTTTCTTTCTTTCTCTCTTCCTTTCTTTCTTCCAGACCAGTTTATGGCTTCCTCCTTGTGAATGAAGCATCACACGGCATCAGTTTCTGAAGGTTATCTATAGCTTTACTTAAAATGGTTATAATTGGGTGAATGAAATAGTGCGAACTGCAAAGCCTGAATAACATTCTAACATTATGCAAAATGAAGGCACTTTAGCAGAATGATGACAATGCAAATCAGAGCCTGGGAAGGTCAGGCATTTTGCATAGTGCTTTGCAATCTAATTCATGTGAATTTAGCTTGGGGAGAGAAAAAAAAAAAGCACAGTGCTTTTTCAAAGAGTCTTACTGCAGAGCTCTGGATCCTCTTAAAAGGCAGAGATGGCCACAAGGGTTGGGTCTAAGCATAGCCAAGATGATTACAGAACCTGCATTCAGAAATAAAATAAAGCAGCCTTGTGATCACATTCAAGCCCATTCATGTTTAACTCTGTTTTAACATCTATTTTATTTTATTTTATTTTATTTTATTTTATTTTATTTTATTTTATTATTTTATTTTTGAGAGAGATGCAGAGACAGACACACAGAAACCCCAGAGCACTGCTCAGCTCAGGTTTAGGGTTTATGGTGGTGCAGGGATTCAACCTGGGACTTAGGAGCCTCAGTCAGGAGAGTCTGTTTGCATAACCATGATGTTGCCTCCCCACTGCCTCAAGTTTAACTTTAAAGGCTGCAGTAAGTGAGTATTGCTTAGGAAATGGGCCTAGCAGGTCTTTGTAGTCTCTCCTGTTTATTAACTTGTTTTCTCCTCTGAGCTACTGGAGCTCACCAAACTGGGGCCATTAGTTTGTGATTCACACCTACTATTTCTGAGTGCACCCTCTTTCTTTCTCCAGGTCCTGATGGAGTTGGATTTCAGAGTCCTCTGGTCATAGTCCCCTAACATTTACCCCTCTGGGAGTATGGACCAAAATTCTTTATGGAGTTCAGAAAGTCCATGTCTGGCTTCTGTGATTGCTTCTCCGCATTTAAAATTTAAAAGGCAGAGCAATAAGAAAAATGCCTTTATTCCTTTGGGAGGATGGACCCAAATTCTTTATGGGGTGCAGAAGGTGGGAGTTCTGGCTTCTGTAATTGCTTCTCCACTGGACATGGGTGTTGGCAGGTGGACCCACACCCCCAGCCTGTCTCTATGTTTCCCTAGTGGGGCAGGGATCTGGGGAGGGGAGGCTCCAGGACACATGGGTGAGGTTGTCTGCCCAGGGAGGTCAGGATGGCCTCATGGTAGCATCTGCAACTTGGTGACTGAAATACAGTGAGATATAAAGCAGGACACACTATTTAATGAACAGGAGCCACAAAGTAGGAATAAAGCAGACAAGACTAGGGATTTTAGGGTGGGTAGAATCTAAAGTCTATTTTAAGTATGCTCCTAGGGCCTGACAGCTAACCTGTAGGCGAACTGAAAATATTGTCTGGGAAGATGGTATCAGAGTTGAGAAAAGGACTAGAAAGCTGGGTCAGTGCAGAGAGCAGCTCCCAAACTTAAAGAAAATATATAAATACAATTAACTATTTACCACATCAATCTGTCCTGGGGCCCATACTTATACGTATTCAGCACAGGAGCCTGTGTGGCCTCTGAGTCCCTGTCAGTCTGAGCTCACAGTCCATGGTCACAGCTGGAACGTTCTAGGCTGCACCATGTCAGGACCCATCTTCCTCGAGGGGCAGAGTAGGTTGACCAGCCTCCCTTCAGAGAGTGGGGAGTCCCCAGCATGGCTGCTTTTCAGTGAGGGCAGGGCCTAGAGGGTCTGATGATGCTGCTTCTGGTGGAAATGACCAGTGACAGTGACGAGAGGGGTCTGTTAGAGGTCTGGGCCCACCATGTCTGTGTGGGAATCCCAGGACTCTCTGACTAGGGCCCCAGGTGATGGGATGGCCTGACAGTGACCAAGAGGGCCATCATTAAGTGAGCCAGTCTCTTGCCCTTCTCCAGCTTTTGTAGTCCTTTCTTTACCAAGTTTAGACTTAATTCTAGTAGTTAAAACATTGAGCGCCAGTTGCTTCATCTTCTAGCGTTTGCCCTTCTTCCGTAGCCAGTCAACAGCATCAGGTTGAGCCTGATGTAAAGTTTCGAGACCTCCTTTGAATCTGGAGAGGTGGCAGTCGTTGACTATGTGGGTCATAGTCTGTCTGTAGCCACAGGGGAAGTTTGGGTCATCTCTGGCTCCCCAGCGATGGAACATAGTGGCGCACTGGCCATGGCCTGTTCGATAGCGATTGAGGAGGGCCCGATCATAACGTGCTAGGTCAAAGCCGGGTGGACGCTCGCAGGGGTCTGTGATGAGGTGTTTGTTCTTTACCTCAGCTGACTGCCAACTCTTTTTCCAAGAGTCTGGAGCAGAGAAGTTCAGTGTAGGCATAGGAGACCAGATTGGATGACGAGACGTCAAGCGTTGAACAGGGTGGGCGAAGATATCCGCGTATATTGGCAGGTCCGGTCAAGCATAGACGTGGGAAATGAACTTAGATGATGCCGCATCCCGACGAATATCTGGTGGGGCGATGTTGCTAAGAACTGGCAGCCATGGAACCGGGGTGGAATGGATGGTTCCAGAAATTATCCTCATAGAGGAATATAATTTGGAATCAACCAAGTGGACATGGGGGCTCCGGAACCATACTGGGGCACAGTATTCTGCAGTGGAATTGCATAATGCCAGAGATGATGATCGTAGTGTGGAAGCGCTCACGCCCCATGAGGAGCTGGCCAGTATTACAATGATGTTGTTCCTCGCGCCCACCTTTGCTGCAGTTTTTATGAGATGTTCGTGAAATGACAGAGTGCGATCAAGAGTAACGCCAAGATAGACTGGCTGGGCTTCATGCCGGATTCTCGTATTGTCAAGCTGCACATTAAGCTCATGCAAGGCCGAAGCATGGTGTAGATGGAAAACAGATGATACCATTTTTGCAGTGCTAGGGATTAGTCGCCATTTTTTATAGTAATCAGATATCAGAGACATGTCTTTCGTGAGTGTTTCCTCGAGGATGTCAAACTGGGATGCCTGAGTTGCACAGCAGATGTCATCGGCATAGATGAACTTCCTTGAAGAAGTTTCTGGAAGGTCATTGATGTAAATATTAAATAGCATAGGAGCCAGAACAGAGCCCTGGGGGAAGCCACTTGAGACAAGTCTCCATCTGCTATACTTGTCACCCAGATGCACCCGGAATCTTCTGTTTTGGAGAAGAAAAGATATAGTGTTGTCTTCTGTTTTGGAGAAGAAACGATATAGTGTTGGATATAGTGAGGCAGGCATCTTGAGATCTTCACTAGGAGACCACGGTGCCAGACCGTGTCATAGGCTGCTGTGAGATCAACAAAGACAGCACCCGTCTTTAAATTCTTCTGGAATCCATTTTCAATGTAAGTTGAGAGGGCCAGGACTTGTTTGCAGGTAGATCTTCCTGGGCGGAAACCAGCTTGGGCGGGTGATAGGAATTTCTCTGTAAGAGGAGAAATTCGTGACAGAAGCAGCCTCTCAAGGAGTTTGTAACACATGGAGAGGAGAGAAATTGGTGTATAGCTGGTGGCCAGTGTTGGGTCTTTCTTTGGTTTCAAAACTGCTATTATCTTCACGCGACGCCAAATTTTGGGCATAGATTCGGATTCCAAGATGTGGGACAGGAATGTAGTGAGCCACTTCTTTGCCACGGGACCCAGGTTAAGAATGAGTTCTGGGGTGATGTTATCATAGCCAGCAGCCGTTCCCGCTTTAACCCTCTTCAAATCGTCTTCCAGTTCAGACAGTGTAAAGGGAGAGAATTTTGGAGATGGACAAGATAAACAGAAGTGGGATGACCACTCATGGGAAATTTCTCTTTTCCAGACTGGGTCGATCTTAGCACGTCCAACTTGAGTTAGGTGACTGGCCACTGAGTTTGGAGATATGGGAGGATGGGAGACGGGAGAGGGTTGGCTACCGGCACCCAGACTATGAAGAAGCTTCCAGGCCTTGCTACTTGAGTGGGTGAAGTTCAGACTTTCCGTGAGTTGTTGCCAGCGGGCTTGGCGTGCTGCATCCAGGGAGGCAATGAGATGGTCGGCCACATCTGGGTCGCCCGACTCATCATACTGCTTTAGTAGTTGCTCACATTCAGCATCAAGACAAGGCATATAGTTAGCACGTCTCCCACGAGGAATGGCTTGGGAAGCTGCTTTGAAGATGGCTTGGTGGAAGCGCCTGTAGGAATCTTCAGAGTTAATTGGAATTGCAGGAATAGATTTGTTGGTAAGATCACTGAACAAAAACACACACACACACACACACAAAAAAAAAAAAGATCACTGAACAGACGCCAGTTTGCTTTCTGAAAGTTCCATCTTAGTTTCTCTGAGCACAGAATCAGTGGGAGCTGGAGACCAATGTGGATGATAGCTGGGCAGTGATGACTGTGCGGGAGGACCTTGAGAACTTGTCTTGTAGCGGGAAAGGTTTGGCCATTCACTGTGCTAATCCAGCACAGGTCGGGTGACGAGCCTTTATTCCATCTAGCACTGTGAAAAGAGCCTGGCTGTTTGGGATCGTATAATAGGGAGAGGTCATTCGCTGAAGCCCAGTCAGCTAAAATAGAGCCAGTTGCAATATCCAAACCTCAAGTAAGGGAGGAAAAAGTGCTAGGATCCTGGTGGGGGTCTATAATAACCCTGAGTTTTACTGCAATTACTAGTTGGGTGATTCTAATAAAGGTTGTCATAGAGACAGCAATTGTCCTCTAGTTGATACACTTTTTGCCCAGTATATCTCTTGGCATGTGCCAACTGTACATACTGTTTCTTTTACAGAATGTCAGGGCACTGGATCATCCAGGCAATACTAGTGCCAACTGTCACTAGGGCTCAGTGCCTTCATGAGGACACCCGCCACTCCCAGTGGCCACTTTTCCTTTATTTAGTTGGAGGAGAAGATAGAAAACAGGAGACACCTGTTCACTGCTTCTGGCGCTTCCCCTTGCAGGTGGGGAGCTCAAGGTTCTCACTTGCGGGGCTGGTGTTTCTACTTTAGAGCAGATTTGGTTCATTTAAGCTCTGGATTCAGGGATTAGAATTCAAATCCGTACTGGAACTTTATCACTGGGCTGAAGCACTGAATCCATGTGTCTGGTTTCCGGTGCCTCTGAGCCAGGGAGGTCGAACAGACGACTCTGGGGGGACAGGGAGACAGTTCATGCTCAGGGTGCCAGCCCTCAGCCACCAGACAGCAGGAAGAAGCTTCATGAGCTGGGCAGTGTGTCTCCTTTTTATGTGGAAAAAAAAAAGCAGAGAGCCCACTGGGAGTGGTGAAGTGCCCTGATGACAAAAGCAATAAGAAGACTTTTCTCGATAATTGCCACAACTGTATTTTGTTTTTCTCCCTTCTCTGATAATCTGTTAAGGTTTAAGCTGTGGAATAAATCCTTGGTGGGGGGCAATGTCAGGGGGTGAGGATAATGCTGACGTTGTCTAAAGAGATAAGGAGATTCATCTTACCTTTTTTTTTTTTTTTGTGTGTATAATTAGTTGAGAAAATAAAGCGAAGGAAGTGAAGTAGGGGTAGGAGCAGAGGGTGTCTAAGCCTAAGTAATAAAGATTAGATCCAAAAGCATATGGTGCCTTCTTTAGGTCTTTCTACTAGATGGCCAAGCTGAAGTTCTAAACCTAGTCACAGAGGACTATTAAGGGCATTTCCTTGGAAGTACACAGCTGCCCCTAACTTACGGATGTGGGATGCGTGTGGACATGTATGCACTCCCCTAGGTCCCAGTCTATATCTGGGATCTGGAACTCTGACAGAGAGAAGATCATGTGAAACACAACTGGGTAGTCCCCTGTCCCATGTGTTAGGAAAGGTCTCAGCAGATTATTGAGGTTGGAAGGTTGACATGTCAGGCTTGGTGACTCCAGGTACAGCCCAAAGAAAAAGGCAGTGATGGCATACCATGGCATGGTGGCATTGTTGCAATGATTTAGTTCAAGCTTAGCAGGGTAAGGGATTGAGAAGAGAGACTTCAAGAAATACAGTCAAAATCCCAGCTGTTCAAGTCTCCAGGACTGGGAGAAATACCCACTTTAAAGAGAATGGGGAAGGCTTCTTATAGTCTTGGGGTTTAAAAAAGGCATAAATTAATTATTATTGTCATCACCAAGTTAGTTGAGAGCTGCTTTTCTTTGAAAATTTCAGGGTTCGGATTTACCTTACTGAACTTGACCTCACCAAGCTTTATGTCATTTAATAACATCTACCAACATCGATATCTTAGATACTGACAGGACCAAACAACCCTGATCCCCTCTGGTCTAAGATTGTAGGTAACTTGGTATTACAACAACAACAGCAATTACAAGACAAAACAAAACAAACAAAAATCCCTTCTATTTAAACTGCTTAAACAGATTAAGCCCAAAGTCTGAACTCAATCAATTTACAAATTTGATACAGGAAACAATTAGACTAAAGAAATGTATCTCAGATTAAAATGTAGGTCGTTATATAACCTAAAATATCCATTGTACTTTCCCTCGGCTTAGTGAACTAATAGTGAATAAAGGACCACAAGGCAATAACTACTGAGCAGTGTCACAGCACTCGCTACCCAAGGACTCTTCCCCACCTGGCCTCCATGTGGTAAACCTGAAAGCCCCCTGCCCCAGAGTCCTTTCTTTTTTTTTTTTTTTTTATTGCTTCCAGGATTATCACTGGGTCTGGGTCTCAGTGCCAGCATTCTGAATCCACTGCTTCTGGAGGACAATTTTTCCATTTTTTTTTAATAGGATAGAAAAAAAAATGAGAGAAGAGGGAAATACAGAGAGGGAAAGAGAAAGAGAGACACTTGAAGACCTGCTTCACCACTTGTGAAGCTTTTCCATCCAGGTGGGGAGTGGGGGCTTGAACTCGAGTCTTTGTATGGGCCCTTGTGCTTTGTACTATGTGCACTTAACCGGGTGCACCGCAGAGTCCCTTACCTGGGCTCAGTACACCAAACCCAGTCTAAGGACTACATAGTGTTTCCCTATTCTGTCCTGATTTCTCAGTTTTTGTCCATGAGTGAGATCATCCCATTTTCATCCTTCTCTTCTTGCTTATCTCACATCACATGATTCCTTCAAGCTCCATCTAAGACGAGGTCAAGAAGGTGAATTCATTTTTTTGTTGTTGTTGTTAATTGGGGGATTAGATAATAAAATTTAGTAGTTTGTCCATGCACAACATTTCTCAGTTTTTCACATAACAATTCAGTCTCCATCAGGTCTTCCTCTCCAGTCATGTTCCAGGACCTGGACCCTCCCCCACCCCAGAGTCTTCTACTTTGGTGCAACACACCACATACAGCCCAGGTTGTGCTTAGTGTTTCCCCTTCTCATCTTGTTTTCCACTTTCATCTATGAGTGAGATCACCCCATATTAATCTTTTTGCTTCTGACTTATTTCATTTAACATGATTTCTTCAAGCTCTTTAAAATGATGAATTCAATTTCTTTACCTCATCTTGGATGGAACTTGAAGGAGTTTGTCTTAACTTAGCTGAGTAGTATCCCGTTGTGTATATAGACCACAACTTGCTCAGCCACTCATCTGTTGTTGGACACCCAGGTTGCTTCCAGGTTGTGGCTATTACAAATTGTGCTGCTAAGAACACAGGTGCACACAGATCTTTTTGGATGGGTGTGTTGGGTTCCTTAGGATGTATCCCCAGAAGAGGAATTGCAGGATCATAGGGTAGGTCCACTTCTAGCCTTCTGAGAGTTCTCCAGACTGTTCTTCACAGGGGCTGGACCCATTGACATTCCCACCAGCAGTGCAGGAGGGTTCCTTTGTCCTTATAACCTCTCCAGTATTTGTTGTTGCTGTCCTTGCTGATGTGTGACATTCTCGCAGCAGTAAAGTGGTATCTCAATGTTGTCTCCTTTGTACTTTCTATGAGTCTCTGCTGTTTTGAAGAACTTACCTATTCCAACCACTTCCTTATAACGGAGACTGTCCAAACTGCAGCCAGTTCTGCTTTGACAAAATACACAGTGGTAGGAAAAATATCATCATCTATGTGGGAGAAATCAGATTGATTATCCAGGTATTTTTCCCAAAACCATATATATGCATCCAATTTCCCAGTAATTTATAATGTCTCTTTTCTATTCTCCCAACTCATCCTTGTCCCTCACCTTGCCTAGTAACTCTGCTTTTGTCATCCCCCCCCCCCAATGATGCTGGCATTGATTTTGACCCAAAATCCTTTCTTTTTTTCCTATTCCCATCCACCAAATTGTTAATGTGAGGAAAGTAGTGGCCAGGGGTCACTGGGGTTAGTTGATAGCAGCTCCCAGAGGTGAATATTCACTTGCTTCTTGATAGCTTAAAGCTTTTGCAAGGGCCAGGTGCTACTCCTGGGTGAGCACAGATGCTACAATGCAAAAGAACCCAGGTTCAAGCTCCTTATTCCCCATCTGCAGGGGAAAAGCTTTGCGAGTGGTGAAGCAGGGCTGCAGGTGTCTCTCTGTCCCTCTCTCTCACTATCTCCCCCTTCCCTCTCAATTTCTGGATGTCTTTATCCAACAAATAAATAAAGACAATAAAAATATTTAAAAGAACCTTTTGCAATCAGAAAATATCTGTGTATTTGTTACTCTTACATGATTTTATTTATATAAAAGGAAGGAACTATTTTCTTTATTGTAACATCTATATATTGAATTTGACCTTTGGGTGGCTTGACAGCCTACTTAAGAGGTCAAATTCCAGAGCTCTTTGCCTAACCCCTATGGCTATATGTATCCTCTGTATGCAAAGTTTTATGTACAGAGACAGAGGGACTATCATCATGAATATTCATACCCTGGTTTAACACTTCACATTTTTTGCTGCACTTTATCTTCTATTGAAAATGTGCTTCAAGCAGTTATATAAAGCAAGTTACAGACACAATGACTTTGTTTTCCCAGTTTTCAGAATCCACCTTCACTGAGTGAAACTGTTGTCATACATATTGGTGATATGATTGTTCTACTCATCCAAATGAAGGATTGTAAGGCCAAGTGGTGGCTCATCAGGCTGAGTGCAGGTGTTACTGTGCACAAGGTTCAAGCCCCTAGTCCCCACCTACAGGAGGGAAGACTCACTAGCTATGAAGCAGGGCTGCAGGTGTCTCTCTTTCTCTCTTCCCCGCTCTCTCTCTTCCCTCTCAATTTATCTCTGTCTCTATAAAATTAACTAAAAACATTTTTGATGAATAGCTACTACCTACTGGCATGCAGTATCCAAATTCAAATATCCTTGTCTGATGCAGAAATTTCTTTCATAGTTGATCTATTGAGACCATAGAGAGCTTTGCAGATTCTTTTGTGACTTAATTTTTAATTTTTTATAAAAATATTTATTTATTTACTTCCTTTCATTGCCCTTGTTGTTTCATTGTTGTAGTTATTGTTATTGATACCATCGTTGTTAGGACAGAGAGAAATGGAGGCAGGAGGGGAAGACAGAGAGGGGGAGAATGACAGACACCTGCAGACCTGCTTCACTGCTTGTGAAGTGACTCCCCTGCAGGTGGGGAGCTGGGGGCTCGAACCAGGATCCTTGAGCTGGTCCTTGCACTTTGCACCACCTGCGCTTAACCCACTGTGCTTAACCCACTGCACTACCGCCCGACTCCCCTTTTGTGGCTTTTCAAACCCACCTGAAGCTGCTTTGATTTTCAGCTGGAGAGTGACTGCTGGAGAGATGCCTTGCTGTCCTGTAATGGCTTTATTTGGAAGAGGCCAAGACACTCACCCTATTTGCTCAGTGAACAAGGAAGCAGAACAGGAGATGCTCTGTGATTCCCTGTGGATCTGAGTGTGGCACTGGGTGACTGGTATGGAAATCACATGCAAATGTAAGCAAACTCCTCTAGCTTTCCTCAATGGGCTGAGTGACAGTGTTGTGGATTTACACATCTAGTAGGAGAGAAATTACCTTCTACATTTGTGGAACTGGATCTTTGTTCCCTCCTAGGAGTTAAACTGTGTTTTCCTTTCTAAAGAAGGGAAGTTAGTTACATACAACTTCCTGCTTCAGCACTGAGGCTTGAATTATTTGTGTGAAGCAGCAAGTCTTTGCTGGTCGGTGCTGTTGTCTGGATGCTCACTTCCTGATTGCCTCAGGGATCTGTGGTTCAGTCCCAGCTCTGCAGTATGCCCCACCCCACACCCACTTCAGCTTGGCAATCACTCTGGGAGCCAGGAAATGAAGACCTTGATTAAATACACTTGAAGTCAATATTTGTTTCTTGAAGTTCCAAGGACACTAAAACGTCCTCTTTCTAACTCCCTTTTCCCCCTCCCTGGCATCTGGTGGGAAAGTACCTGCTCCTTTCATCTGCCTGCCAGAGGGGAAACATTCTCTTGCTTTTAGTTTTCCTGTTTCCATATTGTGATTTGATTGTTCAGTTCCATTTTATTGTTTTTTTTTTATTTATAAAAAGGAAACACTGACAAAACCATAGGATAAGAGGTCAACAATTTGTTTGGCTTTGTATGTTAAGTTTCTTTTCAGCCACCACATTCAAGATGCTAGCATGATGCTGATCAGACTTCCCTGGACAGAAAACCCCGCCAATATGTCCTGGAGCCCAGATTCCCCAGAGCCCTGCCCCAGTAGGGAAAGAGAGAGACAGGCTGGGAGTATGAATCGACTATGTTCAGTGGGGAAGCAATTACAGAAGCCAGACCTCCCACCTTCTGCATCCCACAATGACCCTGGGTCCATGCTCCCAGAGGGATAGAGAATAGGAAAGCTGTCAGGGGAAGGGAGGGGATATGGAGTTCTGGTGGTGGGAATTGTGTGGATTTCCATTTTATTTTAAGACAAACTAAATAGAACATTTGGATGCCTTGTTCCAGTTTTAGCTTTTCTTGCCCTTTCATCATCATCATCATTATTATTATTGCCACGAAGGTTATTGCTGGAGCTTGAGGTGGCAACTCCAGGAATCCAGCACTCCTAGCAGCTGTTTTGTTTCTTTCTATTTTGACTTGATGGAGACAGAGAGCAATTGATAGGAGGGGAGAGATAGAGAGGGAGAGAGACAGAGAGACACCTGAAGCCTTGCTTCTCTGCTCCTGAAGTCTTGCTTCTCTGCTCACAAAGTCTCCCCCTGCAGGTGGGACCAGGGGTTCAGAGCCTTTTCCTTGTGCTCTGTGATGTGAGCACTCAGCTGGGCGCATCTCTGTCTGGCCCCCTTCCCTCTCCTTTCTTCAAAGTCTCACAGGTGTTCTCTGAGAGGACATGGCAAATAGGTATTTGCTAAAACGTGGGGGAGAACCAAATCCCTTCAGAGAGGGCAGGTGTAGGAAACTCAGGCATTGGAAAACTGGGTCTGCTTTCTCTGCTCACTGGGCAGGTTCCAGCTGTGGGCCCTGGGGGGTGGTGGGCACTTCATGTGCCGTTGGCAAGGGCCAGGTGTCCGGTGTACATGACCTCACCTATATCTACCACAACTACAGAAATGAATATCACTGACCCTCTTTTCCAGATAAGGAAGCTGAGGGTTAGACTGTAGGTTAAGATAATCTCATGGGGGCTGGCCAGTAGCTCAGTGGGTTAAGTGCACGTGGTGCAAAGCCCAAGGACCACTCAAGGATCCCAGTTTGAGCCCCCGGCTCCCCACCTGCAGGGGAGTCGCTTCACAGGCGGTGAAGCAGGTGTCTGTCTTTCTCTCCCCTTCTCTGTCTTCCCCTCCTCTCTCCATTTCTCTCTGTCCTGCCCAACTACGACAACAACAATAACAAGGGCAACAAAAGTGGAAAAAATGGCCTCCAAGAGCAGTGAATTCCTAGTGTGGGTACCGAGGCCCAGAGATATCCCTGGGGGTAATAATAGCAATAGTAATGATAATGATAATAATCTACTCATGGCTACACAGCAAAGGTAAGTCAGTGATTTCAACACATTTGATTCAAAGGGCTTGTCATTTTTCCTTTTTTCTGGCCAGATTTTCTTCATTATTCCCCTCTTCCTCCTTATCTTCCTCTTCTCCCTCCTCCTCTTTCTCTTTCTCCTCTTCCTCATAACTACTTATCTTTCTTTCTCCTTTTTGTTTTGTCTAATTGTTTTATTTAGTTTGTTGTCCCTTGGACTTCACTACTTCATTTTTTTTTTTTTTTTTTTTTTAGATAGCGACAAAGAAAGATACAGAAGGAAAGGTTCCACATCACATAAGCTTCTCCCAGGTGCTGGGGCCTGACTTGAACCTGTGTACCTCTTATTCTTCTTTCTTATAACCAATTCCATGGGCTATCTCCATCCCTTCAGACTGCATTAGGACTCTCCAGTAAGAGGTTTTTCATGCTTTTTTAATTTTTTTTTTTTAAATTGTACTTATTTATTTGTGGGATAGAGACAGTCAGAAATCAAGAGGGAAGGGGGAAATAGAGCAGGAGAGAGAGAGAGAGACCCCTGCGGTTCTGATTCACCACTTGCAAAGCTTTCCTCCTGTTGGTGGGCACCGGGGACTCAAACCTGGGTCCTGTACACTGTAACACGTGCGTTCAACCAGGTGCGCCACCACCCAGCCCCTCTGTAGACTTACAGCTCTCAGATCATCTCCCTTGTTTCAAGCTTTACAGATATTCAGTTGCAGTCTAACATTGCGTCTTAGCAGGTGACTTAGTTTAATTCACCTGTTTGGCTGTGTAACTCTTGCTTTGTGAGCCTCAGTTTCCTAATCAGAAAGATGGCTAGTCACATCACCATCCTCACTGTGAGCACTGAACCTCTTAATCTGCACACAGTTCTTAGCACTGTGCTTCATGCACAACAGGCCTTTGTTCACTGTCAGCTATCAGCATTTCCTCCTGCTTCTCAGTAACTCGCTGGGACAGATGCTGGACCTGTCTTCTTTGTTGCTGTATTTCCAGTGTCTATATCTTCAGACGCTCAGTATCCATCCACAATGTAGGTATTACAGAAAATCTTGGTGATCTTCTAAGTGTCACCTTTCTGAATTGCTATTTGCCATATTCTGGGAATCTACTTCTATATGTGTCATCTTTGGAATCTCATAAATTGGCTATTGTGGGCATTCCTCTCTTGCTGATAAGAAAAGGAAAATTCAAGACATCAACATCAGCTATTACACAGTTGAGATAGAATTAAAACCCAGATCTGGGACTGTACGAGTGGCCAAGTCCCAGGCCAATTTCTCTTGTTGTTTTCTCTAGATTGTGCCCTTCTGGGGAACAGAAGGAATTATGGAACTCACGTAAGCCCTGTGTAAGTAGGGGGTTCTAGGCTCATGAACCCACAGCAAGAGCAAAGTAAGCAAAAGTCAACAAAAGAGGCACAGTCGTGTGGCATCATTATTCTGTTAAGAAGTCCTTCCTGAAAACAAGTGGATGCTAATTCTGCTTTTCCACAGAGGTAGCACACTGCTGTGCATTAATCAAGACTTGTTTATACTGATTGATAACCAGCCATTGCAGCCCTCTCGAGTCTGTCCAAGAATGGTAGTGATTCCCAGTATTGGGCGACTAACTTAGGAGACAGCTGGAGAAAGGCGGCTACTTGTACTAAATTTAGGTCAATTTATGTCAGTGCTTCTCCAACTCCAATATACCTGGAGATGGCTCATCACAAAGATCATTTCATTTTTTTTTGCACCTCCAGGGTTATTTCTGGGGCTCAGTGCCTGCACTACAAATCCATTGCTCCTGGAGGCCATTTTTCTCCTTGTTGTTTATTGTTGTGGTTATTATTGTTGTTGTTGTTATTGTTGTCATTGTTGGATAGGACAGAGAGAAATGGAGAGAGGAGGGGAAGACAGAGAGGGGGAGAGAAAGACATACACCTGCAGATCTGCTTCACTGCTTGTGAAGCGACTCCCCTGCAGGTGAGGAACCGGGATCCCTAAACCCGTCCTTATGCTTTGCACCATGTGCGCTTAACCTGCTGTGCTACCGCCCGGCCCCCATAAAGATCATTTCTAATTGCGCTGATTTGGAGAGGAACTTCAGCTTTTGCGTTGTAGCAAGTCAGGCTAAGGAGATGATGCTGGATAACTGACAGAGGAGGGTTGGGGAGAGAGAAGGGTTGGGTAGACAGCTCAGATGAGGAAAAGCAGGTGTCTTGTGAAGGTGCATTCAAGTTCAGCTCAGCCCCAGGGGCTGTGGGCTTGTGGTAAGTGTTAATTTATTCTGGATGTATACCCAGGAAAGGAACTGCTAGAACATAAAATCACTCTCTGTGTAGCATTTGAGGCATTGTCAAAGTGTTTTTCATAGTGGTTTGTATCATTCAGTTTAAAAATGAAACTTCTTTCACACCTTACACCTCTAGGTGCAGTGTGTTGGAAATAACTGAAGACATTGGTCTTGACATCTGTCTTCCATTCCCAGTCACAGATGGGGAACATACGTCTGTTTGTCACAGATTAAAGCTAACACCTGACTCCTGGCATGCTGACTGATAGGAAGTCCTTTTCTTTTCTGTTTCTTCATTTTACTTTTATTTCTATTTTTTATACATATATTTTTATTTTCTTCTTTTCCTATGTTAGTGAGTGCAGAGTGATCAAGGAAAAACAGAAACAAAAACAAATGAATAAAGAGTAGCAGCCTATGAATCTGTTTCGCCATGAAGACTGTAAAATGCACCCAGCATCTTCCCGTTTCCCTGGGTCCCACACTACCTGATGGAAGTGGCCAGTGAAGGGGGCTCCCTCTGGAGCCCCCTTGCTTTCTGAATCCAACCCCTGATCTTGACCCTGCTATTTTCTTTCCTTCTGCTTTTGTCATTTCTTGTTATTTTGGTGACCTGAGTGAATTCCTTGCTTTGCTCCTCCTTGTCCTCGACCTGGGGTCCCATTCAGCCTCTGGTGGCACTGTCACAGGCCTCCTGCCCTGATCAACACTATCCATGGCACAGGGCCCTGGGTCTGTGTACTTGTGTCCTGTTCCTACCGGCACAAACTGCCACAAGCTCAGTGACAGGAAAGACAAATTAATCACCTTACAGTCTGGAAGTCAGAAGTCTAAAATGGTTCCCACTACACTAAACTGAGCTATCAGCAGAGCTTCTGCAGACTCCAGGAGAGACTTGGGTTCCTTGTGTTTTCTCGTTGTCAGAAGCTTTTCCCATGTCTCTGTTTAAGGCTCCTTTTGTCCGAAGCCAGCAATGCCCAGGTACCTTTTCCTCATTTTGCCATCTCTCTGATTCTATTGCTTCTTCCAGCCTCCTAGCCATCAAAAGGTCCTGTGATGTTACCGGGCCACTCCGATTTCCTAGGATTATCTTCCTACCCTGTGGCCAACTGGTTAGCAACCTTCATTTCATCTGCAATTTACACGCATCCTCACCCTGTAACATATTCACAGGAATTTAAACCCAGTTTTGCTCCCAGCAAGGTAATTTCCCCAGATGTTCAAGAGCATAGTTTAGTGAGGCAGTTGATCAGAGAAGATATATTAGCCTCAGAAGCATCCTGGCCATTAACCATACTCTGACCTATTTTATAATTTTGCCAGGACTCATAGTGTTTTGCTTAAAATTATATTGAGCAATGTGAGACTACAAATTGAATGGTGGTAGGTAGCTATTGCTATCCCAAAGGCAAAGCAAGATGTTCCTCACCATAATGACAGAATGTGAGCCCAGACCTACAGGGATACAGATGTTACAGAGGCTCCTGTACTGAATATGGGCCTCACATCAGTTCAGTGGGATTTACAGTTAACAATATTTGGGAGCCACTCTCTTCCCTGGTCCATCTTTCTAGTCCTATTTCCAACTCTAAATCATCTCCCCAGACAATACCTTTAGACCACATGCTTATTAGCTGTCAGGCTCAGGCAAAAATTATTAGTCATGGACCCCTTAGAATATACCTACAATAGATCTACTAGCTTTTTATTTCCATAACGGAGACCCAAATCTCATCTGCTATATTCTTACCTTTAGGTTCCTGTTTAATAAACAGTTTGTCCTGCTTTATATCTTACTGCCTTTTAGTCATCAAATTGCAAATGCTACCATGATACCAACCTGACTTTCCTGGGCAGATGCCCTCACCAATGTGTCTGGAACTTCCCCTCCCCAGAGCCCTGCCCCACCAGGGAAAGACAGAAACAGGCTGGGGGTGTGGATCCACCTACCAACACCCATGTCTAGCGGAGAAGCAATGACAGAAGCCAGAACACCCACCCCCATAGAGAATTTTGTTCCATACTCCCAGAGGGATAAAGAATAGAAAGGCTTCCAATGGAGGGGACATGGGATATAGGACTCTGGTGGTGGGAACTATATGGAATTATACCCCTTTTACTGTACGATCTTGTTGATCATTACTAAACCAATAATAAAAAATAGATTACACCTAAGGAAATACACATTAGTGAATGAAACATAAGTTATCAATGCAAAATATAATATTAATAAATATTTGTTTTTTTTCTTTATTTATTGGCTAGAGATGGCCAGAAATCAAGAGGGAAGGGGGAGATATAGAGAAAGACAGAGAAACACTAGCAATACTGCTTCACCACTTGCAAAGCTTTCCCCTGAGGGTGGGGACTGGGGGCTGGAACTGCAGTTCTTGCATGTTTGAACATGTGTACTCAGCCAGGTGCACCGCCACCTGGCCCGTAATAAATAGTTTTAAAGATAACTCTGCCCAGCAATAAGCTAAGTATTTGCCATGAAAACTGCCTTTTTACATTTCTAAATATCTCTCTCGGAAGGGAGTTCTTGATAGTTAAATCTTTAACAAAGAAATATAGACTTCCAGCAGATTAGAACATCGCAAACATCACATGGAATACCGGGAAACAGGTCTGAACCAGGGATGAATTCCAGGCAGCAAACACAAACCCAGGTTGCATCCCGGCTTAGGGTTTAGAGCAAGGAGAAATGGTCAAGAAGTACTTCCTGGGGGAAACAATATCTGAACAAGCGTTTCACAAGTTCTTCATGGGACTTTGTCCCACATTATTCTTAAAGGACAAAGGACAGGACCAATGGGAACCCACGCGCACAGCGGCAGCCAGCACCGTTCTCCCTCCAGGACGCACTCCTGCTATTAAGGCAAAGCCCACTGGTTCAGGCTTCCCATGTCCATGTTGGCCAAGGCGTGAAAGACAAGAGACCCCACCCTTCCTTGTTTGCTTGCTTTGCTTGCTAATGTCTTTTCCTAATAGCCCTGAAGGAAACATAATTAGGTGTGTGTGTGTGTGTGTGTGTGTGTGTGTGTGTGTGTGTGTGTGTGTGAACTAGAAATTATTTTATCCCAATAGAAACAGCAACCCTCCTAAGTTCTCCCTCCCTCGCTTCCTTTTTTCTTTCTTCTTTTTTTCCTTCCTTCCTTCCTTTTATTTATTCTTTCCTTCTTGTCATCCTTTTCTAACCTCTTCTTTCCTTTCTTCCTTCCTTCCTTCCTTCCTTCTTTCAACAGCCATTCATTTTTGTAGACAATATGAGTGTAAAAATGAGAAGGACTTGGCCTCTTGTGTTCAAGAGTTAAGAATTCATAGAAAATACATAAATCTCTTCAAGGAACAAATGAGCTGAGGCTCAGATGTGGGAAACTGGTACTAAGCACAGGTTAAGTGCCGGGCATCTGCTGTGTGTTATCTCCTAAGGTAACTAAGGAGAGATCTCTTAGAAGATAGAGACTTCTTGAGGCCTCTCTGTATCTCCCAGCAGCACCATGTCAATTCTTTCTCTGCGCAAAGTCTAGTCTAGTCATGATGGCACTGGGACACTCTTAGTAGATTATCAATTACCAAGGAGACTCCGTGGAGGTGGCTGTGTATATTAGTTCACCAAGTGTCTAATCCTCGGGTCAGTCTCACTCCTTAGCCTGGTGTTAAGTCAGAGTTGCTTGACTTTTCAGATTTCACATATTCTGGGCGTGACAGAACCACAGCCCAAGGAATAATGTCCTGAGTTTCACCAAACAGATATCTGAATATTCAGTTTGCTTCTGCCATTTCCCAGCCCTAGAAGATAGTGGTTGATAAGCCAAAGTCAATCTGTGATGACAGGGATGGTTCTTGTGTTCACTGAATCTTTGCTATGGCTGGACACTGGTTTCAAAGATTGCTTGTATAAAATAATTCATTTCTCATACTAAACCTCTCAGGCAGACACTATTATTATCCTCATCTGTTAGGTACAAAAAACGGAAAAAAGGCTGGGGATCAGGCGGTGGCAGCCTTGGTTAAGTATACATAGTACTAAGCACAAGCACCTGTGTAAGGATCCATGTACCAGCTCCTGGCTCCCCACCTGTTGGGGAGATACTGATAAGCAGCAAAACAGGTCTGCATGTGTCTCTCTCTCCCTCTCTATTTCCTCCTCCTCTTTCAATCTCTCTCTGTCCTGTTGAATAATAATTTTTTATAAGTGGAAAAAATGGCTATCAGGAGCAGTGGATTTTGCCTAGAGGCAAAAAAAAACTTAAGAAACATAAGTAATTTTCTCAGGGTTATGTAGGTAAGGAGATAGGTAAAATAGGATACAAATCAGGTCTTCTGGCTACAGAGCCTGCATTGCCCTGTCATATAAAATTCCTACAATATTGTGACTTTTCTAGGGGGTTTACAGGAGGAGTTATGACCTGAATAGACTTAAGTTTAGAGTCAGTGGTGTTCTCTCATGTTCTCTCTTGCAAATTAGGAACAATGTCAAAGCAGAGGTCACATCTTTTGCTGATGCTTCCTTTGATTTCCAAGAACTGGTTGCGTAAGTGCCTAGCCTTACCACAGATTCAAACCTTTTGCCTCAACATCCCATCCATCCAGCAGTGGAGAGAGCCCCTCAGGGCTGTGGCTGTGAGGCTGCTCTCCAGCATGGCCGTTAGCCAGGTGTGAGGTGACCCGCCGTGAGCAAGGAGTTGCAGGCTGGTCTTCTGCAGGTGCTCAGTCTTCAGAAGAGAAGGTCAGGACTCATGGCTACAGCTTTCCATCACCATAGCCCTCCAGCATCACGACTAAGACCATGAGACATCAAAGACTCCGGCATGAGAAGGACCTGTGCCCATCTTCAGCTCCCACTTCTCAGCCCTGTGAATCAGAGGAACTACTTAGAAGAAAAAGGCACCTTTTTTAAAGCATGGGGAATGTTAAGTCTGAAATGCTTCCTTTGCATTTGTGAGACCCCAAAGTATCTGAAAACAGAAACTATGTGAAGAAACACATGGCAAACTCAGTTGGCAGCTGAAGTAACCCTTAGAGGCACAAGGTGAGCTGTGGCAATGGTTCCTTCCACTCCCCTCTTTCTCAGTATACATCCAGTGTGCTAACAAATATCAATGTGCTTGATTCAAGCAGTATCCCAGGGCTCATTGAGGGCTTTAGACAAGATCCAATCTGTGTAATGTGTTGTATTTGAAAAAAATAAAAATAGTTAAAAATGTTTATTAGTGATTTAATAATGATTAATGAGATGGTAAGATGGCACAATTTCACACAGTTCCTACCACCAGAGTTTCATGTCCCAGCCCCTCCATTGGAAGCTTCCCTAAGATGTGGAGAAGTAGTGAATTCTGAAACATCTCTCAGCTGAGATGCAGAAGTGCACTGTATTCCACGTGAGAGCGTGGACCCACTTGTCACTGTTTGTGGAAACCCTGTGGGACCTGCCCACAGTCCTTCAGTTCATCACTGTGGGTACCGACACTCTCCAAGCAGGGAGATCAACAGGACACACCTTTCCCTGGAGTGACAGTCAGCAGAGGGGCACAGGCTGTGGACAAGGCCGTGGTAGCTGGTGGCGGCAAGGAGAACACTGTAGATCAGGCAACAATCTGCTTTCAGAATCAGACTGGCTTTTTTACCCAGCCACAGGCAGTGCTGTAAAGTCATTGTTACTCTTGGGGTTATGTTCTTATTGTACATGGCAGAAAACCCAGCTACTTTCTGCAGGCAGTCATAAAATGGAAATAGAAAGTTGAGGAGTGTAGGCCTTGCATCTTACCCAAACTCTCCCACTACACAGTGTGCAGGGCCTCCTATGAGAAGGAAAAAGCAGTGAAATTGGACTGTTCAGGGAAATGTTTCTTTAAAATATTTTTTCATTATCTTTTTTTATTTCCTTTCTGTTGCCCTTGTTGTTTCCGTTGTTGTCGTAGTTACTATTGTTGTTGATGTCATCATTGTTGGATAAGACAGAGAGAAATGGAGAGAGGAGGGGAAGACAGAGAGGAGCAGAGAAAGACAGACACCTGCAGACCTGCTTCACCGCCTGTGATGTGACTCCCCTGCAGGTGGGGAGCCGGGGGCTCAAACCGGGATCCTTATGCGGGTCCCTGCGCTTTGCGCCACATGCGCTTAACCCACTGCATTACCGCCCGACTCCCTTGTTATCTTTATTTATTTGTTGAATAGAGACAGCCAGTACTGGAGAGGAAAGGGAGAGAGAGAGAAGGGGAGAGAGGGGGAGACACCTGCAGCCCTGCTTCACCACTTGAAAAGCTTCCCTTCTGCAGGTGGAGACTGGGGGCTTGAACGTGGTTCAACTGTCAGCCCCCACCCCCCCCCCGGGGAAATGTCTCTTTAGGAAGAATCATGAAATGGAGAATACATGTTTCTTAATGAGGCTTTTCTTGTCTGAATCCCTTTATTTGAGGAGAAAGAATCCATTTCTCTTAGAGTTTCAGAAGCACCTCTAGTTCCTGAATGAAGTTTTATATTTGCAATCTTCTGTAAACAAAACAGGTAGTCTTGACCTTGACATCTGAAAGTAGTGACATGATCTAGTCAAAGCAAACCCTCACTGATTGCACCACAACGCCTCTGTGAAGTGCAGCTACAAAGCTTTAGTTCAGCATCTTAAGTTTGCTCGAGTCATGTCGTCCGTCCGAGTCTTCTGTCCCTCAGGGGTTAACCGAGTGGCGCCTTGATCTCCTCCAACCCTCCTCACAGTCTCTCATGCTCTTGTCCAACTTCCAAGAACAATAATCACGGCAGAAAATATCATCTTGCCCCAGATTTTCATCTCCATGACTTCATCTGTGTGAACAGCAAACATCAAAAAACAGCTGAAGCAGAACAGAGGCTCTACGGCAATGTCAAGCAGCTCTTCCTCTAAACCTCCAGTTGAGATAAACTCTCAGACAAATGGTGTTTGTGTGTGTGTTGGGGGAGGGGGAGGTCAGGAAGGAAAGAGGAACAATATGAAATGGAGTCTTTATTCAGAGTCTGAGCTCTAGTTTCCTGGGACAGTGAGAACTTTGTCTCCTTGGAGTCTGCCTGAAGGGCTTGCTTGTGTTGTGGCTTGAGGATGAGGAAGGAGGCCGGTTTGTGTTTGAGCAGCTTCCTTCCTATGTCCTGAGTCCCTCTTCTCCACACAGACCTGCAGCCTCCATGACTCTGGTGTAGGGATCAGGTGCAGGTCAACCTGAACACATGTGTGTCCCCACAAAGCTACATCACACACACACACACACACACACACACACACACACACACACACACACACACACACACACTCTCTTTTACCTATGACCAGAGCTAGAACAGAATTCCTTGTGGAACAAGGGGTGGCAGGCCACACTGTACTCGCAGAAGGCCCACAACTCCTTGAATCACATTCCTCCCCCAGCTTTCTTGGGGTGTTGATGGTTCTCAGTACAGTTGTTAATACATAGGTGCAACTTCTCACCTCCCCGTGACATGCACCACCACTGAGCCTCCTGCCTTTTAGTTTCTAGCTGTGAGGGAGATCACAAAGTATTCATTTAGGCTTACCTCATTCAGTGGGATACCTTCGAAGTCCATCCAAAATATGGCAAAGGAGATGACATCATAATATTCATAGTTTGACAGTATTCCAGTGTGTGTGTATGTGTGTGTGTGTGTGTGTGTGTGTGTGTGATGATCTTTTTAAAAAAATTTTCAAAGAAAGGATAAATTAACAAAAACATAGGGTAGGAGGGGTACAACTCCACACAATTCCCACCACCCAATCTCCATATCCCATCCCCTCCCCTGATAGCTTTCCCATTCTCTATCCCTCTGGGAGCATGGACCCAGGGTCATTGTGGGTTGCAGAATGTGGAAGGTCTGGCTTCTGTAATTGCTTCCCCGCTGAACATGGGCGTTGACTGGTTGGTCCATACTCCCAGTCTGCCTCTCTCTTTTCCTAGTAGGGTGGGTCTCTGGGGAAGCGGGGCTCCAGGGCACATTGGTGGGGTCTTCAGTCCAGGGAAGCCTGGCCGGCATCCTGATGGCATCTGGAACCTGGTGGCTGAAAAGAGAGTTAACATACAAAGCCAAACAAATTGTTGAGCAGTCATGGACCCAAAGCTTGCAACAGTGGAGAGGAAGTGTTAGGGGTGTACTCACTGCAAACTCTAGTGTTCTTTTGCTTTCAGGTATATATTTTGCACTAGTTTATGAATACGTGTGAACATATGCTCTCGCTCACAGAAACTGGTATATATCTAGGTTTTGGGACTTTGTTAGAAAGTGATCCACATGGGATGGAATTAGAGAATACTATGAAAGGAAAGGTCTCACCCGAGTGATGAAGCTGAAGGGTTGTCATTCCACACCTGAAGTCTCTGGACACAGTCTGATGTGAAGCATGTTGATGTGGCAATTGTTGTGTTGATTACGTTGTGATCGGCAGATACAATATTATTTGGTATGGATTGGGAGAGGCATGGGGGAAAGTGGGCCCTATCCTAAGGTTCCAGGACTGGGGGAAATATAGGCTCTCTAGGGGAGATGTGAGGTTCCTGCTGTCTTAGGGTTCAAAAAGACAATCGATAGTTAATGTTATCATCACATTATTTGGTAATTGGGTTAACTTTGAAAAGTCCTTTTGTTAGGGTTTGCTGTACAGTACCCAGTATCTTGTAAATAGCTGTGCCACTGATTGCCTCTAATCTACTTGGTCTAGGCTTTTGAGAGAGTCTGCATATCAAATACACAGTCTATATATATTTAAAAAATCAGTCTGTGCTTTAAAAAACTTTGAGACATACAATTAATTTCCCCCCTCTCGTATTTATTAACTAGTGATTTATATGACTACACTTTACTAGTAGTGTACATAAACACCATTCCCACCACCAAAAGACTGTGTCCCATCCCACCCTCCCACCCCCACTGGTCCAGGAAGCTGCATGTCTACCCGTTACCACAGGGTTTTTACTTTGGTGCCCTACTTACAATTTGGTCAGGTCCTGCTTTTAGTTTCCCTTTCAGATCTTCTTAGTCAACTTCTGTTGATGAGTGGGATCATCCCATACTCATCTTTATCTTTCTGACTTAGCTCACTTAACATAATTCCTTCTAGCTCTGTCCAAGATGGGTCAGAGAAGGTGGATTCATTGTTCTTGATAGCTGCATAGTATTCCATTGTGTATATATACCACAGCTTTCTCAGCCACTCATCTTTTGTTGGGCACCTGGGTTGCTTCCAGGTTTTAGCTATTATGAATTGTGCTGCTATGAACATAGGAGTACACACCTCTTTTTGGTTGGGTGTTATGGAGTCCTTTGGGTATAACCCCAGGAGAGGAATTATTGGGTCATATGGAAGGTCCATGTCTAGCCTTCTGAGAGTTTTCCAGACTGCTCTCCACAGAGGCTGTACCAATTTACATTCCCACCAGCAATGTAAAAGGGTTCCTCTGTCCCCACATCCTCTCCAGCATTTGTTGCTGCTGTCCTTTTTGATGTATGCCATTCTTACAGGAGTGAGGTGGTATCTTAGTGTTGTCTTAATTTGCATTTCTCTGACAATCAGTGACCTAGAGCAGTTTTTCATGTGTTTGTTAACCTTTTGGATCTCCTCTGAGGTGAATGTTTTGTTCATATCCTCTGCCCGTTTTTGGATGGGGTCATTTGTTTTTTTGTTGCTAAGTTTGCTAAGCTCTTTATATATTTTGGTGATTAGTTTCTTGTCTGGTGTATGGCATATGAAGATCTTCTCCCATTCTTTGAGGGGTCTCTTTGTTTGTGTGATAGTTTCTTTGGCTGTGCAGAAGCTTTTCAATTTGATGTAGTCCCATTGGTTTGTTTCTGCTTTAGTCTTCCTTGCAACTGGGTTTGATTCATCGAAGATGTCCTTGAGGTGTATGTGGGAAAGTGTTTTACCAATGTTTTCCTCTAAGTATTTGATTGTTTCTGGTCTGACATCCAGGTCTTTGATCCATTTGGTGTTGATTTTTGTTTCTGGTGAGATAAAGTGGTTCAATTTCGTTCTTCTGCATGTTACAACCCAGTTTTTCCAGCACCACTTATTGAAGAGAGCCTCCTTCTTCCATTTAATCCTTTGGGCCCCCTTATCAAAGATTAGATGTCCATAGATGTGGGGATTTATTTCTGGGCTTTCAATTCTGTTCTACTGGTCTGTGTGCCTATTTTTGTTCCAGTACCATGCTGTTTTGATGATGATGGCTTTATAATATAGTTTAAGGTCTGGGAGTGTGATACCTCAATTTCTGTTTCTTTTCCTTAAGATGGTTAACCACTCAACTACTGCTGGGTATCTGAGTAGCTGCCAAGTCTTGGCTAACACAAATTTTGTTTCTCTGAGTGTAGATATGCATGCATTTCATTGATAGGTGTCTAGGTTTACTTTGGTTATATCCTCAAGAAAAGAATCGTGGGGCCACCCAGTTAAGCACACACAGTACTAAGTACAAGCACTGTGTGAGGATCCAGGTTCAAACATCCACTCCTATCTGAGGGAGAAAGTTTCACAAGAAGTGAATCAGGTCTGCAGGTGTGTCTTTGGCTCTCTCCCTGTCTACCTCTCCCTTCTCTTGCAATTTCTATCTGTCCTACCCAATAAAATGGGAAAAAGTGGCCACCAGGAGCAGTGGATTTGTAGTGCTGGCATTTAGCCACAATGATAACCCTACAGACAGAGAGGAGACAGAGAGAGAGAGGGAGAGAGAGAAAGAGAGAGAGAGAGAGAGAGAGAGAGAGAGAGAGGGAGAGATTGATTGTGGGGTCATATGGCAGGTCCATTTTTAGCCTTCTGAGAGTCTCCAGACTGCTCTCCATGGGGTTGGATCTACTGACATTCCCACCAGCAGTGCAGGAGGGCTCCCCACCTCATCACCTCCAGCCTCAAACAGCTGGTGTTTCTGTCTTTTCTGATGTGTGATGTTCTCACAGGTGTAAAGGCTGTCTCACTTTTGTTTGAATTTCCGTGATCATCTGTGTCCTTAAACATTATTTTTCTTGTCTTGTCTTTTTTTTTTCTTCTTCATCTTTTTTTCCCCCTCCAGGGTTATCACTGAGGCTCGATGCCTGCACTATGAATCCACTACGAATCCACTGCTCCTAGTGATCCTTTTTTTTTTTTCATTTAAAATTTTTATTTGTTTATTGGGTACAGCAGAAAGAAGTTGAGAGAGGAGAAGAAGATATAGATGGAGAAAGAGAGACACCTGCAGTTCTGCTTCACCACTTATTTATTTATTTTTTGCCTCCAGAGTTCTCTCAGTCCTGGTGCAGTCACTACACATCCACGGCTCCTGGTGGCCATTTTGATTTTTTAAATTCTTTATTTGATTGGACAAATATATACTGAAAGGGGAAGGGGAGACAGAGAGTGAGAGAGAGGCACAGCCAGCACTTTCTTCACTGCACAAAGAAGATGTGTCACTGGTTAAGAAAACATCTTGGGACTTGGTGGTGGTGTGCCAGGCAGAACACACACAACCCTGAACAGTGACCCGGCTCCAAGCTGCTGTTCTCACCTACCTGGGACAAGCTTCATGAGCAGTGGAGCAGAGCTGCAAGTATTTGACTTTCTACCTCCTTCTCCCTTCCCACTTCTCTCTTTCTCCATAAGGAAGAAGAAGAAGAAAAAGAAGGAAGAGGAGGAGGAGGAGGAGGAGGAGGAGGAGGAGAAAGAGGAGGAGGAGGTGGAGGAAGATGTGAAGGAGAAGGAGGAGGTGGATGAGGTGGAGGAGGAGGAGAAATAGGAGGAGGAGAATAAGGAAGAGGAAAAGGAGGAAGAGAAGGAAGAAGATGAGGAGGTGGAGGAGGAGGAGAAGGAGGAGGAGAAGAAAGAGGAGGAGGAGATGGAGGAAGATGTGAAGGAGAAGGAGGAGGTGGATGAGGTGGAGGAGGAGGAGGAGAATAAGGAAGAGGAAAAGGAGGAAGAGAAGGAAGAAGATGAGGAGGTGGAGGAGGAGGAGAAGGAGGAGGAAAAGGAGGAAGAGGAGGAGGAGAAGGAGAAGAAGGAGGAGGAAAAGAAGGAAGAGGAGGAAGAGGAGGAAGAGCAGGAGGTGGAGGAGGAGAAGGAGGGGGAGAAGGAAGAGGAGGAGGAGGTGGAGGAGGATGTGAAGGAGGAAGAGGAGGTGGAGGAGGATGTGAAGGAGAAGGAGGAGGTGGAGAAGGAGGGGGAGGGAGAGGAAGAGGAGGATGAGGGAGAGGAGGAGAAGGGGAAGGAAGAGGAGAAGGAAGAGGAGGAGGAGGTGGAGGAGGAGGAAGTGGAGGAGGATGTGAAGTAGAAGGAGGAGGAGGAGAAGAAGGAGGAGGAGGAGAGGAAGGAGAGGAGGAGGAGGGCAGGCCACAGGGAATGATGGAGTCAGTTATGCAGACACCAAGCCTCAGCGATAGTCCAGGGGCAAAAAGACACAAAGAAAGCGTCTGCAGGGGAGACTTTCCCTCCTGCCCATCCCGCCTCTGCTTTGTGGGTCACTGAGTTTGCTCCTCCACTGACCTCCTCCAACAGCCCCACCACCTCTGGTGTCTATCCAGCAGGCTGCTACAAAACTGCACAAAAACAAGAAAATAAAATTACAGCTCATAGATCACATCAAGGGGACATCTCCTTAAAATGTAAAGAGCTTCTACAAATTAAGAATCAGAAGGAGACCAGTCAGTGTTGGACCCAGCCTAGCTCATGTAGTACTAAGCACCAGGACCCGAGCAGGGATCTGGGTTCAAGCCCCCACTCCCCATTTGCAAGGGGAAAGCTTCACAAGTGATGAAGCAGGGCTGCATGTTTCTCTCTTTCTCTCTCCCTCTCTGTCTCTCCTCCTCTCAATTTCTCTCTGTCCTGACCAATAGACTGGAAACACAACCCCAGGATCAGTGGATTCCTAGCGTGCTGGCACCAAGCCTCCTGGAGGGTAAAAGACAAAAAAGAATGGAAGGAGAGTAATCTAATAGAACATTCTATTGGGGTATAGACTTAAAAGATTAATTACCTTTATTTATTTGTTGGATGGAGACAGCCAGAAATCGAGAGGGAAGGGAGTGATAGAGAGGAAAAGAGACAGAGAGACACCTGCAGTTGTGGACAGAAGCATGGAACCCGGGACCTTGCGCATTGTAACATGTGTACTCAACCCAGGAGGGCCACCACCGGCCCCTGGCTATGGTTGTTTTGTGAAACATGGATTATTATTCAAAGCAGCCATTAGAGGAAAACATGTGTGATTCTGTGTGCTTCCTGGTATGAAGCCTCTGAGTTTCCACAGTGCTCACTGAGTGTGACTGACATCGCGGAGACCAGGGCTGGGCTGGGCTGGGGCGCTGCGCCAAAGCCAAGGACTATGGTGGGGAGGGGGTTTCCGGAACATGAGGGCGCAGGGCCTAGAGGGGGCAGGGCGCTGTGTGGACAACTGAGAGATGGAACAATGGACCAGCTACTGAGGTTACTGTCCACTGTAAACCAAAACCAGTCATCCGCTAGTAGAAAAACAGAAACTCCAGACTCTGCACATGGACAGGTGCTGCTCTGCTGTGCAGGTGACCTGCATGGCCAGCACCTGAGGGAGCTTCAGCGCCATGCACCCCCTGCCTGGTCTGAGGGAGCTTCAGCACCATGCTCCCCCTGCCTGGTCTGAGGGAGCTTCAGCGCCAGGCTCTCCCTGCCTGTTCTGAGGGAGCTTCAGCACCATGCTCTCCCTGCCTGCCTGGTCTGAGGGAGCTTCAGCACCATGCTCCCCCTGCCTGGTCTGAGGGAGCTTCAGCACCATGCTCCCCCTGCCTGGTCTGAGGGAGCTTCAGCGCCAGGCTCTCCCTGCCTGGTCTGAGGGAGCTTCAGCACCATGCTCCCCCTGCCTGGTCTGAGGGAGCTTCAGCGCCATGCTCTCCCTGCCTGGTCTGAGGGAGCTTCAGCACCATGCTCCCCCTGCCTGGTCTGAGGGAGCTTCAGCGCCATGCTCTCCCTGCCTGGTCTGAGGGAGCTTCAGCACCATGCTCCCCCTGCCTGGTCTGAGGGAGCTTCAGCGCCATGCTCCCCCTGCCTGGTCTGAGGGAGCTTCAGCACCATGCTCCCCCTGCCTGGTCTGAGGGAGCTTCAGCGCCATGCTCCCCCTGCCTGGTCTGAGGGAGCTTCAGCGCCATGCTACCCCTGCCTGGTCTGAGGGAGCTTCAGCGCCAGGCTTTCCCTGCCTGGTCTGAGGGAACTTGAGCACCATGCTCCCCCTGCCTGGTCTGAGGGAACTTGAGCACCAGTCTCTTCCTGAGGTGTCTCTGCCTCACTGTCCTCATCTAAGGCAACGTTGTCTGAAGGCCTCTCAAACCCACTGAGTGACTGTGTGTCTGTCATCCTCACCTCCACAGGACTGCAGGAATTAGCTGTGGCTTCATCTGTAACCTTCCGCAAGCCAGAAAGGGCAGGTGGGAAGCCCTGCCTGAGCTCAGCTGTATCCTCCCTGCCCCTCCTCAGTCACCCTGCGGCTGAATAAAAAGTGCACGTTTGTGTCAAAGTCACTAAGACTTAGGCAGGGGAAGGAGGAAGGAGGAATGGGGAAGGCAAGAAAGAAAGGGAAGGTGAAGAAAGGAGGAAGGGAGGGAGGAAGGAAAGAAGGGGAAGAAGAAAGGAAGGAACAAAAGAAAGGCAGGAGGGATGGAAGGAATGGGAAGGAGGGACAGAGCTAGAGAGGGAGGAAAGGAGAGAAGGAAGGAGGGAGAAAGAAGGAAGAGCGAAGGAAGGAAGGAAGGAAGGAAGGAAGGAAGGAAGGAGGAAGGGAGGAGGGAGGGAGGAGGGTGGGAGACACCCTCCACACCCACGTTGGCAGTGTGTGCCTGCTAGTTTCCCACTTTGAGCACAGGGTGGCGGCATTGGCATTTGGGAGCCTTAGGACTCCTTCAGCTTTAAATCTGCCTCCAGCTGGTGCCCCATGGGCAGCAGAGTCAGCCACGCCCAGCCCCTCACTCTCCGCTGAGCTGCAGTGCAGGTCAGAAAGAAACCTTCCAGGAGTTTTGGTTTGCCTTCCGTCACAGCCCCAGAAGAAGCTTGATAGGAAAACAAACAATCAAGGCCTACAGCCACCATGGGCATTCGTCCCTCTGGGAAGGCCGTCCTGAAGTGTGCAGCCTGTGTGGGTCTCGCCCCAGTGAGCTGGGTGCCCTGAGCCCTGTGGCCAGTGGGGCAGCTGGAGCCAGTCAGCAGCTCTGCTCCAGGAGGCCCCACGGAAAACGTGACTGAGCCAGCAGCTGGGAGGAGGGCTGTATGCATCACCCTCCCGGCAGGCTGCTCTCCTCTGTGGGTGCCAAGCTGCTCCCATCCTAGGAGACAGTCTTGCTGTTCTCAGCTTCCTTTTCTCTGGCACAACCGGCAGCTCACCCTGCCCCTGCACTTTCGCTGATAGTTGTGAGATAGTTCTCTGAACCCTGAAGAAAAGCTGTCCCCACACCAGGAAGAACCTGCCTGCCTCCCAGCCTCCCACATCTCCCAGCCTGTCTGTCTTGGCTTAGCGGCCCCAGTGGAGAACCTGGACGTGAAACCTCCTGGTCTCAGTCTGCTGGTAGGGGCAGTCTACTAGGTATTCAGCTTTCTGTTTTATTTTTTATTAAATATGTATTTATTTATTTGATAGAGAAACTGAGAAGGGGGAGGGAGACAGAGAGGGAAAGAGATAGTCCTGGAAGCCCTAGGACTATGCCCACAGTTCTCGATATTTCTTCTCCCCTTACAGCCATACCACTAGCTCTGTGGTATGTGCTAGTGCTTCCACCTCACATTATGCCACTGCGGAATTCTTACTGTGGACTGTAGCCAGAGAGACCGAGCTTGGGATGTCAACCTCACAACTCTTCAAACCCGGTGAGATCTTTCCTAACACGTGGGACTACCGACATCGGCTTTAGACGGCACACCATCAAACAAAGTCACATGGGGTATGGGGTAGCGTTTAGGGTACTGGCTACAGGTGTACATGTATAAGCTAGGGGCAGTTATATAACTCAAAGTAACAGTTATTCAATAGTCCTCGATGAGCAGACTTCAACCTAATTAACCTGGAATCCTAGTCGAAGTGCCTAAAGAGGGCATCATAAATTCTCTAATCGATTAGACTTTGACCAAATTAGCTTAGCAATCTAACAGAAAGGCCCAAAGAAGAGAGATCGTCCCCCTCCCCCCCAAAAAAAAACTAACTCTGGTTGAGCTGAATAAAGGATGCTCAACACTTAAACAACTGGGAGAAAGTCCAAGGTCATCAGACAGAGAGAGGACTACAAAAGTAGGAAAAGGGCAAGAGGCAGGCTCACTTAATAACTGCCCTTTTTGGTCAGTATCACACCTCCTCACCGTCTGGGGCGCTAGTTATGGAATCCTTGGATTCCCACACAGATATGATGGGCCTAGACCTCTAATGGATCCCTCTCTGAACCACCTCTGGGCACTTCCATCACGAACGTCATCCCAAGGCCTCTTGTGGGCCCTCTCAGGGCCTTGCCCTCACCATAGAGCAGATGGAAGGGAGGCTGGGTATCTCCGCTGCCACTCGAGGACGATGGGTCCTGAAATGAGTGCAGCCTGCACTGTTCCCAGCTGTCACCCTGAGCTGCGAGCTCAGGCCAACAGGCCCTCAGAGGCTGCACAGGCTCTAGTGCTAAATATTAGTGCATATGTGGGTCCTGGGTCAAGTGAATGGAGGTAAATAGCTAATTCTATCCACAGAATATTTTCAAGAATGGGAGTTCCTCTCTGCCCTAATCCAACTCTTTTCTCTTAGCACTTTTCTCTACTCTGACACCATCTTCTCAGACAATGTTTTTAGCCAGCTTCATGCCAGTTATCAAACTCAAGCAAAAACTACCAAAGTCACGGGCCCCTAGAAACATGCCTTAAATGGACTTCCTAGCTTCCTTCCAGCCAAAGATCCCTAATCTCATCTGCTCTGCTCCTACTCTTTGGTTCCTGTGCATTAACCATTTTGTCTCACTTTATGTCCTGCCACCTTCCAGACACCAAGTAGTAGATGCTACCATGACTCCACCCTGACTTCTCTGGGCAGAAGACCTCACCAATGTGTCCTAGAACCTCACCTCTGTAGTGCTCTGGGCCACTAGGGAAAAAAACAGGCTGGAGTTGTGGATCCACTTGCCAATTCCCAAATCCAGCAGGGAAGCAATTACAGAAGCCAGAACTCCTTTCCTCTGCTCCCCATAAGTAACTTTGATCCATACTCCCAGTGGGGGAGAAGTGATGGGAGAAAGAGGATAAGAGGAGAAAAGATATTTGTATGGAGTAATAGGGTCTTGAGTGGCTTGGAGGGGAAGAGAGGACAGGACCTGGAAGAAAATGAGGCATTTATGTCCAGATGTAGACAGATAGCTGTAGAGATGGTGGTTAACCCATGTCTGCAAGCTTGGGAGAATTGTGGTGCTTTACAATGGAAGGATTGGGGATTCAGAACTCTGGAGATGGGGATGGTGTGGAATTATACCCCTGTTGTGGGGAAGGGACACTATCTGGGAAGTCCAAGCCATTATTTCCATGAGAGTCTGAGCAGGTTGACCCCAAGGCCCCTCCTAGAGGGCGGTAGGCTGGTCCCCCCTTGTGACTGATGGAGTTTTCTGGGCTGGGAAACTTCCTGCACGTGCTTCCTCATTTTCTTTGAACAAAGCTCATGAATTACCATGTACGGCCACCTGAAACCCACTGCAAATACCCTGGCTTTGCTCAAGTACCCCCTTCCCGCCCCCCATGATTCTCATCTTTAGAGAGAAGCCTGCATGCATGGTGAGCTCATGAGCAAACCTGTATGGTAACTTCCCAGTAGTGAACAAGCACCTGCTCTGTCAAGACTTAACCCAGTACTGTGTGTGGGTTAATGATGACCTTGACCTTTTCCTGACCCTTGGGTATCTACCTGCCTGTACCCCTGAATAAACGAGTCGTCTCTGTCAGTCCCAGTTCAGGGCGCCAGTATGCCGGGCTAGCTTTGCGGGCGAGCGGGAGACAGACGACTAGGGACTCATGGCTGAGTGGAGAGCAGTATTTCTTTATTGACGTGGAACACAACGCAGTCTAAGCTATCACTAATCACAATCTTCTCCTTCTCTCTCTTTCCTCTCTCTCCTCTGGCAGAAGTGTTAGGAGCCAAGGAAGTACGCAGGATAGGGGGCGGGGAGAAGGAAGAAGCTCGAACTAGCAAGGACTAAACCGAAATCTCCCGGAGGCAGGGGGAGTGAGACCCAACCAGTGTAACAGAATGACCCTGTAAATAGACCACAGCGTCAAGCAGTGTAACAGAAGGGACCCAGAAGCAGAACTAGAAGCGTACCAACACGTCTCTCTGGAGCTTCTCTGGGAGGAGGTCATGACTGATTGCTCTCTGTGCACTCACCCTCATCAGCAGGGTCCCCAGGACCGTCAGGGGCTGCCCTGGTCTCTGTCATCAGTGGCCAGGGAGGCGGGGAGCCCAGGACGGCCCACACCCTGTGGCATGCAGTTTTGTAAATCAATACGGCATCACTAATGAAAATGTAAAAATAAAGAAAGAGGGAAAGAGACAGAGAGACAGCTGCAGCCCATCACTGCTCTTGAAGCTTTCCCCTGAAGAAGGTGGGGACCAGGGGCTTGAACGCAGGTTCAAGTCCAGCTGGTTTGGATTCCCATGCAGCCCCTGGGGGTCCTGCCAGTGAAGTCTGGTTCCTTCCATCCTCAAATGAGGAGAAAGGGAGCTGGGTGACATCACACCTAGTTGAGTTAGTGGAGCGGACACATGACAGTGCACAAGGACCTGGGTTCAGGCCCCCAATCCCCCCTGTAGGGTGGGGGGAACTTTACAATTTCTCTCTTTCTACCTAATAGAAAGTATATAAACAAAATTTAAAGGGGTTGGGTGGTGGTATGACTAGTTACGTAATTATATCATCCTTCGGAAGAACCTAGGTTTGAGCCCCAGCTCCCCACCTGCATCAGGGACTCTTTATGATTGATGAGGCAGGTCTGCAGGTCTCTCTCTCTCTCTCTGTGTTTCCTCTCTCTCCTCCTATACCCCTCTCTTCTTTGTTTCTTTCTGTCCTGTTAGATTAAAAAAAAAATTAAAGAGGGAGTCAGGTGGTAGCCCAGTGGATTAAGTGCAGGTGGCACAAAGCTCAAGAACCTGAGTAAAGATCCTGGTTCGAGCCCCAGCTCCCCACCTGCAGGGGTGTCACTTCACAGGCGGTGAAGCAGGTCTGCAGGTGTCTGTCTTTCTCTCCCCCTCTCTGCCTTCCCCTCCTCTCTCCATTTCTCTGTCCTAACCAACAACAACAATAATAATAACTAAAACAATAAAAAAACAACAAGGGCAACAAAAGTAAATGAATACATAAACTAATTAAATTAAAGAAAAAATAATGAAATATAGCATTTAAAAAAAGAACAAAATGGTGGCAGCCTCTTGAGTTTGAGAAGGTCTGAGGGAGAAAATGGACCTGAGAGACACCTCAGACCCTGGGCCACTGTGGGGACAGGGGTGGAGAAGCCTGTGCAGGACACGCCACACTCCTGTGCCCCCAGCCAGAGCCGCTGTGCCAACACACCCAGGCAGTGCCACCTGCTCTGCTGCAGAAGCAAAGCCACTGCCCGCATCCCCTCACACTCAGCCCTTCCCTGAGACCAGCTTAGAGGGCGGCAAGGTCAGAACCATGTCTGGCAGCAGCCACCCACCCAGGGGACAGGAGTAAGGGTGTCTGCACAGGACACAGAGCTCACAGCCTCACACCCTCCCTCCCTCCCCCTGCACAGGACACAGTGCTCACAGCCTCACACCCTCCCTCCTTCCCCCTGCACAGGACACAGTGAACAGGGGAAATTCATTGTTTAATTTATTATCTCCTTTATTGGAGGATTGATGGATTGCAGTGGAGAGTAAAATACAGTCATTGATCCATGTGCAACATTTCCCAGTTTTCCACATCACAGTTCAACCCCCACTAGGTCCTCCTCCATCTTCCTGCTCCAGGACCTGAACCCTCCCCAGTCGAGTCCTGGACTTCAATGTTGTACACCAGGCAGGAGACTGTCACACTCTGGTGCCGCTGCCCCGTTCCTGTTCCTGGGGTCTCTCTAGGTAACGCACTTCAGTGTGAAGTCAGGACCTGAGTCTCAGTTCGGCAATGCAGACCCGGACAAGGCGGGAGAGAAGATGGAGTGCTGGAGCCGCCCCTCTGCCCACCGCCCCACACAGTCCCCTCCTGGGAGCAGCAGCAGGCAGGTGCAGGTGAGGCAGGGCTGAGGATGAGGAGCTCTAGAGTCAGTCCAGGCCCTCAGACACTGCGGGGGCTACACACAAGGCTGGGTGTCGTCGAGGTCTCAGAAAGGGACGTGTCTCTGGCCTCTCCTCTGTACCACCATGACAGAGCTGGGGCTGGCAGCAGGTGGGGCCATGCCCGTGCCCGTGATGGGTTCTGAGGGCAGCGCGTGGGCTCGCAGTGCAGTCATGTCACCTGGCTGCTTGATGAGCAGCTGCCTCGGGCCACGTGTCAGGCCGGGCCGGGAGTCTGGGCTTGTCTGGGAGGAGCAGCCTTGCCGCCTGTCCCAGACCCACGTGGGGCTGATCCTATTGTTTCCACGGTGAACAGCTTGAGTCACGGTCATGCCCATGCTTCTGCACACACGGGCTGCCTTTCTGAGCCCAGGCTTCACAGCGGGATCACATGGAGGAGGTGAAAATGCCCGTGTTGAGTCCTTGTTCTGCGGTGCCTCCTTTGAGGGTGGGGTGCTGGCAGCTGCATGGGCCCTCGGGTGGTTTGCCTGTGCAGTCAGGACACCCACCGCGGGTACAGTTGCCTTCTCTTTATCCCCAGCTTCTCAGGAAAATACTCTCCTTTTCCCCTCTCACTGTGGTTACTGTTTGGACTCCTACCTGCAAGACCCTAACACTTTTGGAAGCCCCTAATTTTTTTTCTTTTTTAAATCTTTATTTATTTGTTTATTATTGGATAAAGGCAGAGATAAACTGAAAGAGGAGGGGGAGATGGAGAGGGAAAGAAAGAGACAGCTGCAGTCCTACTTCACCTCTCACGAAGCTTTTCCCCTACAGGTGGGGACCAGGGGCTGGAACCCTGGTCCTTGTTCACTGTAATGTGTGTGCCCCACCAGACGTACCACCACCAGGCCCCCTGAAAACCGTTTTTCTTTCCTCTCAAGAAGATGAGAGACAGAGAGAAGGAGAAACTTGGCAACAGCATCCCACTGTTTGTGAAGCCCCTGCCTTGAAGGTGTTTCCATGCACTGGCTGGTCCGGGAACTTGAACTCAGATCCCTGAGCATGCCAATGTGGCCATTTTACTGGGTGAGCCAACTGCCGCCTCCCCCCAATACTCTTCAGTACCCTGACTCCTGACCCACTCTGCAGAAATGGAAGCAATGAGTGCCCGGAATCTTCAGACCAAGGTTCACTTGCAGTAAGACAAAGTGTGAAATGCATGTCTTCCTGAGAGGCCGGTAGGGGTTTCCCTTGCATGTCCCACCAGCAAACTTCAAGATCCAGCTTGCCTCACTTCTCCCAAAAGTACGTGACTCCCACCCCAGGCCCCACCCAACCAACCAGAAGGAGAAGGCATCTCTGCTCAAAGGTTATAAGGTGAAAAAAAAAAAAAAAACAACTTTGCTTGGGACAAGTCTCTCCCTGGTGAGCTTGGAATCTTGATAAAGAGATGAATTGGTTTTTTCAAGATCCATCCAAGATCGGCTGAAAACGGTGAAGTCACCATTTTTTACAGCTGAGTAGTATTCCATTGTGTATATATACCACAACTTGCTCAGTCACTCATCTGTTGTTGGACACCTGGGTTGCTTCCAGGTTTTGGCTATTACAAATTGTGCTGCCAAGAACATATGTGTACACAGATCTTTTTGGATGGATGTGTTGGGTTCCTTAGGACCTTGAAAAAATCATATTGAGTGAAATAAGTCAGAAACAGAAGGATGAATACGGGATGATCTCACTCTCAGGCCGAAGTTGAAAAACAAGATTAGAAAAGAAAACACAAGTTGAACCTGAAATGGAATTGGAGTATTACACCAAAGTAAAAGACTCTGGGGTGGGTGGGTGGGTGGGGAGAATACAGATCCATGAAAAATGACGAATGAAATAGTGGGGGTTGTATTGTTAAATGGGAATCTGGGGAATGTTATGCATGTAAAAAAAAAAAAGAAGTAGAAACGCAAAGCAGAAATTGACTGAGTTTGGAGTATGGCACCAAAGTAAGAAAGCAGAAGTATACTAGAGTTTGCAGTGAGTACCTCCCTAATACTTCCTCTCCACTTTTCCAAGCTTTGGGTCCATGATTGCTCAACAATTTGTTTGGCTTTGTATGTTAACTCTCTTTTCAGTCACCAGGTTCCAGGTGTCATCAGAATGCCGGCCAGACTTCCCTGGATTGAAGACCCCACCAATGTGTCCTGGAGCTCAGCTTCCCCAGAGACACACCCTACTAGGGAAAGAGAGAGGCAGACTGGGAGTATGGACCGACCAGTCAACGCCCATGTTCAGCGGGAAGCAATTACAGAAGCCAGACCTTTTACCTTCTGCAACCCTCAATGACCCTGGGTCCATGCTCCCAGAAGGATAGAGAATGGGAAAGCTATCGGGGGAGGGGATGGGAAATGGAGATTGGGTGGTGGGAAAAAAAAAAAAGAGATGAATTGGCCCCACAGGTGGGCCTCCCTGCCTGCAGCTGGCTCCCTCACCCCTCTGCTAGAAGGGTCTTCCGGTGGGGGGGGGGGTGCAGAGGAAAAGAGCACACCTATATGGAACTCTGGTGGTGGGAACTGTTATCCTATGGTCTTGACAATATATTTTTATTTTATAAAAATGAATAATGGTAAAGCAGAGAAACATATGTTGGCTATAGCTAAACAGATGGGGACTGGTGGCTCCGTCCTGCATGGGGTAGTGCCCAGCTCAGCCCCCTCTGCTTCCTTTCATTGACAAAAGTCACAGGACTTATGCTAGTGTCGCCAGATTTTCTTTTGCCCTTTCAAATTTCATTCTGAAACATTCCTCTGCTCTTCTGGGACTCTCTGCTCTGTAATATACCCTAATCATTTTGTTATTTACGATAGGTAGTTTCTCTGTGGGCTTCTGATATCTGCCTGTCTACTGTTAGTTTTGAATATATAAAATTACCTACCAATCTAAGAAGAAAAAAAAGTTATAAGAGGGGCTAATGTGAGGTTGTAAGGAAATGTCTGCAGGCTTCATCATGAAACTGGACTTGCAAAGCAGCTTGATATCTCAAAGTACTGCTCAGCTCTGGCTCCTGGTGGTACCGGGGACTAGATCTGGGACTGTGGAGCCTCAGGCATGAGAGGCTTTTCACATACCATTAACTGTACCCCAGACCTCAAACAGCTTTTCTATTGTTTTTAAATAAATCTGTTTTGTTGGTGGACAACTATTAGTTCTTTGGGACTGACACACATTTCTAAGACTCCTAACACAGAGCGGGAAAGACATTCCTTCAGTTTGGTGGATTTCACCAAAGTCAAGAACTCTGGGGTAGGGACTAGGGCTCAGACAAGATGGTGGAGGAGGACCTGGGGGAAGGGTTAGAATGTTATGTGGAAAACTGAGAGATGTTACACAGGGACCAGCTACTGGATTTTACTGTTGGCTATAAGCCATTAATCTCCCCAATAAATAAAAAAATATATCAGGGAAAAAAAAGAAAAAGATAGAAAGAAAGAAAGAAAGAAAGAAAGGAAGGAAGGAAGGAAGGAAGGAAGGAAGGAAGGAAGTCCAGCTCTTTCAAAGGCACACATTTTACCAACTCTCACAATATCCACACTGGGCAAAGGGAGTTCTGAGTTTGGAGAAGACACAGGGCTGGCTAGGCAAGGACACAGCTCACTAGGTGAAGTGAACTCACCCTCTATTTTAGGAATTAGCTAACTTTTAGTGTTTCTCAAGAGCCCTGAGCTGTACTGATGGACTCCTGGCTCATGGGGGCAGGACTTGGCTGTTATCCACCCTCCCCTGATGGCAGCCCTGCACACTTGGGGGAGGGAGGGAGCAGGCAGGCAGTGGCAGTCCTGCAGAGTGAAGCCTAGTGCCTGCTTAAAATTCGCTTTGTTTTGTGTTGGTTTCTTAGGCTGATGGGTACAGCTGGCAGTAAGTCCATGTGGCCAACCCCCACCTGGTGCCCCAGATAGTGAGGGGGGGCAGGAGGGGCCTTCATGAGGCAGGTTGGTCAGAAAGGGGGCTTCCTAAAGCCCCTGCCTGGCTATAAACATTTTTTTCACTTTAATTTCTTGGCTGGGCCTTCTCTTCTTTTCAAAGCTTGAGTAACTCCTGAGTAACTTTCTATGCTATAAATGACATAGTATGTTGTTTTACTGGTGCAGAAGATTAAAGAAAAGTGTGCCCACAATGCAAAAGTAAGAGACAGTCGCCAGTGAGTGCTTGCTCATCTGAGAAATGGGCTCTCAGGGGAATAGTATCTTCTAAACATGTTTTTTTAAAATAAAGATTGTGGGTGTGCCTACATAAATTGTTTCTGTATCTTGAAAGAGTATTCTGCACATTTTAAGTGCTCCTGCAGGTTCATCTGTCTTTGACCTCCATACTGAGTTTTTCCATTGCTATTACTGTTACTATTGTTGTTATTTTTTCTATTTTTTCTTCTGGGGAAGAAACTTAATTTTCTTAAGATTAACTTAAGAAAAAGTCAAACCCACCAATGTGTCCTGAAGTCCACTTCCCCAGAGCCCTGCCCCACTAGGGAAAGAGAGAGACAGGCTGGGAGTATGGATCCACCTGTCAATGCCCATGTTCAGCGGGGAAGCAATTACAGAAACCAGACCTTCCACCTTCTGCATCCCACAGTGACCCTGGGTCCATACTCCCAGAGGGATAGAGAATAGGAAAGCTATCAGGGGAGGGGAGGGGATACGGAGATCTGATGGTGGGAATTGTGTGGAGTTGTACCCCTCTTATCCTATGGTCTTGTCAGTGTTTCCTTTTTTATAAGAAAAATAAAAAAGATTAGCTTATTATTATTGATAAATGTTCTGATACAATAATCCGTTAGATTGCACATGTATCCTAACCTTAAGTCAATGAAGATTCAACTTTCTGTAGACAGATTCAACTTTATGTTGAGACTGTAGTTTCACACAATTTTGGCCAACTGGACACATGGCCCACAAACATGTGGGCATACTTTGCCAGGGAACTAAGCAGGGAGACATCCAAATCTTTATTCCCAGCTCAAGAGTTTGCCATTAAAGACATTAATGGCAAATATTGCTGTAAGGAAGGGCCTAAGAAGGTCCATATTTATCACCAATTAAAAGTGGTATTAAGGATATTAATTTCATTATTTATTTATTTATTTATACTTCACATAGGCAGTTGTGCCCCCTGAAAATCTTGCCTCAGACCCATCCTGGGTGTTCATTCAAAGAAGTCTAGTCTTCTTAATCTTAAAGATTAGTTAGCCAGAAATCTGACATGGCTTTTAACTGTCCTTAAGGTTACAAAGTAATTGCTCTACTTAAATTGCTAACTTTTAATTTTTTTCTCTACAGGAGACTAGATTCAATTGTTACAGCTAAAATGAAAGTTTATAAAAATGAAAAACCACCTCCAATATTCTTTCTTTGTGGTAATATTAGCCACTATGTGATATAGATGCTGTTGTTCAAAATGCTTATGTGTGACAATGCTTCATCCTCAAATTGAAATCAAATTAATATAGCTAAGTAACAGATTACAGAATTAATCTGAGGGCCCCAGATTATTCTGTAACACTGTGGAGAATTCATCCACAACAAAAACTGACCTTTAACTGACACTGAGGTTCTGGAGAAACATTGTCACAAAATGGTATCTTTCTATGTGTACCTTTATCAGAGGTTCACCCCCTTTAAAGCCAAAGGCCCTACCTACACTGGCAACCACTCCCATTTCTGGGTGGTCCTTCTCTCCCTCTACACTATCATTTCTGCCACAGCTATTCATGACTAACCAGAGACAAGGGGAATGGCTGTCACCCAACAGAAGTCCACTTAGAAAAATAGGCGAGGAGACAGCACCCTGTGGCAGTGAGTGGTGCGTGTGCCTCTGCTTTGCTTGCTGGTAAGTATGACGGTGCCACTAGCCTCCCTCCTCTGGCCTCACTTGATTCATCTGCAAGGGCTCAAAGCAAGGGGTGGGCTAGATACACATAACAGCTACTCTGAGCCTTATTTTGCATTCTTTTAAAAATCTTTTATTACTATCTTTATTTATTGGATAAATATAGCCAGAAATCAAGAGGGAAGTAAGTGATAGAGAAGGAGAGAGACAGAGAGATACCTGCAACCCTGCTTCTCCACCCCTGTGAAGATTTCCCCTGCAGGTGGGGGGCCAGGGGCTTGAACTTCGGTCCTTGTGCATGGTGACATGTGCACTCAACCGTATGCTCCACCACCCAGCCTCCTTGTTTTCCTCCCTTTCTTAACACACACACACACACACACACACACACACACACACACACACAGAGCTTATCTTTACACACCAGCTTTGGCTTCTCAGAACAGTGAGGACTAGGGTACTTTGGCTTAATGCTTCACATGGAAGAAACAGTTGGCATTAGCATCCAAGCCTAGTGGAAACTAAAGCCCAGATTCTCGCTGGCTGAAGTGATATATCCATGGCATTGTTGCAAAAGTCTGTAGCACAGACTTCTTTTTCATGCAATTTATTGTTTTTCTTTTATTGGGAGGATTAATGGTTTACAGTCAACAGTAAAATGCAGTAGTTGGTCTATGTGTAACACTTCTCAGTTTTCCACAGAACACTCTAACCCCCACTAGGTCCTCCTCTGCCATCCTGTTTCAGGACCTGAACCCCAGAGTCCTTGACTTTGGTGCAGCACTCCAACTCCAGTCCACGTTCTGCTGTGAGTTTCCCCTTCAGATCTTGTTTTTCAACTTCTGTCCCTGAGTGGGATCATCCCATACTCATCCTTCTCTTCCTGACTGATCTCACTTCACAGGATTCCTTCAAGCTCCATCCAAGATGAATGTTGTATTAGTGATGGAGATATTTACTAGGATGGAAAGACAAGAAGGCAACATGTTTGCCAGAACAAACTCAAGGATGCTGTTTCATCTCCCTCTGTATCCCGAGTAGAAATAGAAAGTCCTCCACCGAGAATGTGAGCTCAGAATCTTTAGTGAACAATGTGAACATCTTGGCTGAGTAGAGACTGGAGTCACCCAGAAGTACATCTGTGATCCCATAATGCTGGCTTAGTATCTTAGCTCATGAATGGTTGTCCTCTTGTGGGTCATAGATTATGCCTCTGCCCTCCTTGGAGAGAAGATAGACAGTGGAGAAGGGAACTTAGGAAAGACTGCAGGCTGCTGCAGGTTTTACAGGCTGAAGAAAAGAGGATGAGACAGGATATGCTATGAAGAAAGGAGAGTCAACAAAGTGAGAGGAGCACCAGGAATTTGGGGTATTAAGAAGACAAAGAGAGAATATGTTTTATGACAGTGAGAAAGTCACTTATGCCAAGTGTCATGGGGAGGTCATGCCACCCAGGAAGGGCATGTTCCTGACCCACATGTTTCTCGGGCTGGAGGTCATCTGTCCAGTGCAGGAGACAGCTGGTCTCTCCGGGACACAGAGCCTCTGCTGCCTATGACATCACATGTGACTTAAGGACAATTGGCCATGGGCATGAGAAGGTCATAGAGCATGTTGTCTTAGCCTGCACAGATGGACTTTGAAACACTAACATACTCTCAGACAGATTTTCCTCTGACATCAAGTAATATTAAGCACAAGAAATAGATATTTATTTCAGAAAATAGTTATCTCTTTTCTAAGTCTTTATTTATATATTATTGGGCAAAGGCAGAGAAATTGAGAGGGGAGGGGGGAGAAGAGAGACACCTGCAGCCCTGCTTCACCACTCATGAAGCCTTCCCCCTGCAGGTGGGGACCAGGGGCTTGAACCCAGGTCACTGAACACTGTAATGTGTGCGCTCAACCAGGTACTTCACCACCTGGCCCTGAACATGGATATCTGCAAGGGTTTTGATTTACTCATGGCAGTTTGACCCATAGCTGTTAGTGCTACCACTACTCCTTTATTTTTTATTATTTTTTTTTATTTAAGAAAGGAGACATTAACAAAACCTTAGGATAGGAGGGGTACAACTCCACATAGTTCCCATCACCCAGTCTCCATATCCCATCCCCTCCGCTGATAGCTTTCCCATTCTCTATCCCTCTGGAAGCATGGACCCAGGTCATTGTGGGTTGTAGAAGGTGGAAGGTCTGGCTTCTGTAATTGCTTCCCCGCTGAACATGGGTGTTGACTGGTTGATCCATACTCCCAGTCTGCCTCTCTCTTTCCCTAGTAGGGTGGGGCTCAAGGGAAGCAGAGCTCCAGGACGCATTGATGGGGTCCTCTGTCCAGGGAAGCCTGGCTGGCATCGTGCTGGTATCCGGAACCTGGTGGCTGAAAAGAGAGTTAACATACAAAGCCAAACAAATTGTTGAACAGTCATGGGCCTAAAGGCTGGAATAGTACAAATGAAGTGTTGGGGATATTCCCTGCAGGCTCTTGTGTACTTCTGCTTTCAGGTATATATTTTTCCCTGGTTTATGGACACATGTGAATATATGCTCTCTCTCACGGGACCTGGTCTATATCTAGGTTTGGGGACTTTATTGGGGAGTGGACCACCTAGAATGGAATTAGAGAATACTATGAAAGGAAAGGTCTCACCCAAGTGATGAAGCTGAAGGGTTGTCATTCCACACCTGAAGTCTCTGGACACAGTCTGAAGTGAAGCATGCTGGGGTGGCACTCATTGCATTGATTAGTTTGTGATCTGCGGATGCAATATTATTTTATATGAATTGGGAGAAGCATGCAGAAAAGTGGGCCCCACCCTAAGGTTCCAGGACTGGGGGAAATATAGGCTCTATAGTGGAAATGTGAGGTTCCTGCTGTCTTAGGGTTCAAGAAGACAATGGATAGTTATTGTTATCATCACATTATTTGGTAATTGGGTTAACTTTTTGACTGGTCGATCCATACTCCCAGTCTGCATCTCCCTTTCCCAAGTGGGGTCGGTCTCTGGGGAAGCAGGGCTCCAGGACACATTGGTGGGGTCTTCAGTCCAGGGAAGTCTGGTTGGCATCAAGTTAGCATCCGAACCTGGTGGCTGAAAAGAGAGTTAACATACAAAGCCAAACAAATTGTTGAACAATCACAGACCTAAAGACTGGAATAGTGCGGATGAAGTGTTGTGGGGGGTACTCACTGTAGACTCTTGTGTACTTCTGCTTTCAGCTATAGATTTTTCCCTGGTTTATGGACACTGGTTTATTTACTCCTTTTATAGAATCGTGTCTGCTGACTCCAAGGCCAGCTCTGTCTTCTAGCAGATATTGCTGTGTCTGCAAGGCTTCCTGACTGGTTATGCAAAATGCAATGCAGGAAACAGTTAACTGGCAGAGTGGTTACATTGGCAACCCCAGAAGGCCTGCTGTGACCTGTTGTCTGCAGCTAAGCAGCTTGCTATACCAGTGATATTTGGAGCTCATCTCTGTTAGTGCCAAAGGGGGCACTTAACACCTCTCTGGAAATAGTCTCGAGATTAATATCTTGCCATCTCCTTTATGTTACCTTTCCTTCTGTACAAGGGAAGTCTTTCCTCATCTTATGCCCTCTGGAACCAGAGCCGAGAGAGAAGAGAAGGTCAGGCCTGGTGGAACCTGGAGGGTGAGATGCTAACTTGACAGTTCCTTCCAAACTTCTCTCCATGTAGGATGAATAACAGAGTGGGAGAATTACTCAGCTGAATATAACGAACATAAGTTTTGTTTTTTTTTTAATCGGACACCTGCATTCAAATCTCCTGTAACTAAATGCAGGAGCTACTTAATGAAACTTAGCATTAGTTTTTCATGTTAAAGTCAAATGTGAATATAGTGAACCCTGTGTAAGAAGTGTACTAAGAGTGATGGGTCTCACCTTGCAGGATCCACTTCCTGAAGTCAGTCTTGGAATGCAGACACTGCAGTAATATATGGATCAGAACTAATGCTCCCTCTTTGCTAAAACAGATTCTTCCCATCATATTTGTGACTTCATTCCTTTGTGGTTCTCCTTATGCCATTCTGGATTCACTTACTGAATTTCTGTTTGTTTGTTTGTTTTCCTCCAGGGTTGTTGATTGCACTACAAATCTACTGCCTGCACTACAAGTCCACTTCCTTGCACTACAAATCCACTGCTTGCACTACAAATCCACTGCTTGCACTACAAATCCACTTCCTTGCACTACAAATCCACTGCTTGCACTACAAATCCACTGCCTGCACTACAATCCACTTCCTTGCACTACAAATCCACTGCTTGCACTACAAATCCACTGCCTGCACTACAAATCCACTGCCTGCACTACAAATCCACTACTTGCACTACAAATCCACTGCTTGCTTGCACTACAAATCCACTGCTTGCAAAACAAATCCACTGCTTGCAAAACAAATCCACTGCTTGCAAAACAAATCCACTGCCTGCACTACAAATCCACTGCTTGCACTACAAATCCACTGCTTGCACTACAAATCCACTGCCTGCACTAAAAATCCACTGCCTGCACTACAAATCCACTGCTTGCACTACATATCCACTGCCTGCACTGCATATCCACTGCCTGCACTACATATCCACAGCCTGCACTACAAATACACTGCCTGCTCTACATATCCACTGCCTGCACTACAGATCCACTGCCTCCACTACAAATCCACTGCTTGCATTACAAATACACTGCCTGCACTACAAATCCACTGCCTGCACTACAAATCCACTGCCTGCACTACAGATCCGCTGCCTGCACTACAAATCCACTGCATGCATTACAAATCCACTGCCTGCACTAAAAATCCACTGCCTGCACTAAAAATCCACTGCCTGCACTACAAATCCACTGCTTGCACTACATATCCACTGCCTGCACTACATATCCACTGCCTGCACTACATATCCACAGCCTGCACTACAAATCCACTGCCTGCACTACATATCCACTGCCTGCACTACAAATCCACTGCCTGCACTACAAATCCACTGCCTGCACTACAGATCCACTGCCTCCACTACAAATCCACTGCATGCATTACAAATCCACTGCAGGCATTACAAATCCACTGCATGCATTACAAATCCACTGCCTGCACTACAAATCTACTGCTTGCATTACAAATCCACAGCCTGCACTACTAATCCAATTCCTTGCACTAAAAATCCACTGCCTGCTGTTGTTAAAATTTTCCGGAGCCTCGGCCGGGCTAGCTTCACGGGCGGGTAACAGAGACATGGAGACAACGGCTGGGCAGGGAAGCTGTATTTTTTTATTCAGGAACAACGATTCATGAACTAAGACAAACTAATCACCAAACAGAACTCGGCTGTCTCTTTGCGGTGGCACAAGCACTCCCTCTTACTCTGTAACTCGAGAACTCTCCAACTCTGGAACTCTGGAACTCTCATACTGGAGAACCCTCTGAAACTCTGGCACTCTCGAACTCAGGAACCCAGGAACTCTCGGACTCAGGAACCCTCTCTCGGGGTTCCTTGGGGCGGGGCCAAGCAGGCCCGCGAAATTAACAGGACTGATCCAATTCTCTTGGCGGGGGAGGGCTAGAACAAACCAATGTAAAGCATACGACAATTCCCCCTTTTCTTTTTAACTAAATGACTATAGTATCAAGGGTGTGGGGTGAACAGAAACCTATATCGTACAGGCATTTTTTAAAAAAGAAACTGGCACAAACTAAACTTTATCAGCTTAAAAAAAACATTTCTTGCCTCTGGGGGGCGTACTTTCTTCGACGGGCATTTGCATGGGGGCGGGGAACGGCCTAGAGTCCCACAGGCAGCTGGCTGCAACTTACTATGAAACAAAACTTGTTATTAGCATATCTACTGCACCATCCAACGTTTCTAATAGAGAAGGAATTTGAGACTTTTACATATCAACAACGTCTTTTAACCTTTTGTTACACCCATTCAAGATAGAGACACACCCTAGGTGTGGGCCGGAGAGGAAACCTCAGGCATGAGAATAATTAGCATAGTCATTGTGCAATCTACCATTTCTAATAGAGAAGGTAATGGAGAGTTTTACACATCAACAAGTCTATTTAACCTTTTGTTTAGACCAACTTAGTTAAAATACATTGCTTGTTAACTAATTTTTACCTTAGACTTTAAATGTAAGTTAATTTTATCTTTATGAGAATTACGTTGAAAACCTTTTTCGTTTAACTTTGACTAGTAAGAATTTAGCCTTAAAGTTACTGTTTACCAAACTTTAAACATATACATAAACACGGTCATTAATACACAAGGAGAGAAACCTTTGTTACGAAGACATGTCATTTTAAACACAAATTTAAATCTGTACTGTCTTAGTTGTTGGGGGGGGGGGTTCACCATCCGGAGGTGGCTTCCCGCGCAGCTTCACTTTTAGGAATTGCAGGTTGCGATCTCTACACAAATCTCTGCGTACTCCAGCTTGTCTGCCTTCAGACTGGACTAGCAGCTGGAGATCTCGTGTGCCCAGTTTCAGCAGGGAGCCCGGGGGTCCGGGAGGTCCAGGATGGTTCCAGAATTTATAGAAAGAGGGCAGGCGGGCCAGTTGTAGAAGGCGTGGGCCTAGGTGCCCAGGGGTGGCGGCCATGATAGGCCGCCGTGGCCCTGCCCCATGGCCCTGCCATGTCTGCTGCCCTGCTCGCAGTGGCCAAGCAGCGTGGAGGGATCCCGCGTCCAGTGCCCTGCGCCTCGCGGTGGAGAGCCGGCTCCTGTGGGCTGGCCTTGGGGCTCTTGTGTGTTGGCATCGGGCTCTTGCGTGTTGGCCCTGGGCTCCTGCGGGCTGCGGGGCTGCGGGGCTGCGGGCGCAGTGCGCTGGGTTGTCTGGGCGCAGCCGGCTGGCTGGCTGTTTAACCAGGTGGAAACGGCAGCTCCGCGCCTTGCCTCCCGCCCGCTGGCTCTTCCCGCTGGCTGTTCTGAGTTTGCCCGAGCGAGTGGAAACCACAGAGTGGTCCAGAGATAAATGTTCCAGAAACAGCAAAACAGTCTCATGAAGAAAGAGCAGAGGCCTTTGGAGATCTCTTCACAAGCAGAAGAGAAGGCCATAGTGCATAGGTAGCCAAATTGTCTTTACTTATCTGAGAGATGCACAGGTCAGGTCCACATGGGCGCCATTTGTTGTTAAAATTTCGGAGGCTCTAGCCGGCTGGGTTAGCTTCACGGCGGGTAACAGAGACGCGGAGACAACGGCTGGGCAGGGAAGCTGTATTTCTTTATTCAGGAACAACGATTCACAAACTAAGACAAACTAATCACCAAACAGAACTCTGCTGTCTCTTTGCGGTGGCGCAAGCACTCTTTCCTTTTCTGTAACTCGGGAACTCTCCAACTCTGGCACTCTGGAACTCTCGTATTGGGGAACCCTCTGAAACTCTTCCACTGTGGAACTCTCTCTTACTCTGTAACTCTGAAACTCTCGAACTCAGGAACTCTCTCTTACTCTGGAACTCTGGAACTCTCCTACTGGGGAACCCTCTGAAACTCTTCCACTGTAGAACTCTCTCTTACTCTGTAACCCTGAAACTCTCAAACTCAGGAACTCAGGAACTCTCGGACTCAGGAACCCTCTCTCGGGGTTCCTTGGGGCGGGGCCAAGCAGGCCTGCGAAATTAACAGGACTGATCCAATTCTCTTGGCGGGGGAGGGCTAGAACAAACCAATGTAAAGCATACGACAGCCTGCACTACAAATCCACTGCTTGCACTACAAATCTACTGCCTGCACTACAAATCCACTTCCTTGCACTACAAATCCACTGCTCTTGGTGGCCATTTTTCCAGTTATTGGATAGGATAGAGAGAAATCATAGAGGATAGGGGAGAGAGAAAGGGAGAGAGAAAGAGAGACACCTTCAGACCTGCTTTACTGCTTGTGAAGTGTCCTCTCTGGAGGTGGAGAGTGGGGGCTTGAACCCTGATCCTCACGCCTTGTAGTACAGTGTGCTTAACTCAGTGTGCCATCCCACCCACGCTGCTGATCTTCTGTGCTGATGTTCCCTCTATCAGACCCCAGGACCTGGAAATGCACTTTCACCTATCTTTCGAATTCTTCTTGAAGATAACACTAATATCAGATTGTTATATCTCGAGGGTAGACGGAGGTATTTCACTGACCTTCATCTCCATACCACCTGGATGGCATAAGTTTTATTCCAAAATAATATTTCACCTCTTTGTGTCCTGGCCTACTTCTTAGGAGAAAGGTCTATGTAGATGGCGTCAGTAAATTTCCTTGCCTTGGGGCCTCTACTTAGATTAGTCCATGGATGATGGGAGCAGGAAAGTGGAGGGAAGGAGGAAGAGAGGGAGAACGATCTGGCTGCGTGTTCCATGGCTGGCACCTGACAGAATTGTCGCAAACTTGCAGGGATTCTCAGCCAAAGATCTCATTAGAGAGTGATGGAGTCTCCACTATCTCTCTGCTTCTGCTCTTGTCTCTGGGTCCACCCTGTGGTGATCTGAACGAGAAGTCAGCAGAAAAGGGGAGGAGAGAAGGGGTGAAAGTCACCCACCAGACTCATTTCCTACACTTAAATACCAGTCCTGTACTATCTCTGCTTTCTGCAATCGCTGTGAGTAATTATTTAAGAAATATAGCAGCTCACTCCACTGCCACAAGGCACGAAGAATCATTGTCCTGTGTCTGTAATAACCTCCTCACTAAGGGTTAAGACCCTTCATGATCTGACCTCATGAGAACTCTTGAGACCTGTTTTTCACTCTTGTGTACATTCTGTCTTTTCCAGAGCCCTGCTCAGCTCTGGCTCCTGATGGTGCGAGGGACTGAACCTGGGGCTTTGGAGCCTCAGGCAAGAGATTCTCTTTGCAGGACCATTATGCTATCTACCCCCACCCCCTCTCTTTTTTCCTTTTTTTTTGGGGGGGGGGATGGTGGTTATGTTATGGAGGAAAGGAGAGCCAGTGCATGTTCCCCCAACATTAAAAAGCTCATCACACATGATGTCAGTAAAGAATTGAGGAGAGAGCATGATTATCCAGGAATTTTAAACTTTATTAGGGAAAATTGAAAACATTCACATGTTAGGGACAAAGAGAGAAAGAGAGAGAGAGGGAGAGGGAGAGAGAGAGTAAAAAGGCCAAGTTAACACTTACATGATGGTCCTGGCAGAGAGAGAGCCCAAGAAGCCCACAGGTCTAACTTATTTATTTATTTAATTTTTGCCTCCAAGGTTATCACTGGGGCTCGGTTGAATGAATCCACTGCTCCCAGAGGCTATTTATTCCCCCCTTTTTATTTGCCCTTGTTGTTTATCATTGTTGTTGTTGTTGCTGTCTTTGTTGTTGCATAGGACAGAGAGAAATGGAGAGAGGAGGAGAAGACAGAGAGAGGGATAGAAAGACAGACACCTGCAGACCTGCTTCACCGCCTGTGAAGCGACTCCCCTGCAGGTGGGGAGCCAGGGGCTTAAACCTGGATCCTTACACTAGTCCTTGCACTTTGCGCCATGTGCACTTAACCTGCTGGTCCAGCTTTTAACACCCAAGTCCCACCTCCATTTTCCCAAGCCACACTTGTAACCACAACCACTCTTATTTTCTGGAAGGTACCTCCAGGTACTTCCTGTCCCTCTACAGTTAAGAATATTTCATTATAATAGCAAGGTTTGTATGACAGCAAACATATAGTTAAAAAAGCTAGGTAAAACATTAAATCCTTTAATATATTAAAATGCAAAATGTTATTTTTGAATTATTGTCATTTTCTAGACATTTAATTAATTTATTTATTACTGGATAGAGACATAGAGATATTGAGAGGGGAAGGGGAGATAGGGAGAGAGACAGAGAGACACCTGCAGCCCTGCTTCACCACCTGTGGAGCTTCCCCCTGCAGTAGGGGAGTGCGGCCTCACACCCGGGTTCTTGTACACTGTAGTGTGTGCACTTAACCAGGTATATATCATCACCTAGACCCCAAGGTTCTTTGAAACAATAAAATAATCAGCATTAGAGAACTATTTATATAGTCAGAACTTAAAGAACTCCAGAGAAGCATTCACTGAGGCAACCCTGGATTCCTAGGCATTTTTTTTCTCACTTTGGTGTACTGATCAGCTGTAATTTTCTAGCCAGAGACTGAGACACCAGGCACCGGGAAAGTTAATTAGGCAAAGATGTCAACCAGCTACTTTTTTGGATGTGCTTTGTGAATAATACAAAATGGAGTACAGGACTGTCTAGATAGCTAATAGGTAAAAGGAAAACCAAGGCCTCAAATGGGATTTCCCTTGACGTATTTGCTGTTTTTAAACTCCTTTCTTTCTTTCTTTCTTTCTTTCTTTCTTTCTTTCTTTCTTTCTTTCTTTCTTTTCTTTTATTTCTTTCTTTTAATTTATAAAAGGAAACATTGACTAAACCATAGGATAAGAGGGGTACAACTCCACACAATTCCCACCACCAGAGCTCCATATCCCATCCCCTCCCCTGATAGCTTTCCTATTCTTTATCCCTCTGGGAGCATGGACCCAGGGTCACTGTGGGATGCAGAAGGTGGAAGGTCTGGCTTCTGTAATTGCTTCCCCACTGAACATGGGTGTTGATAGGTGGATCCACATTCCCAGCCTGTCTCTCTCTTTCTCTAGTGGGGCAGGGCTCTGGGGAAGCAAAGCTCCAGGACACATTGGTGGGGTTGTCTGTCCAGGGAAGTCTGGTCGGCCTTATGGTAGCATCTGGAACCTGGTGGCTGAAAAGAGAGTTAACATACAAAGCCAAACAAATTGTTGACCAGTCATGAACCTAAAGACAGGTATAGTGCAAATGAAGAGTTGGGGGGTCCTCCATTTTGTAGATAGCTAGTGGGCCTATTTTAGTTATATTTTAAAGGGCCTGTGGATATATTAGTTTTTTTTTTCCCAGACCCTGAAATCTGATAAGCAGATGGATCCAAGTTATTGTCTGGGGAGATGGTGTCATGGCTGGAAAATGGACAGAAAGCTGGATCAGGGAAGAGAGTAGCTCCCTAATATGGGAAAGAGGTATAAATATTGTTGAGTGTGTTGAGCCGCACCATGGAGAAGAGAGAGAGGAGATCCGGAGTGAAGAGGGAACACAAATCTTTATTTGTGCTGGCACCTCAGAGTTGGGTGAGAGAGAAGCAGGTTGGGCCACATGGAGGTAGCGAAAATGGCCGCCTCATGCAGCAACCTTTCCTGCGTCTAAACAACAAAGTGAAGGGCTGGCAAGAGAGAGAGAGAGGTGCAGAAGAAGAAGGTCTTTTATAGGAGCAGCTCTCTTGAGAATGGGAAGGGGGAGGAGTAACCATAGCACTCCAGGGTAGGATAATAACTCCCGTGAGAATGGGAAGGGGAAGGAGTAACCAAAGCACTGCAACTATTTCAGGGAATAGACAATGTCCTGAGGGCACAACATGGCAGAACAGGCGCTCTGAGAATGTCCCAGCTCTCACGGGAACTAGCAGTAGCCTGAGGGGACAACATGGCAGATGTGACTGCATCTGCACAATTTCCCAGCATGAGTGGAAACCCATTGATTTGATTTGGTCTGGGGCCCATATGCAGCTTAGGAGCCTATGTGACCTCTGCATCCCTGTAAACTTTCATGGAATAGTTTAAAAGCAACAGTGTTTTCTGTAGCCTTATCAAGTTGGGGATACACAGACTGGGGTACAGTATTTACAAAGCAAATGAACATACCTTCCTAAATCTATGTTCTCCAAAAAGGACTTTCAGACAGCTACATTTTCAGGAATCAGCTAGGAAGGATACTTTTTTATCTTCTTTTTGTAAAGATAAGAATGTCCCCGGAATACTATGCCATGAGCCCTGTTGAGGACAGATGTCAGGAAGGGACCTTGTCTCTGGAGTGCTACCCAGGGACAATTCTTGAGTTCTGAGACACTTCCCTCCAGGTGGGTGCTGAGAAAAGCATTCTCCCTTGAAAGTAAATTCCACCATTAAGATAATAATAATAAATCATAGCTCTGGTTTTCTTAAAAAAAAAAAAAAGATGAACTCTGGGATCTTTCCCCAGAAATCCAGTCCCTTCCCCAGGGGCTATCCTGCACCAAGAATCCACTGCTCTTAGAGGCTATTTTTTCCCTTTTGTTGCCCTTGTTGTTTTATCATTGTTGTGGTTATTATTGTTGTTACTATGGCTGTCGTTGTTGGATAGAAGAGAGAGAAATGGAGAGAGGAGGGGAAGACAGAGAGGGGGAGAGAAAGAGACACCTGCAGACCTGCTTCATCACCTGTGAAGCAAACCCCCTGCAGGTGAGGAGCCAGGGGAACCAGAATCCTTACGCAGGTTCTTGTGCTTTGTGCCCTGTGTGCTTAACCCACTGTGCTGCCGCCCGGCTCCCTCAAATGAAACTTTCTACCCATTTGGGAAAAACAAGTCCTTGCTGCAGGCTTCCCCTATCTCTGGCAACCACTGCTATGTTCTGTCCCTGAGTCTGCCTGTTCTAGGTACTTGACGTAAATAGAACCATGCTGCCTTGGCTTGTCTATGTCTGCCTCCTTTCCATTTCTGTAATGTCTTCAGGACCTACCAGGTGGTAGCATGTATCAGAATGTTAACTCCTTTCTAGATGAATAAGATTCAGTTGTGGATGTATGTAGCACATCCCATTTATCCATTCAAACTTTGTGTTCCTGCTTATTGAATTTTTTTTTTCAGCCACCAAATTGCAGATGCTACCATGATTCCATCCTGACTTCCCTGGACAGACACCCTCACCAATGTGTCCTGGAACCTCCCCTCTCCAGAGCCCTGCCCCACTAGGGAAAGACAGAGACAGGCTGGGGGTGTGGATCCACCTGCCAACACCCATGTCCAGTGGGGATGCAATTGCAGAAGCCAGAACTCTTACCTTCTGTATCCCATAAAGAATTTTGGTGCACACTTCCAGAGGGAGAAAGAATAAGGAAACTTCCAATGGAGGAAGTCTGGTGGTGAGAACTGTGTGAAACTGTAGCCCTGTTTTCTTACAATCTTTCTAAACATTATTAAATAATTAATTTTTTTAAGTTACCTGCCCCCAGATCAAACCTTCTTCCCTTCAGAGACTTACGTCTTCTGGATCAGTCCACTTGAGCTGAGTCAGAGCTATCTGGCGAGTCCATCAGTTTATTTGCTTTCAAAATTTGATAGACAGCATCAGGGAGAGGGTATAGCATTTTTGCAAAATATTTTCATGCCTCAGACTCCAAGACCTCACACTGAATCCCCTGAACTGTTATAAGTCACAGGTCTCTCTCTCTCCCTCTCTGTTCCTCTGTATCTCTCTCTCATTAAAATAAAATATTTCTGAAAATCAAAAACGATTCTAGAGACTGAAAGAGCAAGAGTGGAGGTGAGGCACACCAGAAAACGTTCTTCCTTCATGGACTTCTGGTGCTCCACAGTGCTTTGACTGGATGCTGGTGTTTGAGTCCAGGGCCATACACAGAAATGTGCGCATTTTAGTTTAAGTTTTCATTTTTTTAAGCTTCAAATTTTCCCTTATATTTTATATTATTTTGTTATTATCTTCATTTATTTGTTGGTTAGAGATAGTCATAAACTGAGAGAGAAGGGGGAGATTAAGAGGGAGAGAGACATAGAGACACCTGCAGCTCTTCTTCATCACTTGTGAAGCTTTCCCCCTGCAGGTGGGGACTGGGGGCTCAAACCCCGTCCTTGTGCCCTGTAACATGTGCACTCAGCCAGGCGTGTCACCACCTGGTCCCACAATCTATGCATTTTATCCATCAGAACCGCTCCTTTTTCCATGTTAAAATTATTTAGTTAAGGGTTCAGAACTACAAAAAATTCTTTGAGTTTAAAAGACTCAGTGTTTGGGATTGACTTAACCGATTTCACATCTTTTTTTGTTTTGCCTTGTGAGGAAGCTTGTCCTTTCTCACTCTGTAAGCATTCCCTCTTATGTCTTATTTTCTTCCTCTAGGTTCCTACAGAGAATTGGCTACAGCTGATGTTGATTACAAGGTCTTAGTTCACTAGTATTCTTTTTTTAAAAATTTATTATTTATTTATTTATTCCCTTTTGTTGCCCTTGTTGTTTTATTGTTGTGGTTATTATTATTGTTGTTGTTGTTGTTGGATAGGACAGAGAGAAATGGAGAGAGGAGGGGAAGACAGAGAGGAGGAGAGAAAGACAGACACCTGCAGACCTGCTTCACCGCCTGTGAAGCGACTCCCCTGCAAGTGGGGAGCCGGGGCTTGAACTGGGGTCCTTACGCCGGTCCTTGTGCTTTGCGCCACCTGCGCTTAACCCACTGCACTACAGCCTGACTCCCAGTTCACTAGTATTCTTACAAATGGATTGATAAAGTGTCATTCTCAACGGGGCTGTGAGGTATGTTGCTGAAACCAGAGACTCAGTAAATGTACCAAGAGAGATCAAACAGTCCCATGACCCATGCTCAAGAAAAGAGATTAAGCAAAGGGGTGACATCAAACAATAACATATTCAGTAGGCTAGGGTCCTCACTGTTCCAGTACTATTATGTGGCCTTCAGACAAGAATATAGCATGTTGAGTCTTGGCTTCCTCAATGACAAAATGATGACATGATAACAATCACAGCTGCAGAGGGCATCATCAGGAACAGATAAAATTATATACAAATTATCTTTTACAGAGGGCTGGGAGGTGTGCACTGGGTTAAGCACACATAGTACTAAGCATAAGGACCCATACAAGGATCCCAGTTTGAGCCCCCAGCTCCTAACCTGCAGGGGGGAAGCTTCACAAGCAATGAAGCAGGTCTGCAGGTGTCTCTCTTTCTCTCTTCCTCTCTCTTCCCCGCCCCTCTCAATTTCTTTCTGTTATTTCAGATAAAATGGGATAAACAAAATAAAAAGAAAAAATACACTAGGAGCAGTGGCTATGTAGCCCAAGCACCAAGCTCTAGTGATATCTGTGGAAGATATGCATATATTGTCTACAGGTGTGTTACCACTTAGCAGGCAATATAGAAATGGTTGTTGTGGGCTAGGCAGTGGCATGCCTATTAGACACATTATTGCCATGAGCAAGGACCTGGGATCAAGACACTTATCCCCACCTGCAGTGGATCGGGGTTGGGTAGCTTTCCCACTGGTGAAGCAGCGATGCAGTTATCCCTTTTTCTTTTCTTTTTTTTTTAAATTTTTTTTAAAGTGTATTTTCCCTTTTGTTGTCCTTGTTGTCTTTTTTAAAAAATATGTTTCTTTATTTATTTATTTATCCCCTTTTGTTACCTTTATTGTTTTATTTTTGTAGTTATTATTGGTGTAGTTATTGATGTTGTCATTGTTCATAGGACAGAGAGAAATGGAGAGAGGAGGGGAAGACAGAGAGGGTGAGAGAAAGACAGACACCTGCAGACCTGCTTCACCACTTGTGAAGCGACCCCCCTGCAGGTGGGGAGCCGGAGGCTTGAACCAGGATCCTTATGCCTGTCCTTGAGCTTTGCGCCACCTGCGCTTAACCCACTGCACTACCGCCCAACTCTCATTATCTTTTTTTTTTTTTTTTTTTTTTTTACTGTTTTGTAATTATTATTCTTGTTGTTATTGATGTCATAATTGTTGCATAGGATAGGGAGAAATGGAGAGTGGAGGGGAGGACAGAGAGGGGGAGTGAAAGACAGACACCTGCAAACCTGCTTCACTGCCTGTGAAGTGACTCCCTACAGGTGGGGAGCCAGGGGCTCGAATCAGGCTCCTTACTCTGGTCTTTGCGTTTTGTGCCATGTGTACTTAACCCACTGTGGTACCACCCAACTCCTCAGTTATCCCTTTCTCTCCATCTTGCCTTCCCCTCTCAATTTCTCTCTGTACTATAAAAATGTATACTTAAAAACCAGTTGTTGCAATAAATATGATTACTTTGTGTTTTGTTGTTATTGCTAACTTCTCACCAGCCTCCCAGGTGATCACATCAGCTGCAGAGTATTGTCCAACTCCTGCTCATGTGGGTGATGGAATATGACTTCCACAGGAGATCAAACTACATGATCATTTCTGGTCAATGAAAAGACACAAAGCAGTTGAGTGTAGAGAAATTGTAAATATTTCAACTGCCCTCAGTTTTCTGTTTGCCATTCTAGACTAGTTACTGAAGGGACGCTTGTGACTTCACAATTAATTAGACAACTACTGTGTGAGAAAGTAAAGATTTACATTCAGACAGATTGGAGGAATGAGGAATGATTGATTTGCTGACCTGGCAACTTTATTGTATATAGTTCCTGCAGTAGCTCTGTTTTCAGGGAAGGAGTCTTTACTGTTTCTAGCAGTTGATTGTAAAGACTTGGTGATTTCTGACTTTCCCACACAGCAAAAAAGTCTAGATTATGAGTCTTGATGCCATCTTGAGATAGAGAACATAAAGTAGGGTTTATATTAGATGATCTCTTAAGAATGTAGCAATCATTTATTTAGTCCTCTGAGTAAACAAACAAACAAACAAACAAAAAACATGATTTATACAAGCAAATGGAATGGAACCATCACTTAGCACCATATGCAGAAGTCTATTTCTAAGTGGATCAAAGACATGGGCATTAGGCCAGAAACTATCAAATCGACAGAAGAAAACAATAGCAGGACACTTCATGATCCAAGCTTCAAAAACTCCTTCAAAGATTCAAATCCAACAGAAAAGAAAACAAAAGCAAATTTAAACCAAAAGACTACATCAAACTGAAGTGTTTCTTCACAGCAAAAAGTACCAACACCCAAACAGAAAGACACCAAATGCATGGAAGAAGATTTTTACACAACACACATCAGACCAAGGACTAATAACCAAAACACACAGAGATAAGCACCAAAACAAAACAAGCAAACAAAAAGCAGCCCCATAAGAAAGTGGGACCAGGACATGGACAGACATTTCACTGAGGAAAAGATGCAAAGGACTAACAGATATATGAGAAAATTCTCAAAGTCACTGATCATCAGAGAAATGCAAAGACAAGGATGAGATAACACTATACACTTGTGAGAATGTCATTCATCAGAAAAGACAAAAATGACAAGTCTTGGAGATGATATGGAGAAAAAGTATCTTCTGCACTGCTAGTGGGAGTGAAAATGGTTTGACATTGTGGAAAGCAATTTGGAGACTTATCAGGACACCACATATGGACCTACACTATGATTCAGCAATTCCTCTCCTGGAGATTTACATAAAGGAGAAAGAAGGGCCTACCAGAAGAGATCAGTGAATATCTAAGTTCATAGCAGCACCATTTGTAATTCCGAGAACCTGGAAGCAATCCAAATGTTTAACATCAGATGAGTGGCTAAAAAAAAGTGAAATATACATTTTTTATATGATGAAATACTGCTCAACTATTAAAATTGATGAGGTTGCCTCCTTTGCATCCTCTTGGGTGAAACTTGAGAACATCATGTTGATGAGATAAGCCAAAAAGAGAAAGATGAATATGATCTTCTTAGGAGAAATTAATAAAATAGGAGTGGGGAGGGAGAGCACAGAGTGAGACATGAGGTATTGCACCAAAGCAAAGGACTCTGGGAAGGGGAGGGGGAAGGGAAGAGGGAGAATAGAAGCAAAATGTGTCATATCAAGGAGTGGAAGAGTGATTTTATTTGGGTATAAATGAACTGTGGTGGGTGCCATGAGGTCAATATGTATCCAATACTTTAAGGACAATTTAGCAAGTTAAGTGGAATTCATGTCATTATCTGAGTCAGAAGATGGTTTGGGTAATGCATTTCTTGGTTCACAGCCTTTCTCATTAAAGTTTAATATATATATTTCCATTCTCATCTAGCCTTTAGTGTTTGTGTGGAGAAATCTCATGATAATCTTATGGGTTTTCCTCTGCAAGTGACTATTTTTCTCTTGCACCCTTCAGGATTCTTTCTTTATCCTTATTCCTTTTCATTCTAAATATTATGTGTCTTGGTGTCTTTAAGTCTGGGTTAATTCAGTTTGGGAACCTCTGGGCTTCTTGAACCTTTATGTATTTGATGTTATGTAGACTAGAGAAGTTCTCAGCTATTATGTCCTGAAGAATGCTTTGTTCCCCTCCCTCTTTCTTCCTCTGGTAAGCCAATAATGTGAATATAACTTCACTTCTTTTGAAGTCATCCCATATGTCTCTATTGTTGTTTTCAATATCTTTTAATCTCTTTTTGAGATCTCTTACTTCTGTCTCAGTTGTCTCAAATTCATCCTCACTCTTACTAATTCTGTTTTCTGCCTCACTTCTCTCTCCCCTCTGTTGTTTTCTGTAGCTCAACAATTTTGTTACCTTGTTCTGATACTGTATTAGCTTGATCAGTTAGTTGTGCTCTTATCTCAGCTATTTCAGCTTTTAGCTCTTTAATTATCTTGAGATATTGCTTTCTTTCAGAATCTCATTTGTTGTTTACCCATCTCTGATGATATTACTTTCAAAAGCTTTCCTCACTCCTGCAACTAATGCCTCAATTAGCATTTGGCTGTGGTCTTCATATTTGCTTTCTACTATCTTTTAAGGGTCTTTATCTGGACTTTTTCCCTGTTTCATTTCTCCAATATTTCTTCTTGGTTCAATCATTGTATTTTGTGTATTATGAGGTTCCTTGCTCAGTAATTTTCTATCCACTAATCACACTTGCCTGGGTTGACTTGTGCCTAAGTAAGGTACATAAAGTATTTACAGTTGTGGAAATTAACAGTTTTTTTAAATAATTTTTTTATTGCCCAGGATATATATTTTTCTTTTTCTTTTTAAAATTTTTTTTGTATGTTGGTTTCTTGTTTTAATAACTATAAATTCAAGCTTATGGAAGCTTGCCTTTATCTTGAAAAAAAATTAAAACAACAAAGCTCTTATATATTATTTGCTAATCTGATTTTGGTTTAAGAGGAAGATAGTAGTTCTTGAGCAAGAGTCAAATTTATGCCAGGAATGAAGCAGGTATGAGTCTGGTTTACTAGAAGGAGACAGAAGCATTGATGACAAAATAATAACCTGCTGGTGGTATTTACGGAAAAGAAGCCCTTGAAAATTTTCTAAACAGTAAATTGTGTTAGGAAATTCTAGAGCTTCTTACAGGCCAAAAAGGGAATGAGGTGAGTAAAATGTCTCAACAGAGTTTGGATAACATACTGGATTTGAGAGTTACTGGAACTTGGATATGTAAAAATAGGGTAGTAGTTTGGGTCATGCTTATGGTCTCAAATTCAAATAAACTACAGTACACCACCTCACAGGTCACACGCTTTTCCAGGGGCTTTATTTCCCTCAGTAAGTACTGGCAGAAGGCGAGCTCAGTCATTTTCCAATGTAGATGCCTAGCCCCAAAGCCAAAACATGAGAAAGGAAGAGAGATGGAATGAACACCTTAAGAAATTCTGCAGAGAAAATACCCCCTTACTTCATGGCTCCACTTTTCCTCATGCTTAAGGAAACAGAACTTTGGGGTGCCTGAAGTGGAACTCCTTGGGTGGAATGTTTTCAGGTCTACAGGACCAGTCAGACACCCAGTCTACACTTTTCTTCAAAGCATCAATGTCTTTCTCTCCTTCTAAAACTTCCTCTTCAGACTGAGAGCTATGGTCCCTGCTGGTATGCATTTCCACATCAAACATAATCTGCCCATCTTCTTGTGGGGAAGGTCTGTCACAGTGAGAACTGCCCCTTGAACTACTCTGTCCCGATTCATGTTGTGCATCCAAAAGAATCTTCTCCATGTTTCCACTGTGAATCTAGGAAGAGGCAGGTGCGTGTTCTAGGCCCCCCGTTTTTCCCATTGCCATTATCATGCCCATTGCTGCTGTTCATGGGTAGCTCCACCCAGGAACTGTTGAGGCCGCCTGGTGGGTGCAAAGGCTGTTCACCTTCCTCACAGTTGTTGTTGTTGTTGTGTAGGGGCGGTGGCTGTTCCACTAAATGAGAGGACATTGTCCAAGGTGGAGAAGTGCAGCGGACTGTACAGCAGCGTCTCGGGTTCTTGGGCAGCAACACAACAAGCCGAGTCCCCCACCCCCTTTTCTGAGCCTGCCTAACAGTTGTTTTAATGTTATCTCAATCCCTGAGGTTTAGCATGGTGGCTGTTAAACTCTCTTATCTTCTTTATTTTTCCTGCAGGCTTTTTGACCCGTGCTGCCTTATTAATTCTAAGTAGATTGCTTATCTTATTCACTCACTTATAACCAAGACATAAAGCAGGGTGGGGAATAGAGATCACAGTGGTTATGCAAAGTGACTCCTATGTCCCAGGGTCCAAAGTCCTGGGCCTAAGCCTTATCTCATCCCTAGTGAGCTGCATTAGATGGCACTATGTTTCTGAATTTTCTGAGGGAATTATTCACATTTTCCTAATTTATCATGTGAGTGATGTGAGGAGGCTCCTACTAGATAGCCACACCTCCTGAACACCGGTAGTGTGGATTTTCCTGGGTCACCCGGCCAGCTCTCTGCCCCCCCAAGTCAGGACAGGGCTTCCTTGTTGCTTTCCCAGTCCCTGATGGGCAATGGCAGTGGAGACCCACAGTGGTAACTTGCTGAGGCTTCCATTCCCCTCCCTTTAGCAGTCTTTTTTATTGATAAAACTCAGACCAGAGGTGGTGCTTCAGCTGGCAGACTGCTGGGCCAGTACCAGCTGCTCTGTACTGACTTTTAGTCCTGGTACTGACTTCTGGGCCAGTACCAGCTGCTCTGTACTGACTTTTAGTCCTAGGTACTGACTTTTAGTCCTGGGAGTCTCTCCTTAAGCCCCTCTCTGTCCATGAGCCACACATGTCTGCACTCACCTATGGCTTGGTGGGTTCCTGGAGTGATCCTGGTCTCATCTTGCTACATTCTCAGGTGATGCTCTGGGGAATGCATTTCTTCACCACAACCTTCTCTTCATTTCATCCATTCATTTGAACATCTATTTATCAAAACTTTGTGCTTCATACTTAAGAGTCTTATCTTTATTAATACATATATATATATATATATGCATATATACTTTTTATTTTTTCTTTATTGAGGGGTTAATGGTTTACAGTTAATAATAAAATACAGTAGTTGGTGATTAGGAGTTTTCAATTCAACTATCTTCATAGGCCCCAAAGTCTAACATCTGTGTCTGGGAATTGAACAGGAAGTGTCCACATCGTGACCACCCTTGAATGTCTTTGTGTTGCGTATGTTCCTGATACAGAGTGCTTTCGAGAATAATCTAAAATAGGCAAGAGAATCACTCAATGCATTTATCTCTCTTTCTCAAGATGAATATTAGGTATATGAAGAGGGAAATTAGAGTTTCCATATTTTAAAACATAGGCATCACACAAACATGATTTGAGCTACTTTTATTAGATCAAAAGCACAGCTCATGAATAGAAATGGTCAATGTGATTTTCTACTATGATTTTATGTTGTTGGGCACATTCTGGACTGTGATCCAGAAGCTCCAAATTTGAATTTTGACATATAAGCATCTGACATATAAGTAGAGGTGTGTAAATATTGGTAGGACTTAACTCAGTTACCTTGTACCTTGGTTTGCTTTGGTATGGAGTGAGAAAGTTTTTTTTCTGTTTAACTCTTAAGTTTGCTTGTTAATGGATGATGTGTTGTACTATTTACTGACAACTGAAAGTGACATCACTTATGAAATAAAAATTATTTAAAATTGTCCCCTACCCTTTTTGCCTCCAGGCTTATCACTGGGGTTCAACGTTGGCACTAGGAATCTACTACTCCTGGTAGCCATTTTTTTCTATTTTATTATATAAGACAGAGAGAAATTGAGAGAGAGAGAGAGAGAGAGAGAGAGAGAGAGAGAGGTGGAAGGGTCTGAATAACTTATTCTTGAGGCAAAATTTTCTGCTGGCCATCTCCTCTTCTCTTTTCTTCTCTCCTCTCCTCTCCTCTCCTCTCCTCTCCTCTCCTCTCCTCTCCTCTCCTCTCCTCTCCTCTCCTCTCCTCTCCCCTCCCCTCCCCTCCCCTCCCCTTCCCTCCCTTCCTCACCTCTCCTCTGCTCTCCTCTCCTCTGCTCTCCTCTCCTCTGCTCTCCTCTCCTCTCCTCTCCTCTCCTCTCCTCTCCTCTCCTCTCCTCTCCTCTCCTCTCCTCTCCTCTCCTCTCCTCTCCTCTCCTCTCCTCTCCTCTCCTCTGTTCTCCTCTCCTCCCTTCTCTTCTTCCCTTCCCCTTTCTTTCTTTTCCTTTCCTTTCATCTTCTTTTCTTTCTATTTTTTTTTATTAGATAGGACAGAGGGGGAGATATAGAAGTAGAAAGCTAGACACCTGCAGACCTGCTTCACCACCTGTGAAGCGTCCCACAGGTGGGGAGCGAAGCTGGAACCCAGGTCATTGTGCTTAGTACTATGTGAACTGAATTGGGTCACCCACAGCCCTGTAGTCCTCTTGAGGCAGGATTTATTATAGCCTTTCACATGTTCTCAGCTGGGTCTTGAATGTGATACAGGGATTAACTATGAATATATAGGGATAATCTTATTAAGGAAGACAGATATGAGATTACATTAAGCCATGGGAATGCATGAGATATGAGATTACATTAAGCCATGAGAATACATGAGATAATTTAAAACAAAGAAATGGTTAAAAAGACAATGTTTCTGAAACAGTAAAATTGAAAATGTCATATCTATGGATCATGAACAAACACACCCTGAAACTGCGGACGAGTCTCGTTTACTCTGCTCAAAAGGTTCACACTGTAAACTTGGAAAGGTGGAAAACCATTGCAGGTTTTTAGGAAGGGAGTGGACTGGATATAATGTGACTAGCAATGAAAGAAAAGAGGACTGCTATTAGTAGATCAGCACAGCAACACTGGCAAGGAATGTTACACAGGAACACAGCAGAGATGGAGAAATGGCAAGTATTCCTAAAGAAAGACAAACCTAATTGTGTGAGAGTTATTTGTAGTAGTTGGTGTAGCCTGGATCTCTAACTTCCACTACCAAAACAAAGAGCCTCTGTAGAAAAAATGCTGGATCCACCTGCCAATGCCCATGTCCAGCAGAGAAGCAATCACAGAAGCCAGAACTCCCACCTTCTGCTCCCCATAAAGAATTTTGGTCCATCCTCCCAGAGGGATGGAGAATAGGGAAGCTTCCAAAGGAGAGGGTGAGGCATGGAACTCTGGTGGTGGGAACTGTGTGGGATTGTCCCCCTGTTATCTTACAGTCTTATTAATCATCATTAAATCACTAATAAAAAATAAAAGAAAAGCTGTGACAAGATTTTTTTTCCCTTTTCTTCATTCATCTTAAAAATTGTAAAATAAATTTGCTTTCTCTTAAGGAAGTGGAACATCTTGTGGACACATGAAAGGAACAGCTAGTGCTTTTCTCTTTCCTCTTCACTGACCGTTTTAGCAAGATGATGGTGGGCTGGGGAGAGAGCACAATGGTTATATACAAAGGCTTTCTGGCCTGAGGCACCAAAGGTCTCGTGTTCAGTCCTCAGCACTGCTGTAATCCAGAGCTGTGCAGGGCTCTGCAGAAAGCACACAAACACAGTGACTATCTCTGCACTGATTTTGAGTGTTTAGTGGAAGCAGACAGACATAAACTTTAGTGTTCTTAAAAGCATCAACTTTATTTTTTATTTTTATCCTTATTTTTATTATTGATTTAATATTGATTTTTTTTAAATCATGTTAACAGAAATATAATTCCACATCGTTCCCACCACTAGAGTTCTGAATCCTTATTCCCTTTGTTGGAAGCTACAGCAGTTCTCCGAAGGTTGCCGATATGGGTCAGCTACTATTTCTAAAAGGATCTGTCTATATTTGTATATATTTGTTCTTTTTTCCTATGGCCCCATCTCCTCTTACTTTCCAAGTCATACTAACACCTATTACTACATCCAAATGCCCCTCCCTTTTCCCTCTTCTCTCTCTGGGTCCTGATAGAGGTGGTATTCAGAGCCTTCTGGTCATCGTCCCCTATTATTTCTCCCTCTCTGGAAGCATGGGCCAGAATTCTTTATGGGGAGCAGAAGGTGGGAGTTCTGGCTTCTGTCATTGCTTCTCACTGGACATGGGTGTTGGCAGGTGGATCCACACCCCCAGCCTGTCTCTACCTTTCTTGAGTGAAGCCATCCACTTACACAACATTTCATTGAGTTGCTAAAATTATATTAAATTTCTTTGATTTTTTTTTTGTTCTTGCTCAAATTTTGTTGGGGGTTTGTGCCTGTATGATGCCACCACTCCTTATGGACTCTTTGGATGGAGGAAGAGAGAGAGAGAGAGGGAGAGGGAGAAAGAGGGGAAGGGGGAAGAGAAGGAAAGAGAGAGAGAGAGAGAGAGGAAAGAGACACTACAGTTCTGCTCCACTGACCAGGGCGCTCCATTGAGTGGTGTTCCCTGTTCTGGACAGGGTTTGGCACCAGTTCCAGGCATGGTCACACAGGCCCCCCTGTGTGGTTCCTGATCTCTTGTGCCCCTAGTGTTCTCACGTGCACAATTTATGGCAACCACATTGCAGGCTCTCTGTTCACCCACCTCTCTATGCCACAGGCAGCAGTGGAGAAATGCTGCTCCCTTGCAAGTGGCAAAAGCCCACCCCCTTGCCTCAGGTCTGATTCTTTCATCTGACACTTCCTTCCTCACCTTGGTGGTGAGGGCTTGCCTGCTTGTCTTATTTCAAAAAGCTGGCTAGTGGAAGAAAGCCAGAGCTCTCTGTGGAGCTGAATGCCAGTTCCATTCATCTCTAAAGCATGTGAAAGACATTTAGAGAGTGAGTGACTTCCAGGCTCCCTCCCCTGGTGGTGGCTTGGGAATGCAAGGTAAGCACAGTGCTCTGGCTTAGCTTGTAAGGCTGTGGGGAATGCAAGACACTGGAGAACTGTGAGTCACCCTCAGGAGTCTTCCTGGGAGTGTCCTCCATGTGCAGGTGCTCAGCACCCTCTGAAGTAACAGTCAGACTGACCACTGCCCTGTGCTAAGATTATCAGTGGCCTGGCAAGGTCCCCATGTTAATCCATTTGGCTTCTAAGTAGTCCTTTCCTTTGTCACAGACAAGAGGCAAGTGTTGGTGCAAGATGCCCCCCCTTTCTCCAGACAGCCCCTGCCTCCTTTAGGAAGCTCTTTGGAGACCTTCTTCAGTTTCAGGCAGGGCAGAAGGCCCGTCTCCTCTCTAAACTAGACCCTGTGTGCAGACAGCTCATATGCCTTCCAGAGCAGATCACGTAAGTACCTACTGTAATGTGTTGAATTGGTATATTTTTTATGTATATGAGTATCCTCTGTTTGACATCATGCACAAAATATATGTGCAATTCTACTACCATTTAAGCATGTATATTAGATACATTTTAAAGACCCTTAAAAGGTAGAAGAAAATTAAAATGAAGACAACATCCAATTGACATTCTAGCTGAACTCAGCTTGGTCAGTGTTGTAATGCCAGGGCTACCTGGGGTTGAGGATGTCAAAGAAGGGTGGTGGTGGTGGTGGTGGTGGTGGTGGTGGTGGTGGTGTATATGGGGGTGGTGGTGGTGTGTGTATGGTGGTGGTGGTGATGGTGGTGGTGGTGGTGGTGGTGATGGTGGTGGTGGTGGTGGTGTGTATGGGGGTGATGGTGGTGGTGATGGTGGTGGTGGTGGTGTGTATGGGGGTGATGGTGATGGTGGTGGTGGTGGTGTGTATGGGGGGTGGTGATGGTGGTGGTGGTGGTGGTGTGTGTATGGTGGTGGTGGTGGTAACTGCTGTATAAAAATAGACTGAAATGAATGGGTTGTTGGCAAGTTGGATTGCCTGCCATAGCTTCCAGCTATATCAGCTGTTCAGTTTTCTTTCTTTTTTTTTTTTTTTTTTCTTTTTCAATGGAGGTTACCTGCTCTGGGCAATTTTTCTAGATAGAAAGAAAGATACAGAGAGAGAGGAAGAGAGAGAGAGAGAGAGAGAGAGAGAGGCCACAGCACAGATGCCTCTCTCAGTATGGTGCAGGCTGGTCTCAACTGGGTCAGCTGAAGATCATCCTAAGAATAGAAACTGAGTGAAGCCATCAGTGTGTTCACAGTCAGGTGCAGAGAAAAAAGGAATAAGTGATATGAGTGTTGGATTATTGTTTTCCAGATGAGTGGTACTCATCAGTGTGGCCCTGAGGACTGATCCTGACGAGTGATCTTGTTAAGACTCAGTAAAGGAAGAGGAGACAAATAGACTTTGCCTTGAGTGCAGTACCAACACCATGTGAGCGTATTATGACATCAGTCTCCATCCCTCTCTCATAACTTTATTTTTAATTGATTATTTTATTATTGTATAGAGAGAGAAAAAATAGAGGGAAGAGGGAGATAAAGAGATTTGGTTGATGCTTCCAGAGAGATAAAGAATAGGGAAGCTTTCAATGGAGGGAAGATATGAACTCTGGTGGTGGGAACCATGTGGAATTGTACCCCTCTTATCCAATGGACTTGTCGATCATTATTAAATCACTAATAAAATTTAATATTTTCTGTCTTCCAATATTTATGTGTTGATCATTTTAATGAGACTTTCACAAAAATTGTATTTGCCTTTCATAAAATCTCTATACCACTTTTGTTCAATTAAAAATAATTAAACATTCAAAGAATCTTTATAATGTCAAAAGACCACTATAAGTACATAGTAAAAATTGAATTGAAAGGTAATGCTTTGTTTGGAAGCTTGCTGCAACCCCCCAAAACAGTATACACACACAAGCACACACTCACACTCACTCACACACTCTCTCACACACTCATATACACTCACACACTCTCAGATACACAGTCACACTCAGTCTCATACACACACTCACATACCCACACACACTCTCATATACACATACACATACACAGTCACACACACTCAGTCTCTCACACACACTCACACACACTCTCATATACACATACACAGTCACACACACTCAGTCTCATACACACACTCACACACACTCTCATATACACATACACAGTCACACACACCCAGTCTCAAACACACACTCACACACACTCTCATATACACATACACAGTCACACACACTCAGTCTCAAACACACACTCTCATATACACATACACAGTCACACACACTCAGTCTCTCACACACACTCACACACACTCTCATATACACATACACAGTCACACACACTCAGTCTCTCACACACACTCACACACACTCTCATATACATATACACAGTCACACACACTCAGTCTCATACACACACTCACACACACTCATATACACATACACAGTCAAACACACTCAGTCTCATACACACACTCACACACACTCTCATATACACATACACAGTCACACACACTCAGTCTCAAACACACACACTCTCATATACACATACACAGTCACACACACTCAGTCTCAAACACACACTCTCATATACACATACACAGTCACACACACTCAGTCTCTCACACACACTCACACACACTCTCATATACACATACACAGTCACACACACTCAGTCTCATACACACACTCACACACACTCTCATATACACATACACAGTCACACACACTCAGTCTCATACACACACTCACACACACTCTCATATACACATACACAGTCACACACACCCAGTCTCAAACACACACTCACACACACTCTCATATACACATACACAGTCACACACACTCAGTCTCAAACACACACTCTCATATACACATACACAGTCACACACACTCAGTCTCTCACACACACTCACACACACTCTCATATACACATACACAGTCACACACACTCAGTCTCTCACACACACTCACACACACTCTCATATACACATACACAGTCACACACACTCAGTCTCATACACACACTCACACACACTCTCATATACACATACACAGTCAAACACACTCAGTCTCATACACACACTCACACACACTCTCATATACACATACACAGTCACACACACTCAGTCTCAAACACACACACTCTCATATACACATACACAGTCACACACACTCAGTCTCATACACACACTCACACACACTCTCATATACACATACACAGTCAAACACACTCAGTCTCATACACACACTCACACACACTCTCATATACACATACACAGTCACACACACTCAGTCTCAAACACACACACTCTCATATACACATACACAGTCACACACACTCAGTCTCAAACACACACACTCTCATATAGACATACACAGTCACACACACTCAGTCTCCTACACACACTCACACACACTCTCATATACACATACACAGTCACACACTCAGTCTCAAACACACACTCGCACACTATGAAGCAATCTAATAAATAAAGTTGTGTTGCCTGTTCCCAAACAAATTTGCCCTATTTCATGACCTTGACTTGAAAGATAATTTCTGGATGAAAATGATGTCAGGACATAAGCACATTTCTGCCTTCAATGTGGAGCATCCAACAGAATTAACTGCAACTGGGAGGCAGCAAGTGAGTGGCTGCAGGTGAAAGTTTCCCACCAGAGAGCAGGAATGTCTGGGAAGAACAGCCCGTGTGAGTTACCCCACGGAGTAGAAGACGCCAAGTCTGCAGCAGCCACCACACCCTCACTGACTACTGGCACTACCATGTAGCTACATCACCTCTCTGCTTCCTCCCTTTATTCCTTCATTCCTTTATCTCTAGGGCTTACCCCCACCCCTTTGCCAGCACTGGCTTACTAAAGGAAAGTCTCCAAACTCAGTTCCTACAATCTCCAGTTCCTATTGGGTCCAGGGAAGATGATTCACACACATCTGGATTTAATTTCCTAGTTCACAGAGATGGGGTTAGGAAACTGAGGAAGATGGTTTCTCTCATATACAGAACGTAAGCAATCAAACACACAATCATAAAAAGGAAATGTCAACCAATTTTCAAGACTGGTGGGGAACTACAGTGGTTTTCTATGGGGGTGGGGATGGGGACACAGACCTTTGGTGACATGAAGGGAGTGGTGAAATAAAGTAGAAGAAATGTTTGTGATATAGAAAGAAAGAAGAAAGAAAGAAAGAAAGAAAGAAAGAAAGAAAGAGAGAGAGAGAGAGAGATTGAGGAAGAGCATTTTGGCAAATGGTTTGGCGATTGTCAAGTACCAAACTAAACACAAAACTTAAAATGGAAAAAGCAAGCATTAATGATGCCTTCATTCAATAATATATATATATATATATATATATATATATATATATATATATATATATATATATATATTATTGGATATATATATTCCAGTAGGTATCTCCCAAGCGACTGATACAATTCTATGCACAGAAAAACAGTGGCCATTGGCAGTCAAGTTTCCTGTTCTCACTTGGCAAGACAGGAAAAGCATTTTGCAAACATGGAGATTAAGTAGGCTATATTCAGATGGAGAAAGTACTATAAAGAAAATAGGAACTTTTTATAGTGTTCTTGGCAACTAGGCTGCCGGTGGTGTTACTGCCCTGGGCCAGGTGTTTGGGGAGAGCCTCCTCTGGATGGAGAGAATGGCTCTGAGAACACAGATGCCGAAAGAAGCCTGCAGTATGTTTGAAACTCAGTGAGAAGCAAATGTCTTCATTATCTTTCTTCCATACTTCCGCTATACATGTCTTTGTGTCAGTCTACATTAATCTATAACTTATCAGTCTAGGGGGTTGGGATGTGGTGCAGTGGGTTAAGTGCACGTGGCGTGAAACTCAAGGACCAGCGTAAGGATCCTGGTTCGAGCCCCCGGCTTCCCACCTGCAGGGGGGTCGATTCACAAGTGGTGAAGAAGGTGTCTGTCTTTCCCCACCTCTGTCTTCCCTTCCTTTCTCCATTTCTTTCTGTCCTATCTGGCAACAACAACATCAATAACAACAACAATAATAACCACAACAATGATAAAAACAACAAGAACAGCAAAAAAGGAAAATAAATAAATAAAACATTAAAAAAAATATCAGTCTAATAACTTTCCACTAGTCTGATGACTAGCCTGTGCTCACATGCTAAATAAAGTCTTCTTCAGACTTCAGGGTTCAGTTCAAATGTGGCAAAAAGGAATGAATTTTAAAGTCAAACTTGGTTAAAATAGTTTCTTTAGAGTTCAATATATACCTCACACATTTAATTGTGTGTGATGAAACTGTAATGATTTGATAAGTTTTGACATGAGTTTGTACCTTCAAAGCCATCCCAAATGCAAGGAAGTGAAATTGTGTGAGACATTCCAGGTCTCCTGCGGTCCTCTGTAAAGCTGTCCTCATCATTCCTCCCCACACCAGTCCCAGACAGACAGTCTCATGCACAAATGAATGTCAGTTTACATTCACTTGCTTTGCCTAGAATTTTACAGAAATGTAATTCTATGTATTGTGGGGTCTGGATTCTGTCACTGAACAAGGTGATTCTGAGATTTGTCGATATTGTTCCCCAAAGTAATAATTTGTTTTTATTGGTCATCTGCCATACAAATGCCCCATGTTCATTGATTCCTATGAATGTTTGAATAGTTTCCAATGTTCCTTTCTTGCAAATAAAATTTCAGAGCTGATTCAGCAGCAGAACACCCTGTACAGCCTTGAGGCTCTGCACCAACATTCCACACTGTGTCTAACGGAAGGAAGTCAAGGCTCAGTGAGGTTGCTCTGTGTTAGAGAGAACTAGCATGCAAGAGACCCACAGGCCCCTGGTTCAATCCCTGGGACCACGATAAGCCAGGAGGAAGCAGGGTTGGCTGGTCTCACTCTTTCTCATAAAAATAAAGCATTCTTTAAGAAATATATTAAAACTAACACAAAGTAGAACACCTTGAATGTGAGAACAGTGTCTCTTTCTCTCTCTCTCTCTCTCTAATAAAAAAGTTTCAGTGGGTATTTTTGTTGAGATACTCATATGGCCATGTGCCTTTTTTGTTGGATAAGCCTCTGCAATCTCAGGGTTTTGTGTGAGATATATGCCATTTTTAAGAAGCTGCCAAATTATTTTTCAAATCATTTGTACCAATTCATGTCTCTATCTGCAGTGCAGAATAATAGTTGCTCCTAATCACCAGTTCTTGCTATGATGCTTTCTACTTTCTTTTAAAAATATTTTAAAGTTTTATTGATTAATTAACTGATTTATAGAGAGATAACTTGAGAAAGACAGACAACTTCAGCAGTTCTGGGTCACTCATGAAACTTCCTCTCGCCGGATGGGGACGTGAACCTGGGTCCTTGCACATGGTCACATAGGCACTGTGCAAAATGGACAGCCACCTGGCCTTCAGCTTTTTTCTTATTTTTTTTCTTAATTTATTTTTAAAATAAATTCAGCATGAGTTTATAATACTACGAAATGTTATAGTGTAAAGTTCATTATACATGTGAATATTTAATAATTTCAGCACTGTATGTTAAAAAATATATCCTGTGTCCACTCAACTTTTTTTTTTTTTTTTTAATTTAAAAGGCAAAACATTTTAGTCACAGTCTAAATCTCTGCCTTTCAAAGGCGGGGGTGTGAAGGTGCCACTGCACTGATGGTCCTGAGTGTGGACAAAGCCAGCATGGATTAACATGCACCAGGGTCTTCCCAGGTAGCTAGAGGGTAAGAGGAAACCCACTGCTGCCTAAGGCTTTATGCTGATCACCTCACGTGAATAAACTTAGGAGGTAAACATCATTTCCCTTTGTTAGGTATCTCAACTGACATATAACATCTAGTTTTCCCCAGGGCACTCACTCAACTAGGAAATGACAAAGGCAGGACAGCTGGACCCTAGATGAGTATATGTTTGTCTCTGTAGTAAAATATTGATGTGTGTGTGTCCCTGAAGTGGTGGCGTAGTTTCATCCGCATTAAACCTTCTCTTATTTTTTTTTAATCTTTATTTTTTTTTCCCTTTTGCTGCCCTTGTTGTGGTTACTGATGTCGTTGTTGTTGGATAGGACAGAGAGAAATGGGGAGAGGAGGGGAAGACAGAGAAGGGGAGAGAAAGACACCTGCAGACCTGCTTCACCGCCTGTGAAGCGACTCCCCTGCAGGTGGGGAGTCGAGGGCTTGAACCGGGATCCTTACGCCGGTCCTTGTGCTTTGCGCCATGTGAGCTTAACCTGCTGCGCCACCACCTGACTCGCCGCGCTAAAGGTTCTAAGGTTGACTGCAGCGTCTTACACCTGAGGACACAGTAGCATATCTGGTCTGATCACCTCACTGAACGGTCCTCTCCTAGCAATGTACACAATCAGGACTCAAATCCAAGTCTCTTTAGTTCTGAGATTCTACTTCTGAACGCCAATATAATTGATTGTGCCAAGGAAGGAGGTCTGCCAGGTAAGTTTGCTAAATGAAGAACACTTTGACTGGATTATAAAAGGAAACGTAAGCATTGTTCTCCAGATCTGAAAGGCACTATCTGCAGGTAAGAGAAGCTAAGTGTTAGGACCATATATAAGGTGGTGGTAAACCAGGTGTCTCTGAAAGTTAAATCTTCAGAGGAAACGGAAAGGCAACTAATCCATGGGGATTCGGAGGAGAGACTGAGCACACCAGAGGGCATTTCATGTTGGGAGCACTCTAAGGCATCAGCATGCGGTTTCTTCACGGATGGCCAAATGGTTTCTCCAATATCCTTCTCACCGGAGCAGACCATACTTCTTTGGAGTGACAGCTACGTTTTAAAATTCTGAATTCAAGTTGATGTGTGTTCTAAGCAAGGTAGGTTTGTCACTGAGGAGGATTTTGGGGCCCGGTTAGCATATGGCTGAGGCTGGACTGTGAGGACATAATTAGCATAGGACTGCTAGCAGGCCAATGGACTTACATAAACCAGCTTAGCTCACTTCCAGGGGGCCCAAAGTCCAGTCCTCCCCCACCTCCTGTTCCTACACTCCCTCTCCCAACTCCCTGCTTCCCTGCGTGCTCCTGGCCTCTCCATGGCCGCTCCTCCCCTCCCGGGACTTGTGCATGTCAAGCTGAACTTATCTCACGGGCCTGGTCTATTTATTCCCCCTTCCATATTAATTAAATAGTGATTTATATTACTACAAATTAATAGGAGTGTACATAAACACCTTTCCCACCACCAAAAGACTGTCCCATGCCATCCTTCCCCCACCTCCTCCCTGCCCTGTGAAGCCAAACACCCACCCTCACCCTCAACACAGGGCTTTTACTTTGGTGCCCTGCTCCTGCCAATTATTGCCTATCTCACTGTACCTAAAATATACCCTTGCGTACTGCTGTACTGCTATGTGATATTATTTAAACTCCATGAATTTCAGTTTTCCTCTCTAGATCGTTGGGTTCATATGATCCAGAGATCTTAACAGAAAACTAGTGGCAATCAAAACTAGTGGAGCCAGGGAGAGAACTGGGGAAACATACGTTTGCAATTGATGCTGTTCGTGAACCTCCCAGTTCTAAGCTTTTTCTGGCATTCATTTGACAAAGCTTTGACTCTCTAATGTGAGAAGTTTGAGTTGATGGTGATGATGATGGTTTTCCCACTGCGGTCATCACTGGGGTTGGTTGTGTACCAGCAGAACAAATGCACTGCTGCCACTGACCATTTTTCTTTCTTTATTTCATCTTTTCCCTCATATTTCATTTCTCTTCCTCTCTCTCTCTCTCTCTCCCTTTTTCTTTCTCTCTTCCTTTTTCTTTCCCCTTATTTCTCCCTTCCTTCCTTTCTCTCCTTCTGTCTTCCTTTCATTTGAAAGAGACATTGTTATAATTAAAATTAAAATTAAAAACTAATATACAAGTGGACCTAGGTTATTGTCTGGGGTGATGGTGTCATAGTTGGAAACCATGTTCAGCAGGGAAGCAATTACAGAACCTTCAACCTTCTGCATCTCACAATGACCCTGGGTCCAAGCTCCCAGAGGGATAAAGAATAGGAAAGCTACCAGGGGAGCAGATGGGGTAAGGAGTTCTGGGGGTGGGAACTGTGTGGAAATGGAGCCCTCTTATCCTATAGTCTTGTCAATATTTCTATTTTATAAATAAAAATTAAAAAAATAAAAACTAGAGTGGCCTGTCTGGGCACTGGTTTAAAACAATCAAGATTTGTCACATGGCGATACGGCAATACAGAACGGTATTTTTTTTCTTTATTGTGGGATTAATGTTTTACAGTTGACAATAAATACAATAGTTTGTACATGCACAGCATTTTCCCTTAACAATAGAACCCTCACTAGGCCCTCTGTCATCATGTTCCAGGACCTGAACTCTGCTCCCCCACAGAAGTGTATCTTTTAGGCACAGAAAAATAGACAATAATCAGCAGGGGTAAGAACAGACCCGGCCCATGAGGTAAGTTCAGCATCACATGCACAGGTCCCTGGAGGGGAGGAGTGGCCATGGTGGGGTCAGGAGCATGCTGGGATTCAGGGAGCTGGGGGAGGGAGTGCAGGAGCCAGGGGGAGAAAGGACGGGACTTCTGGCCACCTGGAAGTGAAATAACTTGGCTTATGTAAGTCCACTGTCCTGATGTCGGCCTGTGCTAAGGCCTGTGCTAATTATGTCCTCACAGTCTAGCATCAGCCATATGCTAATCAAGTCCCAAAGTTCTATTCATGGGCTGTGTCACAGAGAGAGAGAAAGAGAGAGAGAGAGAGAGAGAGAGAGAGAGAGAGAGAGAACTAAAGGAGTGGAGAGGGAGAGAGAAAGAAAGAATTCACTTTCCCACTACTCAGGAAGCTTCCCCTAGCAGGTGGGGCTGGCCTGGCCTGAACCCTGCCCTTGCACACTCTACTGAGTTCTCCACTCTGACCCTAAGAGATTATTACTGGCTATGTCGCTTCTTACCTCTCAATTCATCTTCCTATCCAGGAAGCTGCATTTAAGATAGATTTAATCTTTTTATTTCACTCATGGGAAAGGAACAAGAGAGAAGTGTAATTTCATAGGGCACTGGCTGTTAATTCAATGTGCTTTGTGCTTTATCAGTGTTCTAGGCTTGAATCACGCAACACCATTTCTGGAAAACACTCCTCATACCATTTTGCCTATGAGAGAAATAGTATCTAAGGAAGAAAGCAACTTTCTCCACACTGAAAACCCGAGGAAGCAAAGACCCAGGGTTTGGACCTTTGTCTGACTCCAAAGAAAGTGATCCCTAGTCTGCAGCCATCTAGTTTGGAAGCCAAAGACGTGGCACAAAGTCTGTCTGAAGATGGACTGATCTCCACCCCAGAGGGCTGCCTGGACAGACCCTCTTATCCAGACTGGCCTTGCAGACTAGGTGGGGCTGTCCCCAAACAGTCCACATTCTATTTTCCAATGTGTCCAGACCCTGTCCCCCCACTGCTTACTTCCCGTGTTGATAATTGCACAGACCGTGAAGCTGCAGACACAGTGAATGCCTCTCTGACCTTCTGCCCCGTGGACAGAAAAAGCTCCGGGCTGTAGGATTTATGACCCTCCTATACTCCCCAGGAAGCGCAGGCCAGATGTGGGGTGAAGTTCACTGTCTCTAAAAAGAAAACAAGACACCACAATCAATAAATGAAATAGGAGCAGCTGGAAGGGTTTCCTCTACACCCAGTAAAGCAGAGGGGCGATGTTCTTCTCTCTCCAGTGTAAGTGACCTCGCTTTTCCTTTCTGCTTATCGCTTCCCTTTTAAGTGTGCCTGGAAACATTACACAGGGAAAGTATAAACAAAGCTGGGGTGGCAAGCTATTTAAAGGAAATGTGGGCCTTGCATCCTGCCCCTCACTTAAATAAAATATAAACAAACAAACTCAGGAAAGTTCTTTTTTATAAGCTGGCCTGGGTGTGCTTACTGAAATAGCTAGATAATTGCAGGAGATTTTAAACAAACTTAGAGTTGCCTTTCTGAGTTCTAGTTGGAGTAATGGCCCCAAAGCCCAGCCTTCTGGATGAAACTTGGATTCCTGTTTGATAGCCCTGGGCTTCATCTCCTGAGCACTGCCAGAAGATGGCACAAGGGTTTCTGTTGAAAGGTCTCAGAGAAGGAAAAAAAGGTAAAGGGAGTTCACTGTTTTCTTATTTCAACGACTTCGACATTAGTTTTATAAGACTTGAACCAGCATGTGGTTATTTATAAATTTTACACCTAGAAAACCTTACTTTGGCCACTAAGAGTTCTCGTTCACTCCTGAAGATCATCTTTCTCGGTGGATTCCTGAGCCTCCCACAGCACTCGACTCGGCTCTCACTGTGCCTTTCCTTGTGCTTACATGGACGCTACCAGAATGTTTAGTTCATAAGTTAGGCACAGTAAGTCGTTAATAACATAGGGTCGCATCACACTTCCATTAAGTCTGTCTGTGGCTCTGTTTCTTCCCTTAGCATACCTTATACACGATATTTTTAAATTTATTTATTTATTTATTTAAAAAAGGAGACATTAACAAAACCATAGGATAGGAGGGGTACAACTCCACACAATTCCCACCACCTGATCTCTATATCCCATCCCTTCCCCTGATAGCTTTCCCATTCTCTATCCCTCTGGAAGTATGGACCCAAGGTCACTGTGGGATGCAGAAGGTGGAAGGTCTGGCTTCTGTAATTGCTTCCTAGCTGAAAATGGGCTTTGACTGGTAGATACATACTCCCAGTCTGCCTCTCTCTTTCCCTAGTAGGGTGGGTGTCTGGGGAAGCAGGGCTCCAGGACACATTGGTGGGGTCCTCTGTTCAAGGAAGTCTGGTTGGCATCCTGCTAGCATATGGAACCTGGTGGCTGAAAAGAGTGTTAAAATACAAAGCCAAACATGGGTGGGGGAGATTGCATAATGGTTATGCAAACAGACTCTCATGCTTGAGGCTCTAAAGTCCCAGGTTCAATCCCCCACACCACCATAAGCCAGAGCTGAGCAGTGCTCTGGTGTTTCTCTCTGTCTCTCTCTATCTGCATGTCTCTCAAAAATAAAATAAATAAAATATTTAAAAAAATACAAATCCAAACAAATTGTTGAACAATCATGGATCTAAAGGCTGGGATAGTGCAGATGCAATGTTGGGGGTACTCACTGCAGACTATTGATACACGACATTTGTGAAACACACTTGACTGTACGTAACTGAAACCACAAAAATGGAGCCTGCAAATATAAAATGTCAGTACCTCCCAATGCGAAGAGGTTTAGAGGAATGAGGAGTGTCTCCAGAGAGAAAGAGGACAGCTCTGAGGAAGTTGACCCAAAGTTCCATCCCTGGCACTGCATAGCAACAGAACAGTGCTCTAACCACCAGCACCTCTTGCATGCACTCACACGGTTTGTCTAATAAAGGGAAATGGCTGGGCAAATAGTGTGACATGCAACACTAGTCCTTAGGACTTGTATGTGAGAGGTCCTAAGTCTATCTCTGAAACTACCAGTAGAGCAGGGGAGGGTGGACAGGACTTTAGCAGTAACATCCTATAGGTTCCTAGGACTCTGATTTTTGGAGACCCAAACCTCTGACTCCTTAGTTTTATATACAGCTTTTTTTTTTTTGCCTCCAGTTTTATCGTTGGAGTTCAGTGTCTGCACTAAAAATCTACTGCTCCTGGAGGCCGTCTTTCCTGTTTTGTTGCCCTTGTTGTTGTTTTCGTTACTGTTCACATTGCTATAGTAGTTGTTGGACAAGACAGAGAGAAATGGAGAGAGGAGGGGGGAGACAGATAGAGGAAGAGAAAGACAGACACCTGCAGACCTGCTCCACAACTCGTGAAGCGATTCCCCTGCAGGTGGGGAGCCAGGGGCTCAAACCAAGGTCCTTATGCCTGTCCTTGTGCTTTGCGCCATGTGTACTTGACCCGCTGCACTATAGCCCTGCCCCCGTATATATAGATTTTGACTACTACTTTGTCAGTATTTTCCTGGATTAACATTTTATTATTCCATAGTATCATCTCCTGAAGTTGCAAAATGTTATAGTTTGAAAACATAAACTCACATGGAGTTTTTTTCCAGGTACTAGATACCTGGAAAAGCCTAACAACAGAAGATGTGATTTCTGGCTTACTTTTGGGTATTGTTGGAATATATAGAGACATAAAATATATGAAGAAAATAAAAGAGACCCACACCTATGAATATCTAATCTTTGATAAGGGGGCCCAAAGTATTAAATGGAGGAAGGAGGCTTTCTTCAATACAGGGTGCTGAGAAAACTGGGTTGAAACATGCAGAAGAATGAAACTGAACCACATTATCTAACGAGAAACAAAAATCAACTCCAAATGGATCAAGGACCTGGATGTTAGATCAGAAACTATCAAATACATAGAGGAAAACATTGGTAGAACACTTTCCCACCTACACCTCAAGGACATCTTTGATGATACAAACCCAATTGTAAGGAAGACTAAAGCAGAAACAAATCAATGAGACTACATCAAATTGAAAATATTCTGCACAGCCAAACACAAACAAGGAGACCCCTCACAGAATGGGAAAAGATCTTCACATGCCATACATCAGACAAGAGAGTAATCACCAAAATTTACAAAGAGCAGCACCAAAAAAGCAAATGACCCCATCCGAAAATAGGCAGAGGATATGAACAGAACATTCACTACGGAAGAGATCCAAAAAGCTAACAAACACATGAAAAATTGTTCCAGGTCACTGATTGTCAGAGAAATGCAAATAAAGACAACATTGAGATACCACCTCACCCCATGAGAATGGCATACATCAAAAAGGACAATGGCAACAAATGCTGGAGAGGCTGTGGGGACAGAGGAACCCTCCTATACTGCTGGTAGAAATGTAAATTGGTCCAGCCTCTCTGGAGAGCAATCTGGAGAACTCTCACAAGGCTAGACATGGACCTTCCATATGAACCAGTAATTTCTCTCCTAGGGATATACCCCAAGGACTCCATAATACCAATACCCAACAAAAAATAAATCTGTACACCTATGATCATAGCAGCACGATTCGTAATAGCTAAAACCTGGAAGCAACCCAGGTGCCCAACAACAGATGAGTGGCTGAGAAAGCTGTGGTATATATACACAATGGAATACTACACAGTTATTAAGAACAATGAACCCACCTTCTCCGACCCATCTTGGATGGACCTAGAAGGAATTATGTTTAGTGAGCTAAGTCAGGAAGATAAAGAGTATGAGATGATCCCACTCATAAACAGAAGTTGAGAAAGAAGAACAGAAAGGGAAACTCAAAGCAGGATTTGACTGAATTTGGAGTAGGGCACCAAAGTAAAGCCCTGGGTGGAGGGTGAGGGAGGATGTTCAGCTTCACAGGGCCGGCGGGGGGCGGGGCGTGATGCGACACAGTCTTTTGGTGGTTGGAATGGTGTTTATGTACACTCGATTCAATTTATAGTCATATAAATCACTATTTAATTAATATGAGATGGGAAAAATTGATTGAATGTCTTAAACTTTTTAAAGCACAGATTGAGTCTTTTTAATACATAGGCTGAGTCTTTGTTTTTTCTTTAAATTTTTTATTTAAGAAAGGATTAATGAACAAAAACATAAGGTAGGAGGGGTACAACTCCACACAATTCCCACCACCCAATCCCCATAACCCACCCCCTCCCATGATAGCTTTCCCATTCTCTAGCTCTCTGGGAGCATGGACCAAGGGTCGTTGAAGGTCTGGCTTCTGTAATTGTTTCCCCGCTGAACATGGGCATTGACTGGTCGGTCCATACTCCCAGTCTGCCTCTCTCTTTCCCTAGTAAGGTGTGTCTCTGGGAAAGCTGAGCTCCAGGACACATTGGTGGGGTCTTCAATCCAGGGAAGCCTGGCCAGCATCCTGGTGGCATCTGGAACCTGGTGATTGAAAAGAGAGTTAACATATGAAGCCAAACAATTTGTTGAGCAATCATGGATCCCAAGCTTGGAATAGTGGAGAGGAAGTGTTAGGGAGGTACTCACTGCAAACTCTAGTGTACTTCTGCTTTCAGGTATATATTTTGCAGTAGTTTATGGATACGTGTGCACATAAGCTCTCTCTCACAGAAACTGGTGTATATCTAGGTTATGGGACTTTGTTAGAAAGTGAACTACCTGAGATGAAATTAGAGTGTACTGCAAAAGGAAAGGTCTCACCCGAGTAATGAAGCTGAAGGGTTGTCATTCCACACGTGAAGTCTCTGGATACAGTCTGAGGTGAAGCATGTTGAGGTGGCAATCATTACGTTGGTTAGGTTGTGATCGGTGGATGCAATATTATTTGGTTTAGATTGGGAGATGCATACGGGAAAGTGGGCCCTATCCAAGGGTTCCAGGACTGGGGGAAGTAGGGGCTCTATAGTGGAGATGTGAGGTTCCTGCTGTCTTAGGGTTCAAAAAGACAATAGATAGTTAATGTTATCATCACATTACTTGTTAATTGGGTTAACTTTGAAAAGTCCCTTTGTTATGGTTTGCTGTACAGTATCCAGTATCTTGTATATAGCTGTGCTATTGGATGCTTCTAATCTACTTGGTCTAGGCTTTTGAGAGAGTCCACATATCAAATACATAGCCCATATATTAAAAAGATTCAGTTTGTCTTTTGAGAAACTTTGAGATATACAATTGATTTTCCCCCTCTCATATTAATTAACTACTGATTTATATGTCTACATTTTGCTAGGAGTGTACATAAACACCATTCCCACCACCAAAGGACTGTGACCCATCCCTCCCGCCCACTCCCACCCCCCACTGGCCCAGGAAGCTGCATGTCTACCCCTCACCACGGGTTTTTTACTTTGGTGCCCTACTTACAATTTGATCAGGTCCTGCTTTTAGTTTCCCTTTCAGATCTTCTTAGTCAGCTTCTGTTGATGAGTGGGATCATCCCATACTCATCTTTATCTTTCTGACTTAATTCACTTAACATAATTCCTTCTAGCTCTGTCCAAGATGGGTCAGAGAAGGTGGGTTCATTGTTCTTGATAGCTGCATAGTATTCCATTGTGTATATATACCACAGCTTTCTCAGCCACTCATCTGTTGTTGGGCACCTGGGTTGCTTCCAGGTTTTAGCTATTATGAATTGTGCTGCTATGAACATAGGAGTACACACCTCTTTTTGGTTGGGTGTTATGGAGTCCTTGGGGTATAACCCCAAGAGAGGAATTATTGGGTCATATGGAAGGTCCATGTCTAGCCTTCTGAGAGTTTTCCAGACTGCTCTCCACAGAGGCTGTACCAATTTACATTCCCACCAGCAATGTAAAAGGGTTCCTCTGTCCCCACATCCTCTCCAGCATTTGTTGCTGCTGTCCTTTTTGATGTATGCCATTCTTACAGGAGTGAGGTGGTATCTTAGTGTTGTCTTAATTTGCATTTCTCTGACAATCAGTGACCTAGAGCAGTTTTTCATATGTTTGTTAGCCTTTTGGATCTCCTCTGAGGTGAATGTTTTGTGTATATCCTCTGCCCATTTTTGGATGGGGTCATTTGCTTTTTTGCAGCTAAGTTTGCTGAGCTCTTTATATATTTTGGTGATTAGTTTCTTGTCTGATGTCTGGCATGTGAAGATCTTATCCCATTCTGTGAGGGGTCTCTCTGTTTGTTTAATAGTTTCTTTGGCTGTGCAGAAGCTTTTCAATTTGATGTAGTCCCATTGGTTTGTTTCTGCTTTAGTCTTCCTTGCAATTGGGTTTGATTCATCAAAGATGTCCTTGAGGTGTATGTGGGAAAGTGTTTTACCAATGTTTTCCTCTAAGTATTTGATTGTTTCTGGTCTGACATCTAGGTCTTTGATCTATTTGGAGTTGATTTTTGTTTCTGGTGAGATAAAGTGGTTCAATTTCATTCTTCTGCATGTTTCAACCTAGTTTTCCCAGCACCATTTATTGAAGAGAGCCTCCTTTTTCCATTTAATCCTTTGGGCCCCCTTATAAAATATTAGATGCCCATAGGTGTTGGGATTTACTTCTGAGCTTTCAATTCTGTTCCACTGGTCTGTGTGCCTATTTTTGTTCCAGTACCATGCTGTTTTGATGATGATGGCTTTATAATATAGTTTAAGGTCTGGGAGTGTGATGCCTCCATTTCTGTTTCTTTTCCTTAAGATGGTTTTGGCAATTCTAGGTGTTAGGCTGAGTCTTTGATAGGTTGACTTTATTAAAAACTTAGACCAGGGAGAACAGAAGCAACCGGTAGCACAATTATATACAAATAAAGTCAAAGGACATAGATTATGGTGATGTTGTGTATGGTATAGCAAATCCTAACAAAGGTATATTTCAAAGTTAACCCAATTGCCAAATAATGTGATTATAATAATAACAACTGTCTATTGTCTTCTTAAACCCTAAGACAGCAGGATCCTCCCACTTACTCTTTAGAGCCTATATTTTCCCAGTCCTGGAACCTCTAGGGTAGAGTTCAGTTTCCTGCATGCTTCTCTCAATTCATACCAAATGATATTGCTTCCACGAATCCCAACCTAATTAATGCAAGGCGACCCACCTCAGCATGCTTCCCTTCAGACTGTGTCCAGAGATGTCAGATGTGGAATGACAACCCTTCACCCTCATCATTACTTGGATGAGACCTTTCCTTTCATGGTATTCTCAAATTCCATTCCAGGAGATTCACTTCCTAACAAAATCCCAACACTTAGATATAGACCAGGTCCCGTGAGATAGAGCATATGTTCACATGTATCCATAAATTATGGCAAAATATATACCTGAAAGCAAAAGTACACAATAGTCTGTAGTGAGTCAGTATGAAATTCATAATGAAATAGTGTCTACTTAGACTTAGATAACCTCCTCACCTACTTCCTATTACAGTTATCTCACTCACTCCAAAGCTAACCTTATCAAATCAAGGACTGCAAAAGCTGAATAAGGGCAAGAGACTGGCATACTTTAAGGATGACTCTTTAGTCACTATCAGGCCACCCCATCAGTTGGGGCCCTATTCGGAGAGTCCTGAGATTCCCAAACAGACATGATGGGCCTAGACCTCTAATAAATCCCTCTTTCCATTGTTACCGGTCATCTCTATCAGGAACAACACTATAGACTCTTGTGTGGCCCCCAGTGTATCAACAATGGTAGAGCATCTTCCATCCTCTGAAGGGAGGCTGGATAACATACTCTGTGCTCCACCTGAGGAAGATGGGTCCTGATATTGGGGCAGCTTGGATCATTTCTAATCATGACCACAGAGTGTGAGCTCAGATCTACAGGGATGCAGAGTTCACATAGGCTCCTAAACTGAATATGGACCCCAGATCACATCAAATCAATGGGGTTTATAGTCAACGATATTTATACACCTTTCCCATTTTTTGGGAGCTACTCTCTTCCCTGATCCAGCTTTCTGGTCCTTCTGCCAGCGATGACATCATCTCCCCAGATAATAACTTGGATCCACCTGCATATCAGATGTCAGGCTCAGGCAAAAACAAACAAACAAACAAACAAACAAACTAGTATAGCCACAGGCCCTTTGGAATATAACTAAAATATGCCTACTAGCTATCTACAAAATGGAGGACCCCCCAACTCTTCATCTGCACTATTCCAGCCTTTAGGTTCATGATTGTTCAACAATTTGTTTGGCTTTGTATGTTAAGTCTCTTTTCAGACACCAGGTTCCAGATGTTAGCATGATGCTGACCAGACTTCCCTGGACAGACATCCCCACCAATGTGTCCTGGAGCCCCATTTCCCCAGAAGCCTGCCCTAGTAGGGAAAGAGAGAGATAGATTGGAGTATGGATCCACCTTCCAACACCCATGTTCAGCGGGGAAGCAATTACAGAAGCCAGACCTTCCACCTTTTGCACCCCATAATGACCCTGGGTCCATACTCCCAGAGGGATAAAGAATAGGAAAGCTTTCAGCGGGATGGGGTGGGATACAGAGTTCTGGTGGTGGGAACTATGTGAAGTTTTAACCCTATTATACTATGGTTTAGTCAGTGTTTCCTTTTTATAAATAAAATTTAAATAAAAATAGAAAACAAGAGACAAGGGGAAAGACATCACATAATAGGCACATTTAGAAATTTAAAAAAATAGTAGTTATTTAATAGTGATGAACAAGATTGTACAATCACAGCGATACAATCCCACACAGCTCCCACCCCTGAAGTTCCCTGTCCCATCCCCTTCATTGGAAGCTTCCCTAATCTTTATCTCTCTGGGAGTCTGGACCAAAATTCCTTTTGGGGAGCAGAAGGTGGGAGCTCTGGCTTCTGTCATTGCTTCTCCACTGGACATGGGTGTTGGCAGTTGGATCCACACCCCCAGCCTGTGTCTGTCTGTCTCTAGTGGGGCAGGGCTCTGGGGAGGGGAGGCTCCGGGACACATGGGTGAGGCCGTCTGCCCAGGGAGGTCAGGATGGCGTCATGGCAGCATCTGCAGCCTGGTGTCCCCTGTTCCTCACCTGCAGGAGAAGAGCTTCACAAGTGGTGAAGCAGAGCTGCAGGAGTGTCTCCTTATTTATTTCCCCTCCTCTCTCAATTTCTCTGTCTCTATCTGATAATAAATACACAAATAATATATTTAAAAATATTGATGTGATCAACTCAATTTAGGAAATATTGGGTGAAACAAACTGGATTATGTACAGTATCTTAGTTTCTTTAATACATCAATGTTGGGAGAAATTTGATTAATGCTGTTATGATTATGTGAAAAATATACAAACTCATTTCATCACAGAAAGTTTTATTTGTATACATTTATTTATTTATTTCTGCCGTAACTCAGATTATTTTGTCTGTCTCTGTGCTTCATACCATGTGTGCTTAACCTGCTTCCTATGGCTACACCCCTTTTCCTCTCCTCGCCTCTCCTCTCCTCCCCTCCCCCTCCCCTCCCCTCCCCTCCCCTCCCCTCCCCTCCCCTCCCCTCCCCTCCCCTCCCCAGCTTGTGAATTCTTACATCCATTGCTATTTGGAATTTCTTCTTCAAAACATCTTTTTTAGAAAAATTCTCTAAACTGCCATTGGTCAAGAATGAGCCATACAATATAGGCTTAGCAGCAGACTCCATGGATAAGAAAGTTTGATATCAAAGATGATTAAAAACTACTAGATACCAATCAAAACTTCTCAGTGATTGAGAGTAACAGAAGAAAGTGCCCAGCTATTGAAGGACAGAGCAACAGGCAAAGGGAGGCCACATTAGAGAAGGTTGTTCTCCTGAGCAAGCAGGGAGATCTTGCTACTTAAACACTAGGACTGGAGTCCTGGATTCCACACCCCTACACCCCACTCCCCAGCTGCCCCCAACACACACAAAGTGATAGAAGCTTGAATGGTCCCTTTGCTCAACATTCATACTTTATTTATTTTGGATAGAGACAGAAATTGACAGGGAATGCGTAGATAGATAATAGATAGGCAGATAGATGATAGATTAATTGATAGATAGATAGATGATAGTAGATGCATGCTAGATGATAGATAGATAGATAGATAGATAGATAGATAGATAGATAGATAGATGATAGACTAAACACTTGCAGCACTGTTTCACCACATGTGAAGCCTCCTCCCACAGGTGGGAACCAGAATCTTGAACCCAGGTTCTTATGCACTGTAATGTGAGTGCTTAACCAGGTGCACCACCACCTGGCTCCCTACAATTTTCCTTTCAAATGTATGTATTGACTTAAAAAATATTTTATTATTGGATAGAGACAGAGTGAAGTTGAGAGGGGTGGGGAGATAGGGAGAGAGGCAGAGAGACACCTGCAGCCCTGCTTCACCACTTGAGAAGCTTCCCCCCTGCAAGTGGGGGCCAGGGGCTTGAACCCAGGTCCTTATGCACTGTAATGTGTGCGCTTAACCAGGCGCAGCACCGCCTGGTCCCTGTCCCTCATATTAACTTTTTTCGCCCTGTCTCACCAGTCCCATATGGCAGGTCATCCCTGAACTGATTCCCTAGGAACATTTGCTGCAGAGTGACTGGCAGCTGACCAGCAACACTATTTTGTACAGATGCTGATGCTCCGCTTGGTGGTACATTCCCTCACTTGCTTGCCAGCAGCTTTGATGCCCTGCCAGGTGAAGTCCTGTGTGGCCAGCTGTTACTCTGATGGCACTGGAAAGCTGTGACTTGGCAGAATGAACCCTGTGTTCTGTGCCTACTCAGGTTACTACTGGAACATCCTTTGAAAAGTGCCTTGGGTATGTTGTGGGGCTTAATTAAACATGATTGATCTAATATTTATCTTTTGGGTGTGGTCAACCACTGTAGTCAATCCTTTCCTCTTTTGGGGCCATAATCTCCAAGCTCAGGGTCAGTGCCAACAACTATACAACCTTTTCAGAGTTTTTACAAATCTTCTGCATTTCACTGGCTCTGGATGAATTGGAAAGAAGTCAGTGCTGGACTGAGATGGGTGACTCATGTCCCACCACTGTCTCTGATCTCAAAGGCTCACTGTGCTGAACTGGAAGATGGCGAGAGTGAGAGTTTTCTCTCGGGGCCTGCTGTCCAAGTGCCTCCTCCTCTTTGTACATGAAGACAAAAAAAAAATAATTAATTAAGATTCTTTGTAGCAAGCTTTAGCTCTTTTTTTTTTTCTTTTTTCTTTTTTTTGGTCAAGATTCAGTTTCCATTCTTATAGTCAAACCATTCTGGTTCCTTTTGGAGAAGTCTCTGCTTCTCTCATTCTTTTATTTTAAATTAATTAATTTTTTATTTTTATTGTTAGATAGAGACAGTAAGAACTCCAGAGGTGAGAGAGAGAGGGAGAGGGAGAGGGAGAGGGAGGGAGAGGGAGGGGGAGGGGGAGGGGGAGAGGGGAGGGGGAGGGGGAGGGAGAGGGAGAGGGAGAGGGGGAGGGAGGGAGAGGGAGAGGGAGAGGGAGGGAGAGGGAGAGGGAGAGGGAGAGGGAGAGGGGAGGGGGAGGGGGAAGGAGAGGGAGAGGGGGAGGGAGAGGGAGAGGGGGAGGGAGGGAGAGGGAGAGGGAGAGGGAGAGGGAGAGGGAGAGGGAGAGGGAGAGGGAGAGGGGAGGGGGAGGGGGAAGGAGAGGGAGAGGGGGAGGGAGAGGGAGAGGGGGAGGGAGGGAGAGGGAGAGGGAGAGGGAGGGAGAGGGAGAGGGAGAAGGAGAGGGAGAGGGAGAGGGAGAGAGAAAGAGAGAGAGACGCATCTATTTCACCACTCAGGAAGCATCTGCCCTGCATGTGCAGACCTGGCATTTGAACCCAGGTCCTTGTGCACTGTAATGTGTGTAGCTAAGCAGGTGTGCCACCACTGACTTCTCCCTCATTCTTTAGCCACTGAAGAGAAGGTGATCAAAGTCCCAGATAAGGAGATGAACAAGTCCACAGACTGACTGGTTAGCCTAAGGCCATAACTCAAATTAGGCTAAACAGAGTCAATTATGTCCAGTTAGAAACCTCTGACTTAAGAAATGACACTTCAAGAAACAAACTTTCTTTTCTTTTTTCTTTTTTAAATTTTATTTATAAAAAGGAAATACTGCAAAAACCATAGAATAAGAGGGGAACAATTCCACACAATTCCCACCACCAGAACTCTGTATCCCATCCCCTCCCCTGATAGCTTTCCTATTCTTTATCCTTCTGGGAGTATGGACCCAGGGTCATTATGGGGTGCAGAAGGTGGGAGGTCTGGCTTCTGTCATTGCTTCCCCGCTGAACATGGGCGTTGGCAGGTGGATCCACACTCCCAGTCTGCCTCTCTCTTTCCCTAGTATGTTGGGGCTCTGGGGAATCGGGGCTCCAGGACACACTGGTGGGTTGTCTGTCCAGGGAATCCCGGTTGGCATCCTGCTAGCATCTGGAACTTGGTGACTGAAAAGAGAGTTAACATATAAATCCAAACACATTGTTGACCAATCATGGACCTAAAGGCTGGAGTGCCTGAGAGAAAGGCAGAATAAGAGAGTCATGCATCAGCCAGGAAGACAAGGAGCGCGTCTTGTGCTGAGTTCCAGAACACAGCCTAGTTATCAGGTTGTTTGGATGATATTTTCACCTTTTGTCACTTTATTGGAGCTGGTTAATGGTTTTCAGTGCAGTTGTTGACACCTGTACAATTTCCCATCTTCCCATAAGCGTGTGTGCAAAGTACTCTCCCTCCCAATTTAGGCTTTTTTACTAAGTTCCCAGACCCAACATGCTGCCCTCCTTCCCGAGTCCTTTGCTTTGCTGTATTTATGTCGCGCCCAGTTCAAGATTCACTCTGTGTCCCTTTCTGTCCTTGCTTCAAAAGCTCCACTACCAGTGACATTAGTGGTAGGCAGCCTTCACTTGGCCTGTTCCACTTGACGCAGCGCCTTCACACCCTACCCAGGAGAAGGCGAAGGCTCAAGGTTCACCCCTGATAAACTATGTGACCCCTCACAGCAAGTCACTTGATCTGTGTACATCCCACCCTCCTTCCTGTGGATTCAAGGCTGCCGACTAGATCACAGTTGTACCTCTAAGGTCCAGGTAGTGAGTGTGACTTTGCGTAGCAGATATATCTGCTTTCCATGGTCCCCTATGAAATGCTGTCTTTCCGCTGCACCGTACGTCAGTGGGTGGCATAAGGTGCACTGCCAGTGTTCAGAACGCACTCTACATCACCTGTCAGCCCATCAGATTTCATAAGAAGACAAGTAGTTGCTGTGGATTTGCAAAAAAAGGAAGGAAAAAACACTTCTTTGGATAGTGGCCAGCTCACTGGATGAGGAAAGGAGGCATTTTCATCTCTTCTTATTTAGTCTTTGTAAGCACCTCAGAATTCTTCCTATTGTTTTATACTTTGGGTGTTTACACTATGCCATGCGTCTTTTCTTTTATGGCCTCCAGGCTTATCACTGGGGCTCAATGCCTGTGCCATGAATCCACTGCTCCTGGAGGCCCTTCTTGCCCTTTGTTGCCCTTGTTGTTTTATTATCAGTGTTATTATTGTTGTTATTGATGTCATTGTTGTTGGATAGGACAGAGAGAAGTTGAGAGAGGAGGGGAAAACAGAGAAGGAGAGAGAAAGACAGACACCTGCTTCACAGTTTGTGAAGCAACCTCCCTGAAAGTGGGAGCCAGGGGTTTGAATGGGATCCTGTCCTTGTGCTTTGTGCCATGTGTACTTAACCTGCTGTGCTACTACTGCCTGGCCCTCTGTAACGCTGTTTTTTTCTTTTTCTTTTGAATCTGTTGTGCTTTTTGGTGAGTTAAATATTTTTAATTCTGTCAAAAAACAAACAATCAAAAATGGAAATCTACTTCATAAGGTTTCTGTGAGAAAGAAATGATTTGTGTGTGTGTGTGCGTGTGTGTGTGTGTGCGTGTGCGTGTGCGTGTGTGCGTGTGCGTGTGCGTGTGTGTGTGTATGCATATGTTGGATAATAGAACTTAGCTGTAGTACATAAATGCTACATAAATGTCTATTAATATTATTACCCTTTTCATAACTGGGATTTTCAGTTTTATAAGTAATATGAGACAGTAAATTCCATTCTTTGAGCCACTTTCATCTTTGACAAAATTAACTAGTAATCATTTTAGTGGAAGATTTTTTTTATTTATAAAAAAGGAAACATTGACAAAACCATAGGATAAGAGAGGTAGAACTCCACACAGTTCCCACCACCAGAACTCCGTATCCCATCCCCTCCCCTGATAGTTTCCCTATTCTCTATCCCTCTGGGAGTATGGACCCAGGGTCATTGTGGGATGCAGAAGGTGGAAGGTCTGACTTCTGTAATTGCTTCCCCACTGAACATGGGTGTTGACAGGTGGATCCACACTCCCAGTCTGTCTCTCTCTTTCCCTAGTGGGGCAGGGCTCTGGGGAGGTGGAGCTCCAGGACACATTGGGGGGGGGGTTTGTCTGTCCAGGAAAGTCTGGTTGGCATCATGCTGGCATCTGGAACCTGGTGGTTGAGAAGAGAGTTAATTTACAAAGCCAAACAATTTGTTGATAAATAATGAACTAAAGGCTGGAATAGTGCAGATGAATATAAAACAAGGTTTCCTGATGCTTACACTTCAGGCAAATCAATTCCTCATCATTGCAACCATACTGACAGCTTTAAGTCTTACAATAAGAATAGTAGACTGGATGGAGAATTCTTCTGGTCAGTCTGTGAGTTTACTAAATTATGCGTCAGTTTATGAGAATTCAATGCCAGGATTTTTTTTCCTTGAAATTTTATTAGGTTTAATGATGTTATTGTGTTAAAGTAGAAATCTTTTTTTTTTCCCTTGGATATACAAAATAAAGTATAAGGGGTCAGGCGGTAGTGCAGCAGGTTAAGCACATGTGGCACAAAATAAAGTATGTAGAAATCATGGTTATACTTTCTGTAAAGATTTACTCTACTACTAAAAGTAGAATGTTTCTATGTATCACCGGTTGTTTTGAGGGCCTAGGAGTGCTATTACCATTATTTAATGAGATCTTTTGAGTGTTCTCAGAATCAGAAATAACCTACTAGGTCATACCAAATGGAACTGACTACTTTAAAATAGCAGAGATAACCTATAATTTACATTAAAAAATTTGCAAAACCACAAAGCAAGATGAAACATATAACAAATGACTAGCAACTTCTGCCCAACTAAATAATTAGATGCTTGTCATAAAATTTACCCAACTTTTCTGTATGCTTGAGCTTTTTTTTTATTGGGGGTTCATATTTTACAGACTAGTATAAAGCACACAGGCACAAGCTCTCATCTCCCTTTATAGGTGTCTAGGAGACACAACAGGACCCCACGGTTTCTTAATCTCACCCCCAGGTCCTTTGCTTTAGTGCAATAGAGATTTTGAATTTCAACTCCTTATTTAATCATATAACTTCTCTACTCAAATACAGGAACAATGTTTAGGGAAGGGATAATTGGCTTTGTTTGCCGTTGTACACTAGTCAGTCTATTATGGTCCATATTTGATAAATGTGCAATCCTAGATCAATAGTTTAGGCCATGCCAGTCATTAAGAAAGACAGGCCAAGCGTAACAGGATCTGTGGTTACCCTTCCACGTACACTTCCCATTCCTCCACATGCTGAGAGCTTCCAGTTGGAAGTATTAAAGATTATCTTCCAGTAAAGAAATGGGATTACATGGAACTAAAGAGCTTCTATACATAGAAAGAAAACTATACCAGGATAGCCAGACAGCCTATTAGATGGGAGAAGATATTTGCACATTGCACACTGGATAAGAGACTGATAGGCAACATCTAAGCAGAGGTGGTACAGATCGACAAAACATAAATCAATAAGAAGTCTACCAATAAAAAAAGTGGACCAAAAAACTAAACAGTTTCCTAAAGAAAATAGACACATGAAGAAATGCTCCACTTGACTTATCCTTAGAGGAATGCAAATTCAAACCACACTGAGACCCCATCTCACACCTGAGAGAAGGGCTTCTGTCAACACCCCAGGAGAGGACAGGTGCTGGAGAGGTTATGGAGAAAAGGAACTCTGCTTCACTGCTGGTGGGAATGCAGGCTGGGGCAGCCCCTTTGCAAGACTAGATGGAGAGTGTGTAAACAAATAAAAATGGAAGTAACTTATGATCCAGCAACACTTCTCTTAGGCATTTACTCAAAGGCCACTGAAACACTAATCTGCAGGAACATGCACACCTCTGTGTTCATAGCTGCATTATTCACAGTAGCCAGAGTAGAAGCAGCCTCAATTTCCATCAACAGAGGACTGGTAAAGCAGGACTGCAAGGGTCTCTGTCTCTTTCCCTCTCTACTCCCTTCCTTGTCAATTTCTCTCTGTGTCTCTGTAGTCAATAAATAGCTAAATAGATAAATAAACACAGAAGCAAGCAAAGTGTAAGACTTGTGAGAACTCTGGTGGTGATCTTTGGGAGGTGGGAGGGTGAGGAAACAGACCTTTGGTGGTGGGTGTGGTGTGGAGCTGTAGACAGCAATCTTACAATCTTGTAAACTACTATTAATAAAAAAATAAACATTATAAAATAAAAATAAAAGGATAAAACTATACATATATTTTTAAAAGATTATTTTCATAAAGGTTACCTTCTAGGCTGTATGGGTCTGGTCAGAAGTTCTTAGATGTGGGGCTGTGTGGTGGTGCATCTGGTTGAGTACATATGTTACAATGTGCAAGGGCTTGGGTTCAAGCCCCCAGTCCCCACCTGCAGGGAGAAAACTTCAGGAGTGGTGAAGCAGGGCTGCAGGTGTCTCTCTGTCTCTCTTCCTTTCCAACCCCCTTCCCTCTTGATTCCTGCTGTCTGAAGGAGGAGGAGGAGGAGGAGGAGGAGGAGGAGGAGGAGGAGGAGGAGGAGGAGGAGGAGGAGCTCTGAGATGTTGGCATCACTTCAAAACACTGATTTGTTGACTAAGAGGAGCTGGAATATAAGTATTTTAGTTTCCTTACCAATCAACTAGAAAAAACTGATGCTCATTATTCATTCTCTTGGCTTTCCCTTCCCTGTGTGGAGTCCCAGTGATATAAAACTGTACTCAACAATCCCTCTTTATTCTATGGATTCCATTCTCTTTCCTGACCCACAGCAGTGCTTCTTAGGAGAACTAGTTACTTTGGATTCTTGCCTAAGATTCCCCATTTGACCTTTCAAGCTAAGGCAGAAAGGGGAAAGACCGGGAGTCTACCCACTGTCACCATAAGAGGTGTACTTGGACAGAACACCTTTCTGGATTGGTTTCTTACAACTTTGTCCCTGTTGGTGTGGCATTATGAAGAGACATGCGGGAGTGATAAAGAGCTCCTTCTGGGTGACATCTCATGTTCTCTCTGTGTCCTAGGAAATGAACATCAGACACTGTGGAAAGCCAGTGCTCAGTGTCAGTTTTGTTGTTTCTACAACTTAATTATTCAGCTATTCCACTCTCAACCTCCAATTCTGCTTTCTTCACGGAGATATTTTCTGGTGTTTTCTCTCTGTTTTTTTAAGATAATATTTTAATGAATTTACTTGTTTGTTTGTTTTCCCTTTTGTTGCCCTTGTTTTTATTGTTGCTGTCGTTATTGTTGTTGTCATTGTTAGAACAGAGAGAAATGGAGAGAGGAGGGGAAGATAGAAAGGGGGAGAGAAAGACAGACACCTGCAGACCTGCTTCACCGCCTGTGAAGCAACTCCCCTGCAGGTGGGGAGCTGGGGGCTCGAACTGGGATCCTTATGCCGGTCCTTGCCAAGTCCGCTTAACCCACTGTGCTACCACCTGGTTCCCATGGTGTTTTCTCTTGGTCATCATTCAAATGTTATTTTCTCCTGTGCATGGTGACTTTGCAGTACAGTTAAGACACATGATCTCTCTTGATTGCCAAACCAAAATTCCTTCCTGGCTCTTCAAATACCCTTGAGTGAAAATAGGCATTTCTTTCTCCAGCAGTCTTTGAGTATTCTTACTCATTAGACATGCTATGTTAAATCCATTAGTGAAGCAGTTACGCCTGTGAAGGTACTAAATTGCAACTAACTCAATATAAAGCCCTCACAAAATGAAGCAGAGATAAGAAAAAGAAAGTGGCCTTAGATACTTATCTCTCTTGGGGTACAGCATGATCAACTCTCATGACAGTCAAGGACTCAGTGTTCCCAGAGAAATGGAAAGGACCAAACAGACCCAAATTTGACTTCTGACTTTTCTGCTGTCTCCTCAGGGGCCTTTAAACGTTTGTGCTGTGTTTCATTGCCTCTCTAAGCAAACCACCAGACACACCCTCCAGACCAAGTCTCCACTCTTATTCTCACAATTAAATGAGAAGCTTATTTCTCACAAGAGAACCATGTTAAGGAGATGAGTAAATCAAACAGTGCATCTTTGATCCTGCTTCATATTTCCAAATTCTTATTCACTGTTCTATTTCCAGCATCTCAAATGAAAAAAAATAATTAAGGGTCATTCTCAACTTCTCTTGCTTAAACTCTTCTCAAATCTTGCCCCAAGATCTCTTAGATGCTGTCTATACAACATCCTCTTAATTTCTTATTGGCCCTTGTACTTGCAAGTCTAAAAGCCTCTCACCACTAACTTCACAATTCTAAAAGGTCTCAAGCTGACTCCTCTGCTTCCAGAGGCTAATTT